>NW_026849027.1:0-379912 GCF_030867785.1 Colletotrichum acutatum | reverse complement strand
GCCACAGTACGTCTCTCGTGTGGACAGGCCTCTGCTGCTCCACCGTCATCCCTATCCCTTTGCGTGTGTAGGTCAATACTCTTGGTCTGGTTCCTTCGCTGTCCAGAAGTCGACCGGGACGAAAGAGTCGAAACCCGGGTGCGTGTTCAGTTGCACGTTTCCGTCCTTCCAGCCCGTCCAGGGTTCCTGGACGAGGACCACATCTATCTGAGCCTCCCAGCAGAGCTGCAGGAAAGCCGTGTGCGCCGGGGAGATCTTTCCGACGTTGCCCTGCGCAACGCGTAGCATCCGTGGGGTCGCCGCTCTCGGCTTACGTCTCCGAGTCGAGTTCGAGGTGGGTGTAGGCATTCGCGACGTTGTAGTTTGGCTTCTGTGCTGCCCGTTGGCTCCTGCTTGGCATGGGTAGCACGGGACGGTCGATGGAGGTGTTGTCGGGGAGTCTTCGCCTTCGCCTTCGTCCGCCTCGTCTTCATCCATGCTGCTGCTGTCAGTGCTTCCGTCACCGAGGCAAACGATCGAGCTTGCGGAGGGCGTTCTCGTGCGCGCGCGCTTGGCGCCGGGTTGCTGGTTCTGGCTGGTGGAGGTAGGGACGCCTGCCGCCTCCTGGCTACTGTCGGATCGAGTAGCCTTGTACAGAGTGTCCGATGCTTTCTGGCCGGCCTTCCGGATCCGAGCCCGCTCCTTTCGACCGGGAAGGGAGACGACGCCGTTTACGACCGAGGGCCTCGCTGGGCAGTCTGTGTGGCCGGCTTGGAAGGGGCCGCAGCAGTTGGGACACTGGGCCTGGCCATGCAAGGTCCCGTTTCGTGTGAGTCGGAAGGTCTTCCGCAGTTGCTGCAAGTCGGTCGTCGTCCGCAGAACCGGTTGGCGTGGTAGCCCTGGCAGCCGGGTCATGTCGGATGAGCGTCCTTCGTTTTTTGATGGGCAGAGATCTGCCGCTTTGGTTGAAGAGCCTGAAGGGCGTGACCTCTGATGTGAATGATATGAGCCAAGATATTTCGTTCGTGACTGGGTTGGGCCCAAGGCGGGACGGTCGAGCAAGGACAGGCTTCTGTCCTGTCTGTGCGAAGACCTCATCTTCAACGAGTGTGGCTGGGTCCAGGACGTCCCGCCAATGCTGTGTAGTTTTGTTGGGCATCGCGGCACAACGTATGTGTGCCACTTGATAGGCGTCTCGACTTGGTGGGCGCCGAGGCATTCCGCCAGCTTTGCCTTACTTGTAAGTAGTCTTTCCTGTATTTGCTTGTTTCGCGGCTTCAGAGAGTAACCTGTGCTGATATGGTAGACGTGGGGAAGGTCCGCTAGCCCCAGGCCAACGGCCTTACAGACGATCTGTCGTACGGCGAACGGTGCGATCTTCCGAGCGGCCGCTAAGCTTTCTTCCGGGACGCGGGCAAAGATGCGGAGGTCCTCCTTCGGCTGCGCCTGCGGCTGATCCTCGGCGGGGAGTGTGGCCTTCGGGCGGGCAGAGCTCTGGCAGCTCTGGCCGCTCCGGGTCGCCGCAGTGGTGTTGCCCGCCATCGGTGCGACGACAGCCGCCCAACTCCGGGCCGCTATTGGGCTTGTCTCGTGATTGATCAGTCTCTTGAGGGTTTGAATGACATAGGCAGTGGCTTCTTTCGCGATCTGCTTTCTAGAACCGTCAAAGCTGGCGACAACGCTGTCGACGGACCGTGCAATGGTCAGAAAGACGTCTTTCCGTGCCTCGTACTGTCTAGCTTCTTCTGCAAGGGCTGTCAAGACGGACCCTGTGGCAGATCCGCTCGGAGCAGATGCGGTAGAGGCTGCGGGCCCCTCGGCCGAGGTAGGGGCGTCGGTGGTGGCATCAAGCTGGCTTCCCGTTAGGCTGGGCCGGGTCGGCTGTGCCTCGGCGTCGCGGCGTCGCTTAGCTCTTGAGGTGGGGTTCGGCTCCGGAGGTGTCCCGGAGCCTGGTTCGGGGTCGGCTTGGTCGGCCGACATCAGTCCGGTGCCCGACGGCGGCTGTGAGGCCATCGCGGATGCGGGCTCCGGCAAGGGGAGGTGAAGAGTTTTCGGCTGTTAGTAATTTGGTGGTAGGCTCACTCATTCACTAACAGCAGATGCCAAGAAAAATTAGGCGAGAGGGAAGTTGACAGGCGGTCTTGTGTGATTCAAAGCCTAG
The DNA here is from genome assembly GCF_030867785.1 of Colletotrichum acutatum. Lineage (NCBI taxonomy): Eukaryota > Fungi > Ascomycota > Sordariomycetes > Glomerellales > Glomerellaceae > Colletotrichum > Colletotrichum acutatum. Next base: position 377,772 of record NW_026849027.1, on the reverse strand, counting down.
CTAAGTTCTCTTGAGACCGGCTAGTGCTATTCAAAGATTCCATGGATGGAATTGTTCATCAGTCGTCGATTCTCCACATCGAACTAAGTATCCATCAAGGCAACTTTCACAGCTAAGATTCCCTTCTACAGGATGAAATTCGTCAAGATTCATTTACCGAATGTGCCTATTCTCCCAAAAGAAGGCTCAATTAATATGGGGGGTATTGGCCTGACAGTAGTTCTGGTTCTGCTTTGTTGTTATCTTCGCTATGTTCCAAATCAGTTGACAGTGAGTACATGTTTCTCCATGGAGCTTAAACATGCTGATCAAGAGTCTCTTTGACAGGATCCACGAAGGAAGAAATTACCACCCGGTCCTCGAGGGCTCCCTATCATTGGAAACCTCTACGACCTCGCAGACTCAGAACTTGTGCGCCAGAAAGTCCGTGAATGGCATCGCACCTATGGCGATATCTTCTACACGAAAGTCGGGGCGACCGACTACATCTGGCTTTCATCACCAAAAACTGTCAAAGATCTCATGGACAAGAAGTCGGCAATATACTCCTCTCGACCGCATCTCCCGCTGGCGCAGGATGTTGCAAGTGGGAAGTCCCGGCAACTGTTCATGGCATACGGGCAAGACTGGAGGAACCTGAGAAAGCACAGCCACGCACTTCTCAACTTGAATGCTTCAAAGAGATACATGCCATCTCAAGACCTAGAGTCAAAGGTGGTGCTTCATGATCTACTAGATCAGCCCGACGAGTTTTACACCATCAACCGACGCTACTCCACATCGGTCATTATGCTAGCTACCTATGGGTATCGCGTTCCCTCCTTCCAAGACCCGATTATTTCCAAGATCTTCAGCGTTTTGGAGAATCTTTCCATCATGATGGCTCCTGGCGCCTTCGCCGTCGAGAGTTTACCCGGTCTCGCTAATCTTCCCGAGTTTCTCTTGGGAAACTGGCGCACCTGGGGCAAGAAAGCTTTTGCTCACGACAGCAAGATTTGGCTTGAGCTTTGGGAGGCATTGAAGAAGACCACGGATGAAGGTACTGCAAAGGACTGCTTCTGCAAGGACTTCTACCTCGGTGACCCCAAGAAGAATGGTATCGACGACCTGCTCGCGGCTTATACCTGCGGTGGTCTGGTTGAGGCTGGTTCGGAAACAACAGCTACAACTATCAACAACTGGATCCTCGCCATGGCTCTTTTCCCCGGAGCAATGCAGAAGGGCCAAGAAGAGATTGATCGCATTGTCGGAGGCGACCGAATGCCCACATGGGAAGATGAGAAAGATCTTCCTTACGTTCGGGCCATGATTAAAGAAACCTTACGATGGCGCCCAGTCAACAAATTTGGGATGTATCACGCTTCCACCGAGGACGACTGGTACGAAGGACACTTCATTCCGAAGGACTCTGTAGTCGTCCTGAATTGGTGGTGAGTACTTAGATGCAAGTGTCACATTCCTAACATCATTGGCTTACCCGTGGCGTCAATTGCAGGGCTATCCAGCGTGATCCAAGTCGCTACCAAAACGCCGATGCATATGATCCATCTCGATTTCTCGACAGTCCACTCTCTGCAGCGGAGTACATGAACTCGCAGGATCCCTATGAGCGCGACCACTTCTCCTATGGTGCTGGCCGGTACGTATTTTCCATGCCGACATTGGATGCCATGAGAAGAGGGCATAGATGGCTGACATCCTGACAGACGTGCATGTCCTGGAGTCCATCTAGCTGAGAAGTCGCTCTTTATTGCTGTTTCCCGCATCTTGTGGGCATTCAACATTGGGCGAAAAGAAGATCCAAACGGAGAGATGAATGTCCCCACAACTCGAATGATGCCAGGTTTTTTAAGTGTCCCTGAGCCTTTCGAATGTTCCATTTCATGTCGCTCTGTCGCACATGAAGAGATCATTCGTAGGGAGTATAGCGCATTGAGGAAGAAGAACTTTGAAGAATGTCATTGATCATTGATGATTTTATTCGTACAAGAGTCTGGCGAACTGCTTAGATATCAAAAGCGTTGTGAATATCGGTGTCTCCCTATTAGGAAATCGGGTTCTTTAGTCTGGAGTAGTTGCACTATACACCGGTTCATTTGCTAGTACATCGACTAGAAATACACATGTAGCCCTCGAGAAACTGCATCATTGAAGGGTACATTTTTCTTTTACAATTCTCTATTCGTAGAGTAGACATAGATTCGGTTCAGCCAACACAAGATCCAGGGAATACCATGAATCGCGCATAGCCGTGTTCTTGCTCTCACTTCGTAATCTAACTAAGGAATGAGTCTACGCTGCCCTTCTCTCATCTGCTTATCGAGGTCGGTCCCTAACCATAAAGGTTGAGTCTCGTCAAGCTTGTCCTCCAGGTCACTAATGTTCCCGCCGTGAATGAAGAAAGACTTCCCATTTATATCAGGTCGCATAGCAGGTAGCAGGCTTGCCGTGGCAACGTCCTTTGGCGTATTTGCAGGTAACTCCTTCCAGATACTTCTGATATGATCTGTGACCATCTCCGTATCTACAAGGTTTAGCCTTGATTACGTGCATGAACTGGCATGAACTGGTCAAGCAGTCCTCGTGCAGAGGTTGGAACGCACTCACCTGTCATCCAAGGTGCGATCATGTTGACAGTAATGTTCATCTTCGGCAACTGAGTCCTCATGGCGCGCATGAGACCCAGAACAGCCGCCTTACTGGCACAGTAGGTGTAGCAGGGCGGGGTATCGAAGAAGCTAGCAGCGGACCCGAATAGAACCAGCTGAGATTTCGTTTCCGGATTTTTGCGAAAGAAACCGATGGCACATTTGGTCACGTACCAAGTGCCAGCCATGTTGACATTGAGAACCGAAACATCTGGCTTTTGGAGATACCAGTCTGCTCCAGAGTTCGGCTCGTCAAGAGTCTCGATTCTGTTGATTGCTGCATTCGAAATGACGGCGTCAATGGGACCAAGCTCTGAATGAACATCTTGGAAGAAGTTGACAAGGTCGTTCCAGTCCGAAATGTCACACTTTTTGAAGAAGACGCTGTTGACCATTGAACATGAGCCAAAGTCGTCCCCTTAATGGGGGCCTTCCTGAGAAGACCGTAGGGAATGATGCGACTTACTTGCCGAGCTCTTTCTGAACTTGCTTTCCTCGAGTCTCGTCAACATCGCAGAATGCTACTTTCGCCCCATGCCCTATGACGGAACGGTCAGCATAGCGTTAAGAGCTTATATCGTGTTGCTTACGATGGGCGAGGTCGACAATGGCTCTTCCAATGCCGGCTGCACCTCCAGTGACCAAGATGACTTTGCCTTCCAAATTTTGAAACTCCGAATCGCTGACAGTGTAGGCAGACATTTTTGTGTTCTCACATTTGCCGTAGAAGTCTAGATCAACCAGGTCTTTGGGGAAACCATAGCGGCTGGGGCTGCCTTTGTTATTACACAGATACGGCTCACTAACATGCCTGAATTTCGGCGTACTCCACATCGGTGTGGGCTGTCTCCAACTCGGGGTATAGCGGTCGAGCCCCGAACACAGCAAAATAGCTACATGGATAGGCACATGGGATCTCCGGATTCACATATCACTGGGCGTATTGGTACAGTATGTTTCATGCAAGGAAAATGTGATTCTATTCAATTCAATGTCAAATACGATGGAGCGGGGGTGTCGTCTGACAAGTCCCCGGTAGCCGTCCAATGCTGCTGCTTGTGCTTTCGTGACTCGACTTCGTCGGAGATGGCTATGGCAAGATCCGCTGCTGAAATCCCCAGCAATTTCCCATCCAGAGGACTGTCGCCATTAGGGCCATCTCTCAGCGGCAAATTGCTTATAGTGATCTCGTATCTGCCTGTACGCCTGCCGGGACGATATAGTGCGCTCGGGGAAACATACGTCCAGTCGAAGGATGTATTGCCTTCGAAAAACATGAGACTAGCTCGCGCAGCTTTGATGAAGCTGCTCGATGCGTCTTGTTGTGCTTTCAGCTGAGCTTCGTAGGCATTTATCGTTTCATGCGCTGCCTCTTTCTCCTCAGTGCTTCCTTTGCCCTCTTTGAGGAGAAGACGAGCGTCGCGGTATACTCTCAAGGCCCTTCCTATCGGCCCAAGTCTCTCTTCCATGTATGTGACATGAGCATGGCTGTCCGCGATCCCACGGCGGTAAGCCAAGAAAAAGTCCTTGCTGTCCGCCACGCACACGCTGTCTTCATGAGGCACATGCAAGCTGCCAGTTCCACCGACCATCACGAAGTATCCTGTTTTGGCGCGTTTCACGGCAAGAATGATTTTTCTGATCATCTCGATGAATGGCACTGTCATATTACCTGGTCAGGCAGTCCATTGATACAAGCCAGTTTTAAGCAACTCACTGTATTGCAAGGCCTCGTGACCTGCTGTATGAGGCCCATATTCGCACACCACAACCGCAAGATCGCTGATGGCCATAGCCAACTCTCCTTCAGTTGACGTTTCAAGGTTGATAGGCCGCGACTCGTAGAGATCATGAGTACCCAACCTTTGTGGGTTGCGAGACAGTCCGACAACACGATGGCCGCGGTTGATGAGTTCGACAACTAAGTAGGAGCCACCGAAACCAGCCGGTCCGATGACTCCAATCTTCAGTTTTTCGCCATTCTTGGCCATGGCGGTTCAGTAGGTGATTAGAAAGTTTGTAGCTGCTGAATGTGCGTGTCAAGCGAGAAAGAAGGCGGCTTTGACCTCCGATGCTTCTGAGCATCTGTAGCCGCTATGAATATGGGCTCTTACCGTACAGACGTTTTCATGTCGCTGCCGTTGTGTAGGTAGGTACAGTTGAATGGTCACTGTCCTTTAGGCGGATGCGGGGTGATGTGGGGGACACGACGGTTGGGTTGATTCGGCCGACGGCAACTGTGAACTGCCTGTCAGAGGTGCGGTGCGGGGGACTATTCAATTGCTGACATCTGTGATTGCATGCCCGAATCCTAATGCCCTTAATCATTCATGTCTTGTGAGTAATACGACCATTCCTACAGACTGTAGATACAACAGATCTCTGCAACACCGGAAAGATGGACTTCAGCATTGGCTTCATAGGTGATGCTCAGCCTTAACCACCGCGGAATGACCACTGACCCCCATAGGACTCGGTGCCATCGGCTATCCCATGGCTGCATCGATCCGTCGAAATCTAAAGCGTCAATCTACCGTTTATGTTTTTGACGTCAACAAATCAGCCTGTGAGAAATTTGTCGGGCAATTTGCAAGCTTTGGACAGGTGGAAGTCGCTGCAAATCCACGCGAAGTAGCTGCCACAGCAGACGTGGTGGTTTCCATGGTACCCGGGGCACCAGAAGTATCGAAGGTCTATCTCGACGCTGAAGATGGCATCATTTCCGCTCCCAAAAACCCACAAAGACTGTTGATTGAGTGTAGTACCATCGATACTCTCACCGCACGGCACGTGGCAGATCAGATAAGAAAGGCTTCTCAAGGTGAATATGCTGATGCCCCCGTTTCCGTGAGTCTTCCTTCCCAACATGTGTGGCTCCATAAAGTACCTTTGACCCATCGATGCAACAACGCTGTCTGACTCCAACGTATTCCAGGGAGGCGTACCAGCAGCGGAAAAGGCGACCCTATCATTCATGATCGGACGTCCTGAAGACAACGAAGATCCCTTATCCCAACGACTGCGTCAGGTGGTTTCAATGATGGGCGACCCCGAAAAGCTCTTCTGGTGCGGCGATGTTGGTTCAGGACTTGCTGCTAAGATCAGCAACAACTACATCTCCTGCTCCGTTCTACTTCTGATATCTGAAGCTATGGCAATCGGGGTAAAGTCTGGGGTGGACCCAAAGATGCTTCAGAAAATTATCCACAGCTCTACGGGTCAAACTTTCATGGGAGATAATGTCTGCCCAGTCCCTGGCGTCATCCCACATGCCCCTAGTAGTAATAATTGGAGGCTGGGATTCAAGACTCAGATGTTTCTCAAGGATCTATCTCTGGGCATCGATGCTGCCAAACAGGAGAATATCCAGCCGACGATGGCAGAAGCGGCCTATGGAGTATTTGAGAAAGCCTCAAAGGACCCCCGCTGTATTGTAAGTAAAAGTGGCGGATTCCCCAGAAGCGAGTCAACTAACATTCGTTCGAGGATCGTGATGGCTCTTCGGTCTACCTTTATGTCACAGACTCGAAGACTTGAGTTAGATCGTGAATACAAATGAGCAGTAAATGCTAAAGCACATATAGTAAACATACACGTTTAGCCAATGTTATCTCTGGTGGAATGTAGCTTTCGCAGCCTGAACTCGGGAATCAAAACCCTCATGTTGGAGCATTCGTTAGAAGTTGAGAAATAGGTGTATTTACCAAGCTCTTTGAAAATCGAAAGGCTAGCATTCTCAAATCTAAAGTTCTCGTAGAAAGTCCCTAATCTTTGCAATACAATCCTCTGCAGCCTCAGCGTAAATTTCATGCCCTTGAGACTCGATGACTGCTAGCTTCGATAAGGCAACCTCCGCAGTCAGCTTTTTCATGGATTCAACGCTCACAAGAGCACTGTTTGTAGGCGACAAAATCAACATAGGAGCTTTGATGTCTCCCAGATATGGCTGAGCATCCAGCTGACTCAAGAATTCGGCATATCCTGCAAGCCCCTCTCCGTCACTGACAGCAACCTTGTCCTTCCACCATGCGAGGTAGTCGGGATCACTACTCGCCACAGTGCCGCTCGCACCAAGAAGCCGTTCTGCCCAACCTCTTGATCCAAGTTGGCGGCATGCTTGAGGCCAAGATTCCAAACCGAAAGCAAGGAACTGCTGCGCTGAGGCCGGCAGATGGGTTGGCGATGAACACACAATGATGGAGCTGACGCGTTCTGGGTATGTTGCGGCGAATATTTCTGCGAGCATACCGCTCGTTGACTCCCCGATAAAGTGAACCTTATCAATCTTCAGTTGATCCAAGGTGTCCTTGATCTCACCTAGAATCGTGGCAGTATTGTATTGGTAGACATCGTCGTCATCGGGGCCCGGGTAGCTCGAGCAGCCGTGGCCCCGGAGATCACGACGCAAGACATTGTACTTTCTGGCAAGGGCCGGAACCCAATGATAGAAGTGATCCGAGGTTCGCCCGAAGCCATGTTGAAGTAGTATAGTCTCAGCTGGTTTCCAAGGGTCGACAAAAGAGTCGAGAATGTATGCGGTTGACTGTCCATTTGAGTGACGAATAACTTTCCGGTTGCCAGCGTCCATGATGGTTGAGGACTAAGAATGAGTTTCAAAAGGAGTCGGGTTGTGGCACGGCTCTGAAGCACGTTGACCCATGTACAAAAGGGACAAAGACCAAGAGAGTGACTGCCATGAGCAGATAGGAGTCAGTAAGGTATCCCAAAAGCAACTGATATTCACAGCCCTTGTATCTTCCCGCGACGGCTGAGCCACATGGCATGCCCCGTATGCGTAGTAGTAATACCATGTGGGGTAACGGGCAGATCTAATGTTCTCCTAGCGTTGCGATGTTGGAATCTTGCGGGGTAAGGTTTTGGGGAGCTTGGTCGAAGCTCGGCAGCATGGCCTCGCTAACGGGTGCGATACGAACTCCGGATGCGGAACTTAGAGGTCAAGCATAAACAAAATGAGTCAAGTCACTTTCAAGTGCATGGCCAGCCTGAGTGTATACTAGTGAATGGCTTGTGGGGTGCGAAGACCACATAAATTTACATGTCTGCAGTTGCTTGCGAAAGAGATCATCGTGGACCTTGATCCAGCAAGAGTTGATGCTACAATTTGTTGAGCTCTCCTCCGAAAGCTCTTCAGGTAAGTTGTTCAGTATATAACCTTGGTCATCTGTAGATTTTCAAATGTACTGACTCCGTCAGCCAAAGACTTACTGAGCCCGCTACTAAAAGCTCTAGCACCAGTGTCTTTGTTGTTGCCCATTCGAGCATTTTCCAACCAAGAACAGCAGTTTTCACATCACATGTAACCTTGAGAGCAACTTTGGACAGCCATTACGCGACTGCATCTTCATCGTCTCTTTTCCTACATCAAGCTGTTCGGAACGCGGATCAGGCATTCGCAAATCACAATGAATCAAAATTACTCGACTCTCACTCTCACACCATGGTTCTATGTTGTCCTCCTCTTCCTTGTCGTCCTCATTTGGGCCTCAGTAGATGTTATCACAGAGACCTTCTCGTCTCTTCGGAAGTTGCCTGGTCCATTCGAGGCTCGCCTCTCAAGACTCTGGTACTTTCGACATGTGAGAGACGGGAACTTTCATCATCGCAACATTCAACTCCATGAGAAATACGGTACGCTGTCTTTCTTCCCGTGTGAAACTATGGGAACCTCTCGCTTACAAGATGATTCACCGTACAGGCGCTATAGTGCGTATTGCTCCGAAGCAATATAGTATCAACAACCCGGCCGTAATCAAGACGATATATGGTATTGGAAAGGGCTTCCTCAAGGTACGCATCATCGAGCCCCTGGAGTGAAGTTGCCTTACCTACATTAGCCACTTCTCAGTCCGCATGGTACGAAGCCTCAAGTCCAGTCGGCCTTCCTTGGCAAGATCTCTTCACGGATCGAGATGGTGCACGCCATGCCGCAAATCGGCGTCTCGTGGCAAACCTCTACTCTGTCACCTCCCTTAGAGCAATGGAGTCCGATGTCGAAGACTGTTTGAGAGTCTTTGTGAAGCAACTTGGAGACTTGAGTCAGACTCAAAAACCCATCGACCTTCAGTTTTGGATGCAATGTTATGCATTCGATGTCGTCAGTCAAATCACGGTAAGTCTCTCCGTAGACTAGTCTCATCTGCGGTCCTGGCACACATTCTCACCCATCCCATATAGCTTGGACAAAGATTTGGCTGCCTTGATACAGGAAGCGATCGACTTGGGATTTTCGCTAGTCAACACGTTTACCTAAAATACTGCGCTATGGTGGGAATAGAACACGAGCTACATGGAACTCTCGATTGGATACTGTCCAAACTCTCACCAGGACAGCTGATGAACGGGGTCAACTTTACCGCCGAGCAGCTGAAAAAGGGCAAAGCCCGGTTTGACATGGAAAAAGGGAGCCCAGACAGGCAAGACTTCATGTCTAAACTCTTCCGTCTGCACCACGAAAAGCCCGGAAAGTTCCCAGAAAGCGCCGTATTTACGACATGTATGACCAATATTGGAGCTGGCTCTGATACAACTTCGATATCACTATGCGCTGTTATCTATGACCTTGCGTCCCACCCCACAGTGCTTCAGAGGGTACGTAACTGACTCCTCATGAGCGAAGTTTCGCGCTTCGCCTGGCTCAGATGACCTTTCTAATAATGATCACAGCTTCGCGAATATATCGACGCCAAATTCGCAGAGCTAGACAACCCTGAGTTCATCCCTTTCAAAGATGCTCAGGCTATGAGCTTTCTCCAGGCTTGCATCAAAGAGTCACTCAGACTGCATCCAGCAACAGGTCTTCCGCTAGCCCGTGTTGTCCCCAAAGGTGGCGTGAATCTTCTTGGTAGAGACTTCAACGAGGGTGTAAGTCCCACTAATACAGCCTTTATGGGCCATGTGGGCAGATTTGATTGACTAAAGTAATTGAAGTGCGTTGTAGGCGTGAATACCTGGGTCTTGCATCGGAATAAAGATGTTTTCGGTGCTGATGCCGATGAATACCGCCCTGATAGGTGGTTCAGTCAGGACAAAGAACTCATTTCTCTAATGGAATCGAATTGGATACCTGTGAGTCAAATTCTGGTCGAATTTCCCTGGATAATTTTTGACTGGTCATCTCTGCCTCAGTTTGGGGTAGGCTCTCGTACCTGCATTGGGAAAAACATCAGCTTGCTGGAAATCAACAAGCTTGTGCCCATCTTGGTCAAGACCTTTGACTTCACCCCCGTGGAGCCGGAAAGAATCCGGCATGAGAACTACTGGCTGGTTAAACAGGTCGACATGTTATGCAGAGTTTCACCGAGAAGTACCTAGTGTGGTAGTTGAGTTCTTGCGAGATGCTGTTCATTGGCAAAGAGGACAAATATCCACATAGGGCTCAGATTTGCAGCAAATTGAAAACAATATTTTAACCTTACATACAGCTCCCACTCAAAATAATCCTTCATGTGCAAATGCTTTGGTCTGGAGAGGAGTTGAACATCAGGCAAGTCACTGTCTACATGTATCTTCCCAACCGTCCGAATACCAACTCGCACCGCCAACCATGCCGGAATGTCTTTAATGTGCATGAGAGGAGAACTTAGGTTTCCGGTTCATCTTTTGAGTATTACTAAAATAGGAGTAGGCTAATTCCGAAGAAAACCGTAGAAAAGATCACCCATTGATCTCCGAAGGGCCTGCCATTCACCCCACTCCCAACCCGCTCAATGAGCTTGTTCCCAAGATCTGAAATGCTGCTTTGAAAGTTCTCGGCATTTGGTGCCATCCAATTCGCCCCGCTTCCTCCAGGAACAGCTTCATCACCCGTGAAGGCAATATATAGCACATCATTGTCATCGTGTCCTGAGTTGCCGTTGATACTATTGCCATAGCACGCAGTGGCTAGTGATATGGATGCCTCACCTACCATGGCTTGAGGCCCATCGTCACCATTCGTATCTCCCCAAACTCCATACAGCTACACAAGATGGGTGAGAACAAGATCTGAGACGACAGAAGGTAGACTCACCAATTTATTATTGCACACGACAGCCATTACGCTGAGTGGTTTGACGCCATGCTTTTCTGGATTGAATGTAGGCCAGCCGCTTTTAGTGCCTTCATTCCCGAAAACAACATAGGTGTGTACCGAGGCGTTCAGATCTCGTCGCCCAGTTCCATAACTCCTCAGTTGGTCGCGGAATGTCGTCTCAGATTGAGTGTCGGTGGAGCTGCCGCATCGTCCGTCGCCTCCGGCTTGCTCGCCATCGCAGTCCACGTCCATGTTGGCCAGCTCACCATTTTTTCCTTGGAGATATATGATTTTGTAGTCATCTAGGTAATCTCCGCAGTAGCTAAAATCTGATGAATGAATTTTGTGAGTTTTTCTGAGCCCTTGCCGTTGAGAGAATGAAGCACGTACCTCCGCTGTCACCCTCACTGCTGTGAAACCCGCTTGCTAACGTGTGATGGCACTTGTTCCGCCCGCGGACGAACTCATAGAAGTCTTTCACATTGCTCGGAATATCGCGTGTCAACGCTTGTGTCGCTAGAAACATGAAAAGAAGGAAGACGCCGCCTAATGAGACCATGATGACTGTAACGATGGCCGTCGATGAGTCTGAAGAAAAATGGATGAGGTGAGACGGGATGCTCGGGGGCAGGGAATCGTGAGCGATGAGTATGAGTCGCGCTTTGGTCTCCACGTGATCCACGGAGTCCTGCAGCGCCATACAAAGCACTAGTTGTGCACAGCCCTCATGTTAGACGCTCTCAAATGAACACGAGCACGCCGGGGCTCTTGGCCAAGTCTCAAGCGTCTTGACCGGGGCTGAGAGAAGCAATGATGGGATGACGCGCGATTGACAGCCACGACAGCTAGGCATCAACACTCAGTTGAAAATTGAAGGATTCATGGTTCTCAGGCATGTCTGGTCTGTGTGAAACAGGCGTTCAGCCACCCATGGAATTGAGGCGCAATGTGACTGAGACCTAAAATCCGGCCCGCTCCAGATGGCTTTCTGTCATTGTACATTCCGGGCCAGACTTAATCGGAGCGCTGGCGGTGGAGAAATCCAGCGTTTATTTAAGCCTAAAATTAAGGTGCCCCAATGCCTCAAATGGTCTAGTGTCGTCGATGAGAGGAAGCTCACCAACAGAGTTTTTCAGCAACTCGTCGTATGATGAACTGCCAATAAGTGAAATGCCGACACGACAAATCAGGTCAACTATCCCTGACTCATTCTCGGTGGTGAAACAGTTTGAGTTCGTATGCAGACATAGAATGCCACATTATTTGAGTCAATAGAAGGGTAAGAAATTTTGAGGAGAGAGAAGACGCATCATTCGATCTACGATCTATGGATCTTGCAGGACTCCTTACCTCTGTCGCTCTGCTTCGTACGTCTACTTCATGAACGCAATCAGTCCGTCCTGATTGTATGCGAGTGACTGGCTAAACAGATGATTTACGCATATGATCCACCTCAGTGCAGCCACGTCTCTTCGGAATTCAACCTGTGTTGGTGCACTTTGCCGCTGCCCAGTGCATATTACCCCCAGATGCTGTTGGACCATATCTCATGCTTGTTGCAACCAACATCACATATCAACACGCAAATTGATCCCTGGCAAGATGCCACAGGCCTGCATTATTATGTTTGGCCAAGAAGAGGGGTAAGTTGCGCGTGTTACCTACAAACATAAATGAGAGAGAGCCGTCCTTGTTGCCTCCAGAAATATTGTTCCCTTAAGGTTACAGAGCGTTCCACCTATATCCATCATGACTGACATCCAGAAAGCCTCTGAAGACGAGAAATCTGCCGCTGCACTAATCCCAGCATCTGCCGACAATCCTGAGCCAACCGGTGACTCTAGCTCACCTAATCATGGCCCTTTTCTGGAGGCCGATGCAGAGAATAACAATGTGAGAAATGTCAAAAGACTCATGTTGTCTCTCAAGATGTACTAACACCTCCGCATAGTTGACAGAAGATGATGCCTCAGACAGAGCGACAGTGAGCAAGCGACCCAAGCTAACGTGTCCCCATGTGCTACTTGGTCCCAGCTCCTGACATGCTTCAGAGTGTGGCATCTTCAAGCACGAGCTTGTCGAGCTCAATCCTTCAACATCGCTTAGAAAACGGGAGATCTTATCATAAGTACAAGGACGGGAGTGAGTTGCCCCCAGGTCCCTTTTGTGTTGACAATCCGGTGTCTAACAGTATAAAGAATATCTCTTCCCCAACGACGAAAGAGAGAATGACAGACTTGGTATGTGGTTTGTTAGCCAGGCATTACGGCTCCCTTGCTAACATCACTTTCTTAGACCTACAACATAACCTCTACCTGTTGACTTTGAATTACAAGCTGGGACTCGCTCCCCCCAACAAAGAAGGCTCGGTAGTTAAGCGCGTCTTGGACATCGGAACAGGCACTGGTCTCTGGGCAATAGAATTTGCCGATGAGCACCCCGAAGCCGAGGTAGGTGAATTCGCGAAACCAGAGAATTAAAAGCTGATTCATTCGCAGGTTTTAGGTGTTGATCTATCCCCCGTGCAGACTCAATTGTAAGCTTCTATGGTTGTCTGGCTTATTTACGTTCACTAACGTGGTTCAGTGTCCCACCGAACCTGAAGTTTGAGGTTGACGACATTGAGCAGCCATGGACATTCAGCCGCCCATTTGATTATATCCACATTCGAGGGATGACATCGAGTATCTCAGACTGGCTCGGGTTCTTCAAACAAGCTTACTCGTAAGTTACTGATCCAATTTGGGCTTCACCATGATCTAATTTAGCATAGTGGCCTTACCCCTGGTGGCTACATTGAATTATTTGAAGGCCATGCACGCACCCAGTTGGACGATGGGACTTTGACAGCAGATCACGCTGCTTGGCAGTGGGCGGACAAGCTCGATGAATGCTTCAAAATTCTCGGCCGTCCATTTGTAAACGTTCCCAGCCTTATTCCCATACTGAAAGAAGCTGGTTTCGTTGATGTGACAATGGTGCCTTTCAAGTGGCCAGTTGGTCCATGGGCAAAAGATCCGCATTACAAAGAGCTCGGTGAATGGGCTCTCGAGAATTCTTCTCAGGGCCTCGAAGCCTGGACTATGGCAGCATTGACCAGGGCGCTTGACTGGAGCAATGCAGAGGTCCAAGCCTTGCTTGCTCAGGTGCGGAAGGATCTCAAAGACAGGAGCATCCATCATTACACGCCTATGTACGTCAACTTTTCACATTCTTTCAGTTCTCTTTCGGTCGATGGTTTGATTCCTGAAATCCTGAGATGCGTTTGATCTGATCTCAGTATATATCCCCAATTCTGACCACGGCTAGGTGGGTGATACACGCGAAGAGGCCACAGGACGAAGCCTTAGTCGCAGTTGGTACCAAACTTCTAGCAGATACGGAGGATCACGATACTTGAGCGAAGCAATGAAGGCTAATAAGCAACCGGATGTTTCTATAATATTGGGGGAAAAGTCGAAATACCGTATTATCGCAGACCTTATAGTCCTTGGTTCTTCTCCGTCTCTCTGGCGGATAAGTGATACCTCATGGCGTCGTGAATGATGATCGCTGCGTGGAACGAGTTTCAAATAATCGGAGCTTCAGTATTGTTAATGTTGAAGTAAACATTTGGTGGGAAGGATACATGTAATTTGACTCTATCTTCAATGTACTAATGGGGTGGACTGTGATAAGGCCAATCGTTGCTGCACCCGGCTCTTGAATCATCACGACACAGATTCGTAATCAGGCTACCAATCACTCTCCGGCGACATATCGAGATCCACGGGCCAACAGCCCAGCCAATGGAGTGAAGCTGCACATGCAGGCCTCGAAGCGCGGTATAGGTAAGACACGACCCATGACCTTGCAGCTGAATTTGGCAGCTGAGAGCATGATGTCTAAAGATGGAGCCTGATCCAAATTCGACGAGAGCCTTATGTCCTGCTCTCGCCCCCTGGTCTGCTTCTGTCCCTCTTTTCCCTTCAACATCTTATCGATCCTGCTGTCATGTAAATCTCGAAACAGTACGAAAGGGATGAGAATCCCTTCAAATCAACAAGTATGGCTGAATCAGATCCAGGTTCAGAACGGTGCGCAATCATCGCATTTCCTACTGATTATCGTATCTTCAGCGAAACTAATCTGTCGCAGAATCGCACCAATTGCGCAACCAGCCGTTGTGCTCGACGATCAAAGAGAAACACCAATCAAGTCATCTACGGCGCACGCGACATCGCCTGAAACAGCTCAGAACGAGACCGCAGATGACGTCGACCGCCGCGATACAATCTCAGTAGTCCCGGAGCAAAGAGCCGAGAGTTTTCAAGCCAAGCAATTTGCCGACAAAACCATCCTATCAGGATGGTTTCCCCAGATAAAAAGCGACGAAAATAGTAGTTGGCGCATATGGTTTTCACGAAGAAGCCGCGCTCTCATGGTCCAGATTGGGATTATCGGCTTCATCCTGATGACGAATCTCGGTGTGACCATTTTTGCTGTAAAAAGTTACGGAAGTCGAAATGGTGTTGGGTTGATATACGAGGGCGACTGCTCAACCGTGAAGAGGCTCGACCAGTGGTTGCATCTGCTCATCAACCTGTTGGGAACAGGCATGCTATCGGCCTCAAATTATTGCATGCAACTGCAGGCTGCGCCAACACGCGAGAACGTGAATGCTGCTCACGCGAAGCACAAATGGCTAGACATTGGCATTCCTAGCCTCCGAAACCTGAAATATCTCAGCATGTGGAGGCGATGCTCGTGGGCATTATTGGCGCTGACCTCTATTCCCATTCATCTGATGTAGGAATGCTCCAGTCCCCTTGCTTTTCGAGACGTTCAGTCATCCGCTCACACCTGCAACGTGAAGATACAACTCGGCTGTGTTCCAGTCACTTTCATCTCACAATTACACCGTTGTCGTTGTCAAAGATTCCTTTTTAAGCAATGCTTCATGGAGCTTGAAGACGGCAGAGAACAATCGAGCCGGCGACTACGGTTGGGAAGACACGCGAGTCAACCCCTCGAACTTAGACTACGAAGAAGTAGTACGAGCAATCCAGAGGAATGCATCCATCTACGAAGAGCGCAACATATCAGCGTGTTTCGACTTGTACGATGACTATTTCAATCCTCAAGGAAACGCGATCATTCTAGTCAAGAACGAATCTTCGCAGAGTCCACCAGAGGATAGTCTGCTAATGTATGTTTCCATCGTCCCTCGGTCAGACGACTGGTCCAAGAATATGTGGGCTCTAGGCAATGGCACTGGTCATTTTGCCGCTTTGTCACCTCCAAAGCCTGTGACCAAATGGTTTCTTGGGCCTCCATACTACGAGGTGTCGCGATGTATAGTCCAGCAGCCAGAAGGGCTCAGCGCAAACTGTCGATTTGAGTACTCGCCTCCAATAATGTTCACTATTTGCATCATGAACATGATAAAGGCGGCCATCATGCTCTCTATATGGGCGTTGAGGAGGTGGCAAAACCCAAAGAAGCAAAACCAGGCGAAGGAGGTCTTATACACCTTGGGCGATGCCATCGCTTCTTTCATGCGGGAGCCATGTAAGCAAACTATCGACATGGGACTTGCGACAAAGTACGACTTTGTGACCACTCGAAGGTTGGGGCACCGTTTTGTGAGATCTCCTCCCACAATATTCGATGGGAAAACGCCCCCACCTCGGAAATTTGAAAAGACCCCAAAGCAGTGGCGATCCTCTGCAAGCCTCAGACGCTGGACTGTTATGTTGGTCATGTAGGAAAACTACTTCCTACATTTTACTACTAAAGTTTATCTTGTCACTGACCGATTTCCCTTAGGTGTCTTCTTGTCATCATAATCGCTGCTGTACTTCTGACAATGTCGTTCGTAAGCCTAAGACAACGAGGCTTTGGCGTAAAGATACCACAGTTATGGAAGCTAGGCTTTGGAGCCTTGACGCCATACACCTATTTGGTAATTAACATGCCTCGTACGGATCCAGGAGGGTTGATAGCCAATGTGCTACTAGCCAACTTGCCTCAACTTGTCCTTTCAATCCTATACATCGTCTATAATACTATGCTCAGCACATTTTTAGTCCAAAGGGAGTTCAGTCGCATGTGGGATCCGGGCAATAGGAAGCCTTTAAGAGTTTCTGAGCCAATCGGGATCCAACGATCAAGTTACTTTATTTCCTTGCCTCTGAGATATGGGATTCCCCTTTATGCTAGCTCGGGAATCATGCACTGGCTAGTGTCCCAGAGCCTTTTCTTGGCACGAATTCGAGCCATATCCCCAGACGGGAGTGACGATGATGTCAACTCTTTCTCGACATGTGGCTATAGTCCTATAGCTGTGTTTGTCAGTAAGTTCACCTCCGTTATCGTTACCCTCGACTATGCCTGTGGTTTCTGACCTAAAGGCTTAGCATTGCTGGCGGGGCTCCTTCTCGTCGTCATTATTATCGGTATGGGGATGCGGCGCTATGATGGCACAATGCCCATGGTGTCGACCAATAGTCTGGCAATAAGTGCTGCCTGCCATGTCCTGCCGAAAGATCAGGATGGCGGCTATCTACTACCTGTCCAGTGGGGAGTTCTCAATATGACTGGGGGTGTTGGGAAGTGTGCCTTCACTACAGCGGCAGTCAACACGGTCAAGCTCCCAGAGACCGGTCCAGGTCGAGTCTACAGATGATGGTGTGAGGGGCTTGGGGGCCCTGACTGATCAAGTAACAAGCCCCGAATGAGAAGTCAAAGTTCAGGACTAAAACCCAAATGAGGCTTGTTTTCACTGAGCTAGACTCCATACAATGTGAGGTCAAGCTTTGATGAACACTACGCAGGCACATCAGTGTTTGACTGTTACACCATCAAGTTCAGCGTGGGCGATCTGTGGTCCAGGCCAGGGACCGAAAACTTGCATTGAATACACAACCCGAAGTCACGGCCCTATTTCATATTCAAAAGCTGTAAATCTAATATAGAGTGTAATTCGGAGCACGTAATGAGACAAATGGTGTCTATAAACAGATGCCGATTTTCTGATCTCCACTGAAGCACGATTAATATAGTATTATGATTAGAGCCACTCAAGACTCCGTAAACCCCACTACCGACGCACAGTTCTCCCTCAAGACGAGCCCAATTCTTCCTTTATTATCAAAGTGTCACTGATTCCACAATGATTCAGGGGCTCTGAAGAGGATTGATGATAATACATCGGGAATCCTGGCTTAGGTCACCTCATAACGACTGGCGCGTACATCTTAGACGACGTGTAATTGATATCATCGGATGAACTCAAACGGCCATCCTCAGAGACAAGTTGGGTGAATCATCAACCCGCGAATTTCGGCATCTGGCCCGTGCTAGGTCGTTCAGTCATGTCTATGCCCGCCGCATTGCAAGGCGGAGTCTAGCTTCAAGTAGCTCTGCTGACACATCGACACTCAGCTCATTGAGACTTTTCTGATGAATAGACGAATGCCGCAACAGATGAAGTCCCGCATGAAATGTCCGACAAACTCTGTCCGGTGGGACCTCGAAAGTTTTCGCCGGTGGCGTGCTCATGTGCTTTTGTGCTTAAATCCTAAGCTGCAAACTCCACACCAGCCTAACGCGATGACCGAAGGATCACGAACTCGACTTGAACTATCGAGGTCTGGATCTCGTGTGGATTTCTGATGCTGTACGAGGACGAGGGCTGGAGAGCTCCGCTATTGAGGATGAGCAACAGGGAATTCCCAGTTTATAGGATGTCAGCCAGCCACAATGCGGCTGGGCTGAACTGATCGCGGTCTTCGTTTACCCTCATTGTCGCCATCGGCTGCTCGGTTTCGCTTCTTTCCACTACTGCGCTGCCTCGAATGGCGCGTCCCATAAGGACCTCTATCGCGGAATCGCGCGTCTTCTCTCATGTGGAAATGGGTTGCTGGTAGCACTCGTGGGCAACCGAAGCTGCCAGTGGATAGAAAGAATATTTCGGGTAGTGTAGATCATGGTATTGACGTCTGCCAAGTCAACTCAAATTTGCCATTCTTGTCTTTGTTTATAGGTGTGGAGGGGCTCGGTGGCATTTCGCAGGGTAGTTCGGAGGTCCGAGCCAACCCAATTAGACTGTAAACAGTTTACGCGGCTAGTAGTTGAGCTTCGGAACATGAAACAACCAGCGAGGAATCAAACATAATGTATGTTGGGAGGAGTCATTCAACTACGGTTGATTGAGAAAGTTCATGTCGTTTATGCCGCCTACCTCATGGTGTGACTAAGACCTACCGATATGATCATCGACTTACGAAGCTGCCGGAGGGCGGAGCTGCGGCAAAAAGCTGGTCTCCTCACTTGGCCTGCTTCGGCCTCTCTTGGTGGTAGGTACTAAGTACTAGTAGTAAGTGGCACTGCCGACTCCGCATCTAGACCTTATTAATCGGCATGAAAATGAGCTTTAGCTTTCGGATCATTGAAATATGGATCGCATGCGGTTGATCATGAAGGGCATGGCCTACTTGTAGATGCCTCGAGCGAATGGATGCTTCACTTTTGATAGAGGGGGCGGTTCATGCATTTCAAATTTTGCTAGCTTTCACAGAGCTTTGAACGTGAGAGGTGTTTATTCCTCTGGGATGCTTCTATAAAAGGCCCAGTACAAGCTTCGGATACTAAATCTCCCTGATTGTTTCTCGGAAGTTTGCTTCACGAAGCGCTGTCAACCAAGCTGTCAAAAAGCACTGATGCAAATCCTACCTACGGTTCTTGCACCACTGTTCATCTGGATGAAAACTGATTCCGCGGGTGTCTCACGCCAAGGTTAATAGCGGGTGCAAAACGTGGACAATGATTATGAATTTTCTCCCCCTCACACCCGAACGTTCCTCCCTAGATCGGATGGCTGAAGTTGGTGGGCGGCTCTGCTTGGCTATGCCTGCAGATAACTTTAATATTCGGATCTCTTACTCAGAGACTTTTTCTTTGCGTGATTTAAGCCTTTGCAGATCATAGCTTCCTTCCATGGATGGCCTTGAAAACGGATCTGCTTTTGGTACTCGGTGGCTGACTGGACTATCACCGCACCTCGCGTTGTCGTCCGCATCTCGCGTTCCCGTATTTGCAACTCACAAGGTGCAAGTTATTCCCGGAGCCGACTTCAGCTGGGCACAACTCAGCCGCGGATGACTATGGACAGGAGCTAACTTGGAAACATCGTTCTTATTTTACATTGATGGTAATCTCATCAATCTCGAGTATAAGTATGAAGCCGTGGTTCCCGGCTCACTTTGAATGCTTCTTCTTCATCACATCCTTACCTCTAGTGGATTGACTCAAGCGCCACTTCAATAACTCAACTTGGAACTTTCTCTTTCAACTCTCAACTCTGCAATCATGCATATTCCGTCGTTCAGCCAAACCGCCGCCATTGGCATGGCTTTCTATGCTATCGCCGCTGTAGCTGCACCCATAGCCCAGCCAGTCGGTGAGGCTGGGTTCGAGGCAGGTGACATTGTTGAAGTAAGTCTTTGCTCTTTTGTTTCTTCTTGTTTGAATGAAATCTGACATTGAGATAGCGTTCCCCTGAGGTAGCTGTAAGTAGCTTCTGAACACATCATCTGACCCGCGTCATGCCTTGCTCTCTTATCCTACTGGGTTGTTTTGGTCTCAGAAGTAATATACTGACTCACTTGCAATAACAACAGCCTAATGTTGATATACCGGTAAGTCTTCTTTTCCGCTACCAAAGAGTTGCCTCTCTGACGTAGCAAATCTCAGACCCTAAGCGAAGCCATCGTCGCTCGCGATGAGTTAAACGAAGAATCCCAACTCGAAGTACGCGATGACAAGAAACAGAACAACCAAGACCAATACCACAATAACAGCAAATGCAAGCGTGGCAAGGGGGGTGGCAGAAATGAGGGCTGCGACTACGGTGACTACGGCAGCTACGGCGGTGGTTACGGAGGCGGTAAGGGAGGTGGTGGCTACGGTGGTGGTGGATACGGTAACGGAGGCGGCTACGGCAATGGCGGTGGCTACGGTCATGGCAAAGGGGGCCACGGTATCCAGAGCTCCGACGAGGTAAAGAGCGATCAGAAGGACAATGACCTCGGCAAGCGAGATGAGGCCGGTCTTCCCGGTGAAGATAAGAACAAGGAGGGTGGAGTTGATATCCTCAACAACAAGGGCGGCGGCGGTGGCTACGGAGGATACGGCGGCGGGAAGGGTGGCGGGTACGGCGGTGGCGGATACGGTGGAGGTGGCTATGGCCACGGAGGTGGTGGCTATGGAGGCGGTGGATACGGCAACGGCGGGTACGGCAACTGCAAGGGTGGATACAAGTGCGGCGGAGGCTACGGCGGTGGAGGATATGGCGGTGGCGGTTACGGCGGCGGAAAGGGAGGCGGATACGGCGGTGGCTATGGTGGCCACGGTCACTAATAGGAAGATGAGACGGGCCCGGACGAGGGCTGAGGTTCATCGTCGAAGCTCTTTTGGAAACACTATGCCGAGGATGCTTGGGCATCGGCTTTACGAACACACAGTTTTGCAGTTTTTCATCGCCATGGTCTGGGTCGGAGGAAATTTGCCTCGCAAAAAAGCTTCTGTCAGATTACGTTCAGTGTATATATTTTAACAAATCCAAGTTTTCACTTTGATGCCACCTTTGCTCATAGTCCTTGAACATCATTCATTTGTTGCGCTGGTGACAACTAAGGTCGTACTTAACATTATGCTCCTCGAAACGGGCATCCGCAGCATGTGGGGGATTGCCGAAAGTTCCCTTGCCTGTTCCTTGGGAGCAAGTCTCGTGCCTCATGTAGAACTTTCTCACTCGACCAAGATCTCCTCCAACTCAGTTGAGATCTCATCCCATGCAGACTTCAACATCCTACCCACGCCAGCCCGTTGAACAACCGGAACAGCCTTTGGATCTTTTCCATCCATATCTTGACGGTGGATCAACATCACGTTGACAGCCTCCCAAGGCTTTTGGCTGGCATGGCTCGAGAGCTCCTCCCCCGAGAAGCCGTACGCATCTGATAGGACAACAAACTCATAGGACCCTCCCAGCTTCTGCCGGTAGCCTTTTGGCATCAGAATAGACCCAAGCCATTCGTCCTCGTTTCCGTCCCTCGGGGCGGCAGAGTGCGTGATACCAAAGCGAATAGGGTGTGGTTCCTTGACATTCGGCAGCGAGGGCGGCTTCAAGGCTCCGCTCCTGTCATGAAGAGTGAGCCTAAATTTTCCGACCCTCGTTCGTAACCGTAAGTGAAAATCTTGCTTCTCTGGTTTCCCGTCCTTGTTCAGCTCAAGCGAGACGCCCCAGCCTGCAGGACGAACTCGATCGAACGGACTCTCGAGGACAGGCAAGCCGTTCCAGTCGTCAAGGTCGTCAAAGCGTACGGCTCCCGTCCAGCCCGCCCACGACCATGACGGATAGAGAATAAGTGGCGGATTGGACTTGTACTTGACTACTCTGCTGAGCTCCTGTCGCGGCTGCCACAATAGAGAAAATGCAAGCAAGTCTTTCGCCCAAGTACCCCATACAAAGACCCCCTCGTATTCAGGTAGTTTTTCGATGACGTTCAAGATACCTTTGAACCCGTTGACTCGGTCGTCTGTGTGGCTCATCTCTCGCGACGTGTACTCCGTGACCATGCGATAGTAGAATTCGGGCGAGATGCCCAGTCGATACTGGTGCCTTCGTGTCAGAGTCGGCGGCGCCTCCCCGCGAGACAAGGTGATGTTCTGCTGCGAGGCGCTCTGGGTGACATCATCGCGAAGCATGTTAAAGTCTTCGCTGCACGTCATCTGGCCGCACTGGAAGTAGACCGTGTTCTCGGTGAAGAAGACGAGCCTACGTGAGAGTAATCGCTCCTGGTACGTCCAACCGCGCGTGTTCCAGTAGATTTGCTGAACCCCATCCTCGAAGTCGGGGACTAGCGAGAGGAGTGTGAGGTCTGATGAATACTCAGCAGTATGCTGCTTCTTGCTTCTCTCGACTTCGTTGATGCCGGATAGTCGAGCGTTTGCATCTTCGCCATTGGCGGAGACAATCGTGAAAGAGGCTCTGCTATAAATAGCGTCCATGAGTGCAAGCTGTACCTTGTTGTCGTCATCGTTGCCCTTCTGAATGATGCAGAGTGAGTCGACCCACAGATATCGGTGACCGAGAAGGGTAGTCAGCTTGATGGAGTCTTGAATCGTCTTGGGCAGCTTGTCGAAACTGTTGCTTAGTCCGCCAGGCTTGAAGAGTTCGTCAATGTTATCAGTTGTGAGTTTGTAATTCACTGCCCCTCTACCCCAGACGTAACTCAGTGCGACAAATTCAGGGAGACCAGACTTCTGTACGAGGCAATTGTCCTTGAGATCCAAAAGTCGAATGAATGGCTTAATGGGGCCGGTGGCGTGCTCATCCTTAGGCCAGCAAACGATGTGGTGTTTCTCTTCGCAAGTCCGTAACCATGTCTTAAGAAGGTCGCCGTCAATAGACCTCTCGTCGATGGATCTTCCCTTGAACATATCGTTCTCGGACTTGTTCGCCAGAGGAACAATATCAAATGGGGCGAAAGCGTCCTCCCATCCCACCATCTCCGGAGCAATCCGTAGCCTCAGCGTGTTCATCGTCGTCTCCTCTGTACCATTTCTATCGGTTCCCTCAAAGGTCACATCAGGAACCCAACAGCCTAGAACCTCGACGTCGTCTTTGTAGTTCTTTGTAGAGACGGATAAGGTGATCATCTTGCAGAACCTACAGTAATCGCTCCGTTTGATAACGTCTGATAGAGTACCAAAGTGCCAATCGGGCGGCAGCTCCTGCTTTTGAGGCCTGGCTGCGAAATCAGACTGTGTGAGATTCATGGCGCGATGTCTTGAGCAGAGACCAAAGCTTGGGTCCTCGGGCGGAAGCTTGACGTCGCGATCCCATGCCCTTGAGGACGACCCTGGCCCCGCTGTGAAGCCATTGCTTGCTGAGTCTCCCAGATCAAGTCTCATCGTTGGTGTTGCCTGTGGTCACGATAAAAAGATTTGTGTGAACACCTGCGTAATTGGCAGCACCGGTTGAAGGATATTGGGAAAAAGGGAGGAATTCAAAACTGCTGACGCTGACATTGATGAGCATTTCAAGCTGGCGATAACTGAGACCTACTGATTTAGCGCCATGCCGGCATCGCGGGGTAATCGACCCATGAGACCGAAACCAGCAGCCTGCAGACCCAAGATGAGGCGCGCAAGAACATCAATCATGTCTCTCGACGGACTTTGGCTTAGATGATCGCCCATCAATCTATACACTAAACTTCAATCAGACTTATCTTGCTTTCTGGTGGCCAAGCCGTCCCCCAGCGCAGCAGCCAGATCGTCGATCGTCGTCCCCCGTTTCCTCTCCCCAACCTTCTCGGCACCTAGGACGGGATCATCCGCCATGGCCTGATACAACTCCGCCATGCCGAGGAACACATCATTCTCAGCCTCAAAGCCGCCCTCCGAGCGATGGGTATCAGAAATCTCCTCCATCTCCCGCACCCACCGGTAGGACTTGGGCGGCACAAGCGGGACTGACTTTTCAGCGAAATCGAGCAAGCCCGGCGCGGCCTCGCTCATCTCCTTGCGCAGCTCATCCACGACACCAAGCTTGGATGCTGTGGTGAACGCTTGGATTGCTAGGCCCATAAAACCCTTGGTTGTCGTCGCGAAGCACATCTTCAGTCCGCTGGCTGCGCCGACCTTGGGTGAGATGTGGCGCATGTTCAATACCTCTGCGAGCTCCGGGGATGCTTCGCTGATGGGATATTGTCCGGATGCCGGCATGCTTGGGACGTACCATTGATCCGCTGCGCTATTGGACTTGAGCTTCGGCGGCCCGCCAATGATGCAGCCATCGACGAAGCGGACGGGACTGTTGGCCTCTTTGAACATTTGGCTCATTTGCTTGCAGGTAGCTGGCGAGACGGCATTGAGGTCGGTGAAATAGAGCGGTTTTTCTAGTTTCATCGACGCGGCAGCGTCGATGATGCGTCGGGCGATGCTGAGCGCGTCTCGCGGTGGCGCAACTGAGAGGATGAACCGTCGCGACTCAACAAGGTGAACGTCAGAGCTTAGGACCTCTACGCTGGCGCTGCGGGCTCTAGCAATTGTTGCCCGGCTGCCGTTGTGTAAGCAAGGTAAGTAGGTGACTGAAATATTGTTCTTTTCTAGAACTAAACTTGGATTCGTTCTCACCTCCTACCATGACCATTTGTGGCGACCGAGAAGCCTTTGGAGACAAGCAATTTGGCGATGCCCATCCCCATGTCTCCGATGGAGAGGATCCCGATCTTTGGCAGTGAGAGCGTCATGGTGAAGAGCAGTACCGTGTGCTACAATGAAATGGAGTAGACACTCGATTGAAAGTAACACATTCAATGGTTTCAAGCTGTTGAGGGCTCGCAAGTTTGATGATGATGATTGAGCAGAGTTTCGCGGCGTGCACCCGGCAACTCTCGCCGATCGGAGGAGTGTACCTAGCTCGGGAATAGTTACCGAGACACCCAGCATAGCAATCGCCTCAGATGCCATCGTCAGTCACATACAACCCATTAATGTGAGCCTCCTCACGTGCATTTCTCACTTCTCCTTGAAACTTGAAGCTCTCATTATGAGATTGCCAGGCCCATGGTCAACAATCTTTTTAATCACAAAGTGGCTGCATCAGTGTACATTGAGTACACTAATCGGCAGCGTCTGTATTCTAGCGTTAGTAGAGTTAATCAACTTCAGTCTGCTCGTAGTCCGGACCAAGCCGCAAAGCTGTTTTCGAATTCTTTTGACGATGAATACCTGTAATCAACCCTTTGGTTCAAACTTCAACCTCAAAAGCCCCTTGGCATTCTTCCACGCAATCCCCTCCCACTCATCCTCACTTACAAGCACGCTCCCCTTCAGCTTGTCCATAAACTCCTTCCCAGCGCCATTCCCAGCAAACGGATAATCAACACTGAACATGACCCTCTCAGCCTTTGTCTCCTGCAATAGACACGCCATCGGCGCCAGCGAAAACATGCCGCTCGTCGTAATCCACACATTCTCATCCCATACCTGTCTCAGCCCGCGCTTTCGCTCCCCGCCCCCGGGTGCCGGCCACCTCGTAGACATCCCGATAATGCGATCGAGCATGAAGGGAAGCATCTCACCCATGTGGCCAAGGATGATCTTGAGGTTCGGGAACCTGTCGAATACGCCGGCGGCGAAGAGGCGGAGGAAGTGGAGACCTGTTCGGGAGTGCCAGCCCCACCCCCAGCTCCCCAGCGCCTTTGCGATCTCGGGGTCGTAGGGCCCTTGAAAGTTGACTTTGGATTCTTCCTCGGATGGGAAGGTTGGGTGGAGATAAAATGGTACGTCTAGCTTTTGTGCAGTCTCCCAGAGAGGGTAGAAGTCGGGTGTATCAAAGAAGTTGCCGTCATCGAGGTGGTTTCCCGTGAGTGTGCCTACGAAGCCTAGATCCTGGACGCAGCGCCGGAGCTCAGCGGCGGCCGCGGCAGGTTCGTGCATCGGCAAGACTGCAAAGGCGGCGTACTCGGCCGGATGGTGAATGATCTTGGAATGTAAATCATCATTAATGGCTTTGCAGGTTTCGGGATCGGGGTGAATTGGTGAGTGAGAGAGGACCGTCATGGCAACCGAGTTGTCGGCCATATCACGGAGACGTGCTGGGCCAATGTCCCCCAGCTTTTCCACTATGACGGGCCCGAATGTGTCGGGTCTGGGGCCCCCGCCTTTCTTGGCATCGAGTAGGGGAGAAACATAGTGTTCTTCGAGCGCGATGAGATTTGCCATGTTGATTAATGTTCAATGCTTACAATACGTGTATCCTTGATGTGTCTGGGTGTATGATTGCAGAGGCTATAGTGAGTGCATCGATGCTGCGCTTATGCTATTTCGTACATATACTACACATCCGCTACCGGTGACGTCTTTCAAGAGAGGAGAAATAGCGGAACGCAGCAAAGCGCTCGGTGTCAACCAACGTAGACTGAACTCAATACAATGTGGTTGAGTGCAGCAGGCAGCTCATGGGACGAAAGTGCAAGTGCCGAGCAAGCACACCAACTTTGGAACCTGGCTTCAATGTGGTAGTTTCTGACAAGGCGCGGCACCAGGCTGGCTGCGGACTCCGTCACTGTTTGGGATCACCAAGAAACGAAGATGAGATACGTTGGACAGGACTGTCGGAATCCTACAAGTTCACTGCATCTTCATCTTCAACGGAGGCAACCCAATGTCAGACGCCTGGATCGAAAGACACCAATCATAGACTCATAGTCTTGATGACGAAAGTTTCTTCACTGCAACTTTAGCTCCCGCAAAGGGAGTCTCGCCAGCGATGCCGACGCTACGATCTTGCCGGGGGCCAATGAAAGCATTACGCAGCCCAACCCCGTCTTCACTGCAAATAACAACGTCCTGAAAGGCGTGAAATGCAAAAGTTGAGCGAGTGAGTGTAGACATCTACACATAGATTTGGATGGGTGCAGCTCCCCAAAAAATACACAATGCGCTTTCAGGGATCAATAGCACCCGATTTTTATCCCGACTCGGCCGACGCTGCCCGCGATCTGCCATTTGATGCGGTATGGAAAACACGTGGGAATAGATTGCTGGCCGGCTTAAATTTGATTCTGCCCGATGACATTGTATGCCTGAGGGCAGATTGATACGCTGAATGACAAAGTCGGTGTCTTATTAGGGCTTCGAACCAACGGAATAGGCCTCATGCATCTGTCGATCGTAAGGTAGAGCGGGTGTCACATGAGCTGCGATGCATCACTGCATTTTTAACCCACCCAGAGGGTGTTCTGTTCCCTACGAGTCCGGCAAAGGATTGCGCTCAGGGATTTCACTGCAATCTTAGCCACTACTGGGGCAACGCGGTACGTATATATTCATACATCAAGACTGCAAAACGAAAAGGCCGTATAGCTTGATCAAGTCAATCGAACAATGACATTTTCATTGCACGTGGACACGAGACAGCATTGTTTAGCAACAACATCGGTAGGAATTCCCATGAGCAACTTTGCAAGGGATGTTGGTTGAACGGGGTCGGAGAATCAAAGCCGGGTTCGGATCCGGCTCTTATGTTTCATCCGGCATCGAGTGCCGTCAGCGGAAGCAATCTTCGCATCCAGAATGAGTCGGGCGGCCTCCAACAATCAAAGAGGGAAAAAGCGAGCGCCGGGTAAACGAAACTAATCGTAAGCCGACACGGAACCGGAACTGCTGTCTACGAAATTCTCATCTCCGAGCATTGAGCGGCAAGCCGGCACCACTTCCCGGATGGCATGCAGTCATGGGATGGGGACCCCGAACGAAGACGATGGTCGCAAGTCGAGCGAGAAAGAACAAGCCACCAAAGCTCGAATCAGAAAGCAGTGACATGCAGTTTGCTCACTGAATTGACACAAGAAAACGCATTATCTCTGAGCTTTCAGCATCAAATCTCGACTGTCTCGACGGCCCGCTCCGATCGTGAGAAAAATTCTGCAAATGTTTCCACAAAAAGACGTAATGAAAACTAGGGAGAAGAAATTTTCGAGCTTGGGGATGGGATGAGTTGGGATGGGAGCTTGGGGCAAATATCCTCGCCTCGCTAGTCGCCAGAACGCCGCGCCCGCGGTCCATCGCCAGACTTATTGGAGCCGAGCGGGAACGCCAAATGAGGCAGACCAAGGAACGAAATCCTGCGAGTCACCTTTTCGTTCCTCAGCTTAGCGCGGTCTGGTCTGCTGTATTGTCACTCCAAGGCACGGCGTACAAGGCTTGTTGGGCGTCGTAGGGCTGACAACGACAGAACATAGGTAGTGCAGTGCCCTCTTGGTGACGACAATGGCGGTCGGCTGCGGGAGACCGCGGTGCTGCAAAGTGTCACCCACCGGCCGGGGTACACCGATCGTTTGAGGGGACATGTCCGAGCTGGAGAGATGTGAGAATCAGACTGCCCAGAGTCGAGACAAACTTGGCAAAGACCGACAAGCTCATCAATAGGATCGGTTGGAAGAAGCTTGATATCTCTAGCTGAAAATGGACAATGGTGGTGAGAAAAATGTTCGAGAAAAATTCTACCCGCCCAGCGGCTGGGCAGAGCTTGCGGGTGCCGTGACTCTGCAGGTATTGCACCGTCATGATTGGCCATGCGGAGAGAAAAATCGGAGATTTTCCAGGGAAAATTGAGAAGAAAGACGAAGGGGCTCGGTCTTAGCTCGGTGGGAATCGGGTGGCGCGAGGGCGGCGGCGTGGGAGGACTCGCAGGCTTTGATCCTTTTGGTGACTGGGCAGCCAGCCATGAGAATTGACACGCTTATGCCGGCCGATCGGACGAACTGCAGGCGGCGGCGAGGGCGTCGACGTGCCGTGCAGCGGAATGGCATGTCATTGCCTGCTTGCTTGCTACAGCTGCTGATCTCCACGCTCCATTTCCCACATTGCTCTTGGTCGACAGGCAAACCCCCTGGACAACGCCGTTGTTACCCGTGGCCGGCCGACTCTCGAATCGCACTACCAGGGCGTCATGGAGCATTGGAGTGTGAGACCATCGCGTCTCCATCGGCCAACCCGCAACGAGCGAAGCCAAGGAGAGGGTCTCGAGCGAGGCCTTTGTATCTTTGTATGTCTGGCTGTTTGTACGTGCGAGTGTCCAGCCGCCAGCGCGGTCCACTGCTCGAGATTTTTCCATCCATGGCCACCGTTACCGGTCGCGATGAGTCGACGCGGAGTGGAACCTGTTGGGTAAGAGAAGGCCCGTATTGTATTTAATCATGCCATGAGCTTTTCATTCGGGGCGGCACATCTCCTGTTGTCCCCCCAGGTTTTCGTTTGCACATGCGTCCGGTGATTTCTGGAGAAGCGAATCAACAGGCTTCCTTCGTCCCCTCAATCCTTTCGAGTGTGCTCATTGCTTTTGGCCGCGGTCGACGAGACTCGTCGCTCTAGTCCGTGAACGAAACGTCCCCGGTGCCGACTTTGATTCACCAAGCCAAACATAACCATCACCATGTTCGGCTCCAAGGAAAAGACTCCTCAAACCAGTGAGGGCGAGGTCACTCCCACCAATGCCTCCAAGACCGATTTGGAGAACGGCGAGACGGGTGGTCTTCAGCGAGACCTCAACAGTCGTCACCTGCAGTTCATTGCCATCGGTATGTCACTTTGATCGAGTCTCGCCTCGTGCAAGGATCGCGGTTGTTCTGACACATCGTCGCAGGCGGTACTATCGGTACTGGTCTCTTCCTCGGTAGCGGTAAGGCCATCGCGACATCCGGCCCTGTCGGTTGCCTGATCGCCTTCATCTTCATCGGCTCCATCGTCTACTCCGTCATGACGGCCCTTTGCGAGATGGCCACCTACATCCCCGTCCCCGGTGCCTTCACCTCTTACGCCTCCCGATTCATCGACCCCACTCTCGGCTTCGCCATGGGCTGGATGTACTGGTTCAGCTGGTCCATCACCTTCGCTCTCGAGTTGACTGCAGCTGGTGTCATTATCCAATACTGGAACGACAGCTTGAGCATTGCCATCTTCATCAGTGTCTTTTGGGTTGTCTTCACCGCTCTCAACTTCATGCCCATTCGCATCTTTGGTGAGGTTGAGATGTGGTTTGCCAGTATCAAGGTCGTTACCATTGTCGGCTTCATCATCTTCGCCATTTGCATCAACGCCGGCGTTGGCCAGCAGGGATACCTGGGCTTCCAGTACTGGGTGAGCCCGGGTGCGTTCAACGAGTCCATTGTCGAGGGTTCCGTTGGCAAGTTCATCGGTTTCTGGTCCGTCTTGATCACCGCCGGCTTCAGTTTCCAGGGCTCCGAGTTGGTTGGTATTGGTGCTGGTGAGACCAAGAACCCCGAGAAGAGCGTTCCTAGCGCCGTCCGCTGGACATTCTGGGGCATCTTCAGCTTGTTCGTGGCGACCATCTTCTTCGTCGGCATCATTGTGCCGTCCGACAACCCATCGCTTCTGCTCGACTCTCAGGATGCCTCCGCGTCACCCTTGGTTATCGCTGCCAACTTGGCCGGTGTCAAGGTTCTCCCCGACATCATCAACGCCGTGCTCCTGACTGCCGTTCTCTCCGCCGCCAACTCCAATGTCTACTCTGGCTCCCGCATTCTCGTTTCGCTCGCCAACGAGAGGTGCGCACCTCAGTTCATGACCTACACCAACAGGTTCGGAACTCCCTACTTTGCAGTTGCCACTACCTCTGCCGTCGGTTTGCTCGCGTACATGAACCTGTCATCCAACGGTGGTGTTGTCTTTGACTGGCTCTTGAACGTTACTGCCGTCGCTGGCTTTATCAGCTGGTCGTGCATCAACATCTGCCATCTGCGCTTCATGGCCGCCCTCAAGGCCCAGAACATTCCGCGTAGCAGCCTGCCTTACCTTGCGCCACTTCAACCTTACCTTTCTTGGTACGGTCTGTTCTTCAACGTCCTCATTATTCTGACCAATGGATTTGCCGTCTTCATCGAGTGGAGCACCAGTGACTTCTTCACTGCCTACGTCAGTGTCCTCCTGTTCATCGTCCTCCTGGTCGGTCACAAGATTTTCAACCGCACGATGCCCCTGAAGGCCATCGATGCTGATGTTACGAGCGGCACTCTGCGATCGCAATCATAAAAACGACGGGTGACGATTTGAATGAGCAAGGACGGAGATTATAAAGTAATCTGATGTAACATTAGTAGAAGAGTTGTAATGATGATACCCATGAGTTCAAAATATGCAGCGTAGCGATGATTCAAAGTGATTGATGAGAAGCTCCGTTTTGAGCAGATAACCACCGGACACAAGGATGCCGAGTTGACTTTGGGGAACCGCAGCTAGATCAAGAAACGATACTGTAAAGACCAACAGCACCACCAAGACCGATGGCAATGCCTCTTCCAAGATTGTACAAGCCCCATTGATCCACGAGAGATTTGGCCCCCTCCTCCTCATCCTGGGTCAGGCCAATGGCCATGATGCCCATATCCTTGGTTTCCTCTGCTTTCTTGGACAGCTTCTTGTTGATGCTAACCATGAATAAGCCAGTCCAGGGGGCCATTGAAAAGCAAAGAGCACCGGCAGCGGCCAGTAGCTTCGATTTGCTGGGGAGGTGGCGCACGGCATAGGCCATGTACCAGTAGCTCAATGCGCAGAAGAGGGTCGGTAGCGGAAAGACCCGACTGGTCCGCTTGAACATGTTGGACCACTGTCGTAGCATGAGGGGAGTCGGCGACTCAAGGAGACGGGGTACGACGAAGAAGGAGAGGCCTAAGTTCAGGCCGGCGAGGGCCGTGTTGAGGAAGACGGTCGACGTCTGGATGTTGCGAAGCGGGTTGGGTTGGGGAGACATTGTATAGATGGTTGCGCGGATCAGTAGGGTGAGGCGTTGTATCTAGCTTGCTTCGAGTCGGCTCGAGGACGGCTGGTGATAATGATGTTGACGAGGTTAAAGAGGAGAAGATGACATGGGGAAGTTGAGGAGACTGAGAGCGACAAGGATGGCAGGTTACGCTCAAGCTCGAGGTCAGACCTGAAGGCAGGAGTAAAGTCCGGTCCTGCAGCGCGGGACGCGGGAAGCGGCGGGGTTCTTGCCAAGTGGGGAAACAGTTCACTGGTTACAGGTGGCAGCTGCAGGTCACTGTGTGGGGAAGACCGAACCTTCCCCCCCAACGACCTTATCCGATCATTACCTAAGGCACGTACCTCGTCAACGGCAATGCTCAATAGAAATTAATCCAGCTTGACTTTACCTCACTGACTTGAAGTTGGGTACACGATGTGGCAAGCTTCAAGGTAGATAGGTAGACGACTCTCTGGAGAGCCGTCATAAATACAAAGAAGGTCAGAGAATGATTATATGCTTCTCGTACATAGATCGGGTTTAATCCAGCGAAAATGCTTTGATTTATAATTCTATCTTACAGAGGTTGCGAACTTGCGATCTCGAGGTGTTGCTGGTAGAATCACAGCCCGACCTGACCATGTAGTTCGAATGAAGCAGAAAGCAGTACAAAAATATATACATCGAGGGGCCTCCAGAGACTCAACAAGCAAGATCCATACATACGATTCATGCTAGTTCTCATGTAATCATGCACCCAGGCTACTTATGACAGAGTTTACCAGTCGTCGAGTTGTAGTCCCATTTGTGACTTCCGACTCCTGACCGGATGTAAAGGCTGGCCGTGGGATCGTACTTATCTTTAATCTCAAGCAAGCGATCATAGTTGCCACCATAAAAGTCCTCTTGGAAGTTGCTGTTGAATGGATTGGCTTCGTTGATGTACGCGCCCGTTCCCGGCGCCCACTTCCGCCACACGGCTTCCTTGTTCTCTTCAGCCCAAGCCGCAGCAGTCACCAAAGCATCTTGTGGTGTAGTGTTCGTCGTATTGATATACGTCCCAGAGCTGATGAGGTGGATGTAGGCGCTTCTCCAAGCAGGGGTCACAGCGCCTCGCATGCTCGCCTCAACCTGACGGGGTCCCAGTCCGCCCTGAAGCCCATACACCAGTGCAGCAGTACCTCCTTCCACCTGAGACTTGGTGATCTCTTGCAAATGGGCTCGAAGTTTCTCAAGGGGAATCTCAGTCAGCTCGCTGCGGCCGAGCAGGCGGCTTGAGATGAGACTGATCTGCGCCACTGGAGTTGCAGGACCGTTGAGGGCGTCGACGAACGAGAGGTACGTAGGAAAGACTGTCGGCTCCGCGATTACCACCGAGAGAGTGCCATTCTCACTTTGCAAAATGCGAGCTCGAATCGGATTCAGAAGGGAAACGAGATCGCTCGCTGTGGTGTTGTAGCCGAAGAAAGTAAAAGTTGCTCCGATCCCCTGAATAACGCCGCTGGAAGACTTTGGCGAAACATTCAATGTTGCTGCGTTGCCAAAGCCTGCTACGCCAGCGTCCATCAGATCTGGGAGGGCGCTGGAGAGTAATGCCATGGCGTCCCAAGATGCGGCGGCAGATGATCCAGTGTCGTTTCCAGTCATGCTCAGGGACAAAGTTGTCTGGACCACGTTGCTTGGGATAGGGTGTGTGCGAAGGACGAACTCCGTGACGATCCCATAGAGACCCGGTCCACCGCCTCGAATAGCCCACAACAAGTCTTGGTTCTGTGCCTCATTTGCCACCAGAATGTCTCCGGCTGTCGTGACCACTGTGGCCTGCAGGACCTGGTCAGCGGCGAGGCCGTAGTGGCTCGAAAGAGGGCCATGGCCACCGCCGCCGATGAAGCCACCGAGACCAACTGTCTTAACCTGTCCGCTGACAAGTATTCTTCCGGTCGCGGCAGTTGCCTCCAAAGCGCGCCCCCAATTGTTTCCGCTTCCAAGAATAGCGACCTTCTCTGTTATGTTCGTCGACGGTCGTGGCCACCGCCTGTCTAGCTTGATGCTTCGAAGCTGATGAGTCCAAATCGACAGCGAATACGCGCCACTGGATCTACGAGGCTGTTAGTTCCCTCAATGACAGTTAGGTAAGTACTTTGCACGCACCTTCCATTCAGGTCGTGCCCGGTTCCTTTAGCAATAATGCGGATGTTTCGCGCGCTAGCCCACTTCACAGCTGTTGCGACCTGTTCGGCAGTCGTGGCATTGAGGATGAACTCTGGCAAGCCTCCAAGTTTACATCCATCGTTCTTGTATGCGTAGTCGCTCGGAGGTACACAGGAGTTGTTGGCCCAGAATGGATAGTCGATGGATTCCGGAAGGGCTGCATGGAATGCGGATGAGGACAAGCCGACGTCAACAGTGTCGCAGGTCAAAGCGGACGAAAAGGGGTTTCCATCATAGCAAGAAGACGCAACGGGTCGGGTCTTGATCAAGGTGCCCCCAACAGACTGGTTCAAGGCAGTCCAGTCGCTATCCCTCGGCCAAGTCGTGTCGTACGGCGTGGCTTTGCAAATTGAGTCAGCCGAGACGATGCTCGATAAGAGTAAGGTTATGGGCAAGTAGCGAATGAACATGATGGGCGTTTTTTCTTGACTTGGTTGTCACATCGACTTAACTTGGATGATGGTGGCAGGCTTGCTACATTATGTACTTAGCTTACTATCTAAGGCGCTTTGAGAAGAGCGACAGCCTACCGGTGAAGTCTGTAGTGCCATTTGATGTCTGATTGAGCCTGATACACGTATAACGATAGTTCAATGTGTGAGCACCTTAGCTAGAAAATGGCTACATGTTGTCGGCGACTCCGATGACCATCCCTCATGGGCAACGAATAATGTTACGCGTCGTCTCTGTATCCATCGTGGGTCTCAGTGTTGACCGCGTATCGAACATCATCGAGGGAACAAGCTTCAACCTGAAATAGCTGGATTGAACACCGAGTTGCTCGCCCTGGCTCTGCCCCTTTTGAGCCCATGGCAGCGTGGCTAATTGAGTCAATGCAGAGGTAGCAGGGGTAGACAAGATGCCGAACCCGCGTTCCCGCAGGCCCATTTTACGCTCCATCAGGGAAACTCATCTCGTCCAGAGCATCGAAGTTCCCAAGATTGCAGATCGAACACCAACATGCGACTGACAGCTGGGCATCACTCTGATGATCGTAACCCAAGAGCTACCAAATTTCTGACTAGCATGCCGGATCTCATCACCTGATTTCTCGTGTAGCGATAGCAAATTAAAGACTACTGCGTTTAGTATTTGATGATATGCGATTGATTGCCGTCAAATTGAGATATTACAATGCTAAATTGCTAAAGATATCTCATCTTTGTCATTCACCAGGATTCATGGCGACGCGCAAGGTCTTGCACAAGTCATAAAAGTAGAACGCGAGCAAACGTTGCGAGATATTGTGACGTTTCAATATGATCAATTCTGACTATAAGAGGCTTTGCAATGCGAAGATTCTGCTGATGTTATTAGCTCGCGATCTCATGTTAGGCATGGCTAATATTCCCGTGACCATACAGGGGATAGCTATGGGCCCCATTCAATGGAAAATCTTCGTCTTCCTTCAAGTTCCCATGGTCCTCCAGTACTATGCTGGGATGAAACACCGAGAAGACTATCGAAACCACGGTCATGAGAAGCGCATCCAGCACATAAACGTATATCTCCTTCTGAATCAAGCTGCCGTTGTGACCCTGCGCATATTCTACCATGCGAAAGATGGAGCGAACCATGATGAGCAAACTCGAAAAATAGAGAACCCATATGAACTTCTGCCAAGGAATCTGTGTATGCAACGATTTCGTTGTCGGTCTCAAGGTGATTCGAATTTGGAAGACGGTTGTGACAATCATGAAGAAGCCGAAGAAGACGACTTGTATTCCTAGGCCGAGGAGAATGACGTTGTTACCCATGTTTTGGGATGATTCGGATTTCGCAGTTGCAAGGAGACCACCACCTAAGACTGAAAGTTAGCTCTCCTTTCACAAGAACCTGATGATTCTGAGGCTCATGAAGAGACCGAGAATTGCAAACATGAGACACGCACCTCCACCTTGCCCGAAGATGGACAGAATGTCACCCATGAGAAAGAATTTCGTCAACCATTTGACTCGGATGAGGGAGTACGAGTTTGCGTCGAGGTTGGTGACCAGGCGACCAAGCACCATGTAAATTGAGGCGGCATAGAAAGCCGGGCCTAAGAGGATGAGCATGCTTTGTCCTACATATGGCATCAAAGTCCAATCGGGGGTTTGCTTTGCAGAATAGCTCCTCGCAGCGTAACCCAGAGTTTCGACTGAATACAATAATGTGTCAGTAGCGATCATGTAGAGGGCGAGCCTTCGTCTCCAACAAAATTACTCACAGAGGCATCCCACAAAGAAAGGAATGAAGCACCAAGTTCGCGTCTTGATCAATAAAATCAAGTGGCGAATGGATAAGCCTCCAAATAGTAATGCAAACAGAACCGCTGCAGCAAAAGAAGGATCATAGTAGTACAGTTTAAAGCCGGAATCGGCTCTTGGTTGGAGAGTGGCGAGCATTGTAAAAGACGGCAGGGATACAATACAGAGTAGGTAGAGATGGCAGAGAGGGCCAGTATACTGACTACCTATCAAGTAAAGACATGGCCTCACGGTTGTCTTTTAAGCATCTTTTCAGCGCTTTCTTCGTGAGCATCTCAGTAAGTGTTCCTTGATGGCTTCCAGAATCACTTCTCTGTCGTACCATTGGCTGCACGGTCAACCTGCAAGTTCGCATCTGTGAAGAGCTTTATCCGCGGATACGTGCACACAAGCGTCTCACTATGGCATGAAACCGCGGGTAAGGCATCTAAGGCAGACACCCCATTCCCAATCGTTTAGGCTGCGTCAATCATTAGACATGGCGCTCCTCTATCCCCCAAAGCCCCTTGTGCGACAAGGACAGAACACTTCCGCGTGTTGGCGGAGTCTACTACCATATGATAGATTGAATCCGCGGTTATATGTTCCTGTTAATAATTTGTAAAAAGACGGTTTCACCATTTTGAGGGCTGTAATTCGGAGGAGTTGACTTGGCGAAGATCGCGGGCCGATGGTCAACGCAACCGTTGCGGGGGCTTGCTAGGCGAACACGCGCGGATAGATGGCTCATAATCTGCGTATGCTCATTTTCTCCTAGCCCATAGATCGTTCTTGACGAGTTATCACTGCGGAGCACTCGAGTTACAGGAAGGTATCTTAGTATCCTCCCCGCGTTCGGAATGCCTGCAAGCCTAGTCGAGGGCAGGTCGTTCATGGTACTTATACCGGCGAATGTTCGCTATCTTAATTAATAACTTTCATTTACCACTCAAAGTTTGAATTCGCATCATTACCCAGACAGAGGAGAATCTTTCCCGCATCATGTTCAGCAAAGTCTGGTTCTTTGCGGCCGGTGCCACGTTCCTCGGACCAAGCTTAAGCCAATCACTGCCCGCTGGTCATTCACTTTGTAAGGACTCTCGACTTTATCGTATCGTTGATTGTTCAACAGTTACTGACATTTTGCGTTACTTCAGCTTGGACTGAGGCTTCCGTGGCAGCCAAGGACTTCGTGTCTCAATTGACGACAGTCGAAAAGATTGGTCTTGCCACAGGAGGTTACTCGAGTCCCAACCTTCCATGCGTAGGTACGATCGGATCTATCGAGCGGCTGGGATTCGAGGGAGTGTGTTACTCTGATGGACCAAGCGGGTACTCTCGTTCCGACGGTGTCAGTGTCTTCCCTGCTGGGATCTCGACGGCGGCCACTTGGGACAAAGACCTCATGTACCGACGCGCTGTCGCCCTTGGAGAAGAGTTTAGAGCTAAGGGGGCTCACGTTCACTTGGGGTACGTCTGACTTCTTCTATAATATGGAGTGTTGAGTAACACTGACTGCCTCCTAGTCCATCTTCGGGACCTTTGGGCCGCCACGCAGTAGGAGGCCGTAATTGGGAAGGCTTTGGGCCCGATCCCTATCTGGCTGGAGTTGCCATGAATGCTTCGGTTATCGGTATCCAATCCGTCGGCGTGCAGGCCTGCTCGAAACATTTCATAGGAAACGAACAGGAAACCCAACGAACTTCCACTATCAGCGATAACGGCACAACTATTGAGGCGATCTCGTCGGATATTGATGGCCGGACTCTGCACGAGCTTTATCTATGGCCCTTTGCCAATGCGATAAAGGCTGGTACAGCAAGCATCATGTGCTCCTACAACCGGGTCAACGGAAACTACTCCTGCGCCAACTCAGAGACAATTTCGATTCTGAAAGATGAGCTGGCATTCCCAGGCTATGTGGTTTCCGACTGGTATGCTACCCACGAGACGTTGAGCTCCGCCAACTCCGGGCTGGACTTGGAGATGCCGGGTAATGTCAGTGCCGCGGCTGGGGCATCCTACTTTGGCGATTCACTCCTCGAGGCAGTCAACAGCGGCCTCGTTTCAGCAGACCGGCTTGGTGACATGGCAACAAGGGTTTTGACGCCGTATTTTTTGCTTGGGCAAGATAAGAAATTTCCTCCGACTGATCCGTCTAGCGGAGCTGCATTTTTGCGCTATCAGTACGGCCATCAAGTCCAACTTCCATTGACCTACCCAGAAGTCCCTGCTCGCGATGTCAGAGGCAATCACGCGGAGCTCATCCGGGATATCGGCTCTGCAGGAACCGTACTCCTGAAGAATGTCAACGGCACTCTGCCTTTGACCGACGAACTCAATGTCGGGGTTTTCGGCAACGATGCCCCTTACCCAACCATAGGCTCGGTCTTCCTTGACATCGGGACTCGGCCAGAAGGATTTGAGATGGGCACTGTCGATATCGGCGGAGGCTCTGGGACCGTTCGGCACACGGACTTGGTGAGCCCTTTCGAAGCTATTCGAAAGCATGTAGAGTCTATCGGTGGGCGAGTGCAGGCATTGTTCGACAACGACGAGCTTGTGGATGGCCGCTTCAGAACGATCTACCCTGTCCCAGATGTCTGCCTTCTCTTTCTCAAATCCTACGCTACTGAGGGCCAAGACAGACAGTCCGCTGAGCTACAGTGGTCAGCTACGAAGGCCGTCGAGAATATCGCGGCAGTGTGCCCCAACACTGTCGTCGTCATCCATGGACCTGGAGTGGTGGTCATCCCGTGGGCAGATAACGAGAACGTAACGGCTATCCTGAACGCTCATTACCCGGGAGAACAGACGGGAAGCTCCATTGTTGATGTTCTTTGGGGGATGGTCGAGCCTTCGGGCCGTCTTCCCTATTCCATTCCGGAGAACGAGTCGGACTACGGTCCATCCATTGTCAATCTGACAGGACCTATCACCGACCCAGATGCCTGGCACTCTGCTTTCGAAGAAGGGCAAATGATTGACTACCGGCACTTGGACGCGAATGACATCGAGTCTCGGTATGAGTTTGGATTTGGACTGTCTTACACGGAATTTGACATGGAAGACGCTCTGGAGATTGAGGTCGATGCGAACGTCTCCTCCGTCGCGGATGAAGCGAACGGCGTCGAGCCGGGCGGACTGAGCGACCTCTGGAAGGTGGTAGCCTCAACCTCGATCCAGGTCACCAATTCAGGAGATCTTGCAGGGTCAGCCGTGCCCCAACTCTACGTCTCTTTTCCGATCTCTACAACACCCGAGGGAACGCCAGTCAAGGTTCTGAGAGGTTTCGAGAAGGTGCATCTTGAGGTCGGTGAAACCAGGTCTGTGGCTTTTCAGCTCATGAGAAGGGATTTGAGTTTCTGGGATACGGAGAAGAAGCAGTGGGTTATTCCAAGTGGTACGTTCCGCTTCATGGTAGGATTCAGCTCGAAGGATATCAGAGCTCAGGCCGAGGCCCAAGTGATTTCTTAGGCGAAGAGGGCGTACTGGGCGCTTTCAGGCAGGGTTTTTCACCTTTGAGGTTTTCCTTGCAAATACTCTATCCCGATATATGATACGCGAATATAATTAAGCATTATATTTTGATCGTTGATAAGTAGTTAGGGGATAGTTATAGATCACTGTCAATTCCGATCTTATGCTATGGAACGGCTGTAGCCTTTTGAGAGCCGCGAGCCCCCATCCATGCCTTCAAGCCTGAGGTTTCCATTGTATTTGTCTCATGGACGAACCTCAAGTTGGAAAGTAGTGAGAAGTGGGTAAGAATATTGATCGGCTCCGACGGCGACGGGGTTTATAGAAAATGCCCGGTGGTCCGGTACACCGCTAGAGTTCTTGGAAAGGCATCTCACTTAAATCAACCGTCGACTCGTGAATAAATTAGCTCGGAGCTCCCGTCGATCCAAGCCATTCCATGGAGACCACAGTGCGTTAAGATCTTTTACTTGAAGGTCAACACAAGACTGGCGAGCCAAGTAAGTATGGGAACGCATTGCTTCCGCGCTAGATGCCGCGTCGATGCACGGGAAGCGGGGCGCCGTTCGTAATACGCGTGTAAGGCAAAAGTTGAAAAGACACTTATCAAGCCAAGCCCCAACGCGCGAAACAAAGCCTTAGCCCCTGAAATAAGCTTCTGGATCTGTAGAAAACTTAGAGATTAAATATAGCCTAGCAGATCCTCAAGGACCGTTTCCGCGCGTTTTCTCTTTGATTATACCTCATGAAATTCCGCGTATCTGGTGTTCCCTGATATCTTCTTCCGCGGCTTACACACATATCGACATGTCAAAACAACTCCTCGACCGGCTGGCAGGCCGCCGAACGCACCGCAAGTCGAGAAACGGCTGCAGCGGCTGTAAGAAACGCCACATCAAATGCGATGAGACTCGACCGGAATGTCGGAATTGCATCATGGCGGAGCGAGTATGCTCCTACTTGAAAACGGAGCCCAACGACAGCTCCTCAACAGTATCCTCCACAGCAGCCATAGTCTGCACCGGCATTGCAACACCCAGAGAGATCAGCGCTGACAGGTGTTTGGCTATTCCCAAAGACCCTGGAGAGGTGTACTCGTGTACCGGGCAGACTTTCACAGCGAGCCACATGGCTTTCCTTCACTATGCTCAGTCAAACATGTCAGAGTTCATGGCCCTGACTGGCAACATACGGCCTCTTATCGATACTGCAATCGAACACTCTCTTACGGCCCCGTATCTTCTGGACCAGCTCCTCGGGTTATCATCTCTTCATCTTTCAACGCAGAATGGGTCCAAGGCGTCCATGTACTTCCACCAAGCTACCGAGTTACAGACGCGAGCATTGGGTTTCTTCAACCAGACAAAGGAGCACATCTCGGACACGACGTACATCCCAACCTTTGTATTCGCTTCTCTCTTGGGCATACATGTTCTTTACGAAACACTGCAATGGCACTGTGGCTCTCTCGCAGACTTCATCGATGCTTTTGTCAATTACTCGCGTCTCCATCGAGGGGTACGATCCATTACCGGGAAATACTGGGACGAGATACTGCAGTCTGACCTGAAGCCCCTACTCTTCATCGTGGACATCATGAACAAAGAGCCCGTGCAGACTCCAGGTCCAGAAACGAAGCAGTTGAAAGAATTCCTGGAAAGTATACCAACACCTTCTGCGTCGACAAATGTTTGCATCACGGCGCTCGAAAAGCTTCAGTGGGTTATCGACCTGACCAGAGCACAACCATCAAAGTTTGAGGTCGGTGTCCATGCTGTCATGGCCTGGCCCCTATGTATTCCGGACGAGTATATCGAAGCACTGCACCAGCATCAACCGGAAGCCTTTGTCATTTTAGCCTATTACGCTGCGATGCTCCATAGGTACCGGCGGTTCTGGGCATTCGGGGGTTCTGGCGCTCCCATAGTCCATTTGATCACGAATAGTGTTGGGTCCTTCTGGCAAGATGTCTTGGCTTGGCCACTACAGGCGCTAATTGAAAGTTGAACCTCTGGCTGCATGTACTTCAGCCCCTTTTACTCAAGACTTGACACCCTTGGGTCACCTTCCCTCTGACGTATATGTATTATCGCCCGCAAGACCATCCCGCCGGTCCGATCATCCGGTCCAAGCTCAGTCCTCGACTCAAGCCTCCGTTCCAGACGGCCGGTACGAGTCGCTCTTCGGAGAACAGGCATACACTCATAAGCAGTCGGACTGCGTAAGCCATGTAACCCTGTTATGTGACCTTTTTGGTGTACATGTTGCGGACCGAAGAGGAAGTCGGAGTTGAGACATAGCGAGGCTTCGATGCAGTGACCCATCATGTTGATAACGATGCTATTCCTTTAATTCCTGCCAGGAGTCGGCCTCACTCTTGCCTTCAGCTGCGTGGGTCTCCTCGTGTTATCTCTGTACAATATATCAAGCATTTGGATCGACGTGTGGGTCGATCATGTTCATCCTGTCCAAGGGTCCCATCTCAACTGCAGGAGAGCCATCGAGACAAAGTTCATCGTCTCAAAGAACGCTGAGCGAAGCCGGTTCGATGCTTCTAGATTCGTCTGAAGTGAACATGGAACCACTGCTCTCGCCCTGCGAGCAGCTCGCGACTTACTTGAAATCAGTAAGGTTCACGACAAATATCCTAGCCATGACTCGGTAATTCCAGAGAGGGATGCCATTTTCAAGTGCGGCATTATTCGAAGGGAACAAAGTCTTTAGCAAGGTTATCTGTCCAAGAGCTGAGAACGTGGACTCCATGGGATGAACAAAATCTAATTAATTATGTAGAAATTAATCACTTTCAACCCAATCGAAGTATTAGCCCAGGCTATACGACATCAAGCCTTCCTTC
Source organism: Colletotrichum acutatum (assembly GCF_030867785.1). Classification (NCBI taxonomy): domain Eukaryota; kingdom Fungi; phylum Ascomycota; class Sordariomycetes; order Glomerellales; family Glomerellaceae; genus Colletotrichum; species Colletotrichum acutatum. The sequence goes on along the minus strand of NW_026849027.1, from coordinate 334,997 downwards.
CCTCGAAATGTCAAGTTCATCCAGTATTATTCGGTTCTAGAGGAAATAATTAGTCCACCAATTTCACAGTTGAAAGCAGTCGGGGAAGCCATGCGTGTCTCCGGCCAGCAACTGAGTCAAGTCACGTCACTCAAGCACCTTATCACACAACAAGGGAGACCCGCAGAGCCCGTTTCTAGAACATCTCTCACCCACGCGCTTGGATCAAAGAACCCTCAAACCCAGGCGCGAAGCTTAAATATTGGAGATCCCAGATGGCTAAGGGGGACGATCGCTCAAAACGCGGGCAGCGAAAGCTTAGCACGCCCGCATTGGGAAATTCTGGTCCCCCAACCCAAGCGACCGGGGCCACCATACGAACAAAAACACCAACGTGGGAGTCATGTATCCGTACTCCGTGAGAACTGGAACACGCTATCGTCAGCTTCACATTGCGCGAATTTGCTGACGAGGCTGTTTCAAGTACCCTGAGCACTGCCATCGGCGGTGCCGTTTTACACAGAAACAGTAGAAACATGCGTAGAAACGAGCTAAACCAACAGCTGAACCATTGCTTGAGATCGTGAGGGGGAGAAGAATACTTAAACACGACGAGAGCCCGGCTATGAATTGCTTAGAACTTCATCAAGTCGCATCAATCATTCCATCAAGTCCTGGTAGACTAAAGCCACTCACTCAACAATCACCACACTCGCTCTCACAAATAACCTACTTTACTTTTCAAAACAACCTCCACATCCTTCATCATGAAGTTCACAACCACCCTCGCGGCCATCGCTACAATCGCTCTCTCAGTGTAAGTCAATCACGCACCCACCCATCAAAACATACCACCCCGAGCCTCCATAACTAACATCCCTCCCTCCACCAGCAAAGCAGCAGACCGCGTCCAATGCGCCGGCACAATCGACACGGCCCCCAACAAAGGCCGCTACGAGCCCTCCGGCTCCCTGACCGCCAACCTCACCCAGGTCGCCTGCAAGAGCGGCACCATTGACGGCGCTCTCAGGGGCAACCAAAAGTGCTGCATCTCCAACGACAAAGGCGCTTTCGGGACGGCGTGTGGCAAGGCCGCCTTTCCGCCCCAGTTCTCGAGCGGATTCAAGGCTACGTTCCAGCCTTGCTGAGCGATGTTGTCGGACCTCTTTTGGGTCGTGATGTTGGAAAGGGGACTCGACGGGACGGTGGTTTTGGGAGAGGAATTCCTGTTTTTATGATAGCGAAGCGATTTTTTCTCTTTTAGAAGTAGATTAGGAATGAGAAATCAGCAAGGTGTTGGTTTCAATGCAGCTTTGGGACCCCGTGAATGCTCAGGATTAGTGCTTGACTTTGAGGTTGGATATCGACAGCATTTCGCACTTCCTCCACAAGGTACACGTCTAAATAGTACGCACCTACATGAAAGGCCATGGTTTCTGCAATTCGTGGAGTCGAAAAGTCTCAGGCCATACCCTACACCCATAATTTCGACCAGCAGGCCGTGGACGGCATCACGCCCACAGCCAACTCGTGAGGGAAGGTGGTCGAATCAAGGATACTAGCACCGCCAAAGACATATCGTATTGCCCCTGACGGGCAGAATCGCAAGCCAAGTATTTAGGTACTAGGTAGGTGCAAGGACACAAGCAAGTAAGCGAATTCACGTTGGCAGATGAATCAGGGTGGCCTTCGTCTCTCATCTCATTCCTTTTGATTGTATTTTGTTTCCTATCCCATCTTGATGGGTCCTTTTTCGAGCCTGACCCTGCCGGTATATCTAGATCCTGCACCACCCTGCTTTTCCGTCGCATATCCAATTGAAAAGCGGAATAAGCTTGCATGGCGCGAACCTTAATATCAACTTGGTATCTTCATCCATACAATCCCCCATCCGTCCACCCTCTCCAAGATACCGAACTTCCTGCGCAGGGAAAGCTGAAGGACCACGCATCCAACCTCGTTTGATGTCATAACCCAGTATTTTGCTACATGAGAATTACCAGAAAAGCCCTCCAGCCATGTCAACCCTCAAGTTGATCGAGGATGACATGATCAACAAAGCCGTGCTGGGAATACTAGCCTCAACCGCCCAACACTGCTCATCAGCATACCTGAGATGTGGCAGTGCCACAGTGGGGACCAGTGAAGCGAATTGCCAATGTGCCACTCACGCCGGAGGAGGTTGACCGGGGGTTGACGTTTGACTTCGAAGCTCGAGCTGGCACATCACATCCGCAAAAGAAGTGGAAAGAAAAGAATAAACGCCGCCCCAACCCAACCCAATCCAAGATCACACAACTCCGATCCAAACAGGCTTCTTCCTGCAATGAAGACTCCCTGAGATGTGACTGGCAATAAGTCTCCGAGAGACTTGCTCGAGGCAGAATCTAGCCCGGGTGCGGAGTGGATGACCTTTCGTATTCACTCGAAGTAGCCTGGGGGACAAGCAAAGTTTTTGATGTACAGTATTCGTCGCTGCGTCGTATTCTGATGAAAGAATGCCCAGGTCGCTTGGCAGCGTCAACGTAAACAATGGCGGCGTTGTAGTATGCCGTGTTTTGATATATGCTCCCCAGCCGGGAACACGTCGTAACGTCATTTAGAAACTTTTCGCTTTTCCCACAAAAGCGTCGGGTATTTTGGTTGTCGGTTCCATATATCGTATTTTTTCTCGTTCTTCGGCCTGCAAACCCCTTTTTGTGTCCCGTCGAAATCTGCATCCTCGTCCGTAAGTGTGCCCTCTAGCAACTGAAAGTAGTCGCCGGCGACCTCCAGCTAATCTCTCTCGTCCAATGAGAGTAGTCGAACGTCATTGGCATCCCACAAAACCGCGTACATCAATACCCTATTCGCAAGGAATGACAGACTTCTCGGCCCTGGCCCGCATGTGAGTAGCGTGAGTCTCGAGGCATCGGGCCATCAAGTGAGTGACTGGCCAGACAGCAGCTTTATCGAGCATGTAAGCCGTAACTCTGAGGATCTTGGCAGCGTGGCCTGCGTGATCGTCCATTTGCATCCTTGTATCGACGCCTGCAATGTTTCCCTGTACAAGCTCAAAGTTCATCTTCATCTCTGCGGAGGCTAGCACCTCCTGAACCTTGCCGAGCAGTTTGACATCTTCCTCTTCTAGAAGCATAATCGCAGGGACTTGCGATAGATCGACGTCATCCTGGCCGAGGATTCCCAGGTACCGGCCTACTCGATCTTGCAGGGTTGCGACCCATTCAGCCAGAACCTGAGCACAATCGAATGCGCACATGGCTGACTGTAGAGGTAACTCTCTGCTGGAGAAGTCCGCAAATGTGACACCTAGTTTGTCAGACATGGCGAGCGAGTCTGCCGCGTAAAAGGCAGCCTTGCGGAGATGCTTCTCTCTACGAGAAGTGGACCGATTTGGTGCAGCCTGGGCCTGCGGGAATTTGACGGCGGAAAACTCTGGAGATGATGATGACTGGGTGGCTGGAGACTCGACAAATACGGAGCTTGAAACCGAATTATCAGAATGATCTGTGCCTGTCGATTCCGGGTTAGAGGCGGGCGAATGCTCGGCGTGCTGGACAATCTCGCTGCCCCGGGAGAGCTCGTCAGCCATAGCATCCCAATCACGTTGCCAAAACTTCTCCTTTGAGCGGGCGAGGTTCACAAAAAGTCGTACGTAGGCCAAGTCGAGAAGTGGAATGGCATCGGCAGACAGCGGTCCAAGCCCGAACGGGTTCGGTCTCTCAAGGCTGTGGTTTGGGTTGCTTGCCCAGGCTGCCTGCCAGGCCTTCAGGGCTGGTTCAATGTGGCGATGCATCTTTTCGGTTTCTTCGTTGGTCCATACCTTGTTGTGATGGCGCTGACGTGTCTCCCAGATGTAGTTGTGTAGTGCGTTGATCAAGATGAGACAACCAAACGTCGATGGCTTGAGATCGCTCTTGAGGTCGTTCATGCTACCTTGACCGAATACCTGTTGACCGTTCTGGAAGGCAAGCTGCTTTTGCTGCTTCTCGTTAGACCTGAGCAGGTCGCCCAAGGCTTCATGGAAGGTCATCCGGTTATGATTTGCAGCGTGGACACCGCCCTTGGCCGCGAAGGCCGTGGCACTCTCGGCAGCGAAGAAATCCTCATCGCACGGCAGGTCGAGCAGGATTTCCGAGTTGGTCAAAGCCGGAGTGTGATTGTATGCCGCAACCAGAAGGCTTGAGAGGATGAAGACGACGTAGAGGGTACGCTTGCGCTCCTCCATAACTTTCCATCGGAGCCACTCAATATGCTCCTCGGAGTCCGACCGAAGGCCGCTCCACGTATCGTCATGCATGTGGGTATCATGAGCTTCTGTGGATTCCACGCGAATGGGGCGGAGCAGGTCGGCAGCTTGGGCCAAGCTGACAAGAGCAGCACAGTGGGTGGATGCGATATCGCTGGCCGTCTTGTCTCCGCAGTTGTGGCCGTAGACGACATTCAGGAGCATGGCTTGCACCAACCATACCGGGGTGTGAACAGAGGATTCCTGGTTGTGAGACGTCGGGTCAGATGCTGGAGCTCTCCGTAAGTCGGCCTTTCTCACGTCGGCTTTCCGCCTTTCCTCAAGGTACAGTTGAATCATTTTCTTGGCCATCTCGAAAAGTTCTCGAGACTGGACGTGGTCCATTTCGTACAAGGCGCCAATGGCAGACATGGAAAGAATGAGACACCCGCTCCCACCGACGGTGTTGGATCGGTTGGCAGCGGTGGGTGGCATCTCAAAAGTCAAAGTGGGAATGTGCAAAAACGGCAAATGAGGGTGGAAGTAACGAAGGTAAGCGCCAACATATCGTTGTAAGTCTTGAGTGCTAGGTAAATTCTTTACATGGTCTGGAACACTGTTGGCTGTGTTCTGAAAGCCCGGCGACATTGGCGAGCTTGGAGTCGCAAATGAGTATCTCCGTCCACCAAAGGGAGAGCACTGCGAAAGAGCACCAACGATGGCACCTCGGGTCGTTTCCGTAATGGTGGAGACGGGCGACACACCGTGGTTACCGCCGTTCAAGGACGAGGGGGTCTCTGGCCCTCCGTTGAAGTTGAGCGCTTGGTTGAGGTTTTGCGTGTTGAGTCCGGAAACCATCGACGGACTGAGGGAGCTAAGAGAGGGAGGCGGCGTCGAGAAATAGGCATCGTTCATTTTCTGCGCAGCAGGTTGTGGTGAGACGGGTGCTCCGTTTAAGAGATCTGGGAAGACCGAACCATTTAGATCCATGGCAAACGGGTTCGGGACCTGGGGAGGACCCATAACGGCCGGTTGCCACATTGAACTTGTCCCTGCCGGAGCAGGGTGATGATTGGAGCCGTCCACCATTACATCGCTAATGCCACTTTGGCTGGTGGTGCTAATTGCCGAGGGACTCGAGCCGTCTACGGCGTTATCGGCGCCCTGAAAAGACATCTGGTGCTCGAAGCCGGTCAGCCAGTCGAAGCTGTCGTCCAACTGCGTCGTCGACATATCGCCGGCCAGGCCATGGGGAAACGGCGAAGCTTGGTCCATGGCCATGGATTGCGGCGAATCATTGTAGTGGAGCGCGTTAGGGTTGATGGTGGAGCCCGGCCCGAACAGCAGACCCTCGAAGTCAAAGTCGGGATTGAAGACGGCCATGGGAGGGGCGGTCCGCAAGCCGCTAAAGTCCATATTGTTGATGCCGTGCGTCTCGAGCTTTGGCAAGCCGTGAGACATGCCTCTGTGACCCATCGCAGCCGACATGCCAGCAAAGTCCATGTTATGCACGGGCAGCCCCGCGAGGCTGGGGTGACGGCTGTGTGTGCCAGGAGGCATGCCCCGCGCTACCTGTGCGTTGGCCGCGGCAATCATCTGCATAGCGTTGCCGTCGACATGGCTGATGGTGTTTGCCCTGGGTCGCATCGAAGCAGCAGCGGCATTTGCGGCGGCGGCAGCATTGGGACCAGCGACGCTGTTCTTACGTGCGCGGGCTCCAGGTGCAGCACTGCTGGCACTCTCACGACGATTGCGAGGACGTGACGAGGGTGTGGTGGTCTGGTGAAGCTTCTGCTGGTGTCTCAGCAGCAGATCGCGACGGGCAAAGCATCTGGTGCACTCGGGACACTCGAAGGGCTTCTCCTTTGTGTGGGAACGCTCGTGACGTTTCAGATGCTCCAATCGGGCGAAAGAGCGCTGACAAGTCGCGCACACATGAGGGCGGGGTTTATCGGTCTTGGGAGGAGGGAAATTGGCAGGTGTCTTCGTGTTGACAGTAATGGTGGAAGCTACTAAAATGATTGCGAGGACATTGTCAGCTACGATCAGGATCATTCAAACAAGATTGGAAGGGTCGATTGCATTGCATTGCATTCCTCGGAAAGCCACGGGCGGTGGGCGGATGGTGGTGGGATTGAATTGAATGGCGGGACAAGCGGGTGGGAACAGGAGGGGCAGTTTTTGGAGGGGTGGGCAAGGTGAGGTGCGACTCATACCACTGTCTTCGGTGGTTGCGGCGGCAGCGGCAGCTGTGTTGGCGGCAGCTGGGGCCGGAGCTGAAGCGGGAGTAGCCATGCTGGAGTTCTTTTCGACCTTGACCTCGCTGTCGTTCATGGCCATACTTTTGGAGTTCGTAATCGTCGTTCGTCGTGATCGTAAAGGCAAGGAGGTGGAGGGGGGGAGGTTGGTTGGGTGGGTTGAAGAAGGGTCGGATTGCTTTTTGGGGGGGTGCTTTGGCGCAGCTCGGCGGTCGGGAGAGTGCGCAATAGCAACAAGCGAGAAAAAGGGGATGGAGCAGATAAGAAGAAAGTGTACGAGAGGAAGTGAAAGAGAGAAAGATTGATTGTGTGCGTGAGAGTTATTGGATGTTTGTGGTGTGTGGCGTGTGTGTGTGAGAGAGACTTGGGTTGAGGAAGAGGGATGGCGGGGTGGATTGGAGACGGGGGGTGATGGAAGGCGCCCAGGTTGTTTTGGGGGTGCGGCGTTTAGTTGGAGGGAGAGGAAGACAAGAGGGAGAAGTCGCTGTTGGAAGCCGAAGTTGGCATGCTAATTCCAACCCAGAGTATCCGTAGAGGAAGAGAGTAGTAGGTAAGAGTAAGAGAGAGTCGGAAAGAGATAGAGAGAGAACAGGCCAGCAAATGGTTTCCTCGGTCTTGTCTTGCTAGTGTCCTTTGTTAGGTACTCTCATGTCTTGGTTCCTCGTATGGCTGGAGAGAGCTATTGAAGCTTTCGTCGAACGAACAATTCCCACCGGTCGAAGCTGTTGCTTGAAGAAAGAAAGGAAGAAGGGAAAGGAAGAGGGAGCAAGTGGTCAATGGTGGGAAGGGGGAGTTGAGGTACTTGTTAGGGAAACGCTCGTTGCAGCCCAGCCTGGTGTGCATCTGTGGGCAAAATGGAAAGAGAAGGAGCGAGGGCCACGGGAGTTGGTGTGGACTGCCTGCCACTAGAGAGTAGAGAGCAGCGGGATAGAGAGGGAGAGAAAGAGAGAGAGAGAAAGAGCAGCAAGAGCGAGTGTGTGCGTGTGTGCGTTGTGGGTGTGTGGGCGGGTACCTAGTGTGAGGTACTGTACCTTTGGCGATGGGACGTGAAGGGTAAGGTAGGCAGGTACCTTACGGTGGTACGTCCGGCAAAGTACCTCGGTCAGTCGGGAGATACTGTGTGCAGACCGGGGATGGGACTGGTACAGAGTCGCAGGTGCCCCACAAAACGCGAAAGCAGGGTCCGTCGGTGGGATGGGAGATTTGATGGATGGGAAAGAGAGCGACCTTAGCACCTAAGGTCTCGTCGCAGCCTTCCCCATTACTTACCTTAGTATGGAACCCAAGGTTCCTGTCCCAAAGAATCTTCCATTCCCAAGAGCTGGCTCAATACATCAATATGCGAAATACAATTGAAGAAAGGAAGCTTCGGTATTCTTCCCATCATCTTATTTCGTGCACCTACAAAGTCTATGATTATTGTATTGCAGGCAGCTGTGGGCGCCTGCTTCTTCATTACCCTGCTCTACCTTACCTTACCTACCTTACCTCGTTCAGATACGTACCCTGCCTTTCCTCCATGAATCCATGGTACGTACATAGTAGCCTGAGATGGCAAGGTCAGTTCTACATGGCAAACGTAGCCCCGGCACAGTGCGGCGGCATCACTTGACCGAATGAGAATAAAGTACCGCCAGGGGTCGTCCCTTTCTCTGTCTCTCTCTCTCTCTCTCTGGTCCACCATTCCTTCCTATTTCCTTTCTCTCCTTCTTGCTCTCCATCCAATGGCTACCTTAATTAGGTACATGCCTCTCGAGAGCTCCAGTCTGTCACCAATCACTGCGGCCTGTTGAACATCCCCGTCCGGGCTGTAGTGGGGGACTGGGGGGCATCATCTTGCCTTCCATGGAGACTCTAAGAAAGCTCCATGAAACTTGCTGGACTGACGGATACTGAAACCCATCCGTTTGCCTCTGATTGCCAACTTCCTGTCACTTGTTGGAAAATGTCAAGTTGTGCATAAGACAGTTCGGCAAGATGATGTAAGCTCTCGTGCGGAAAGGCGGTGGACAGACTGAGTGAGGCTGAGGCACTTTGACACATTTCACGTCAGTACGGATACTTCCCACACCGAACCGAGTTATGCTGCTAAAGACGGAAGCCTCACCGCGGACGAATGGGCGGACGGAATTGGGACCTAGAATAAATAACTTGGCGCGAGCACATGACATGACCTCAGGCTGTACCTACCCACGGTTTCCGGATAGACTTGGTCAAGATAGGTACGCACCTCACCGAATGAAGAAGAGCAAAACACGGAACTTGAAAGCAGAATTCATATCCACCTGACTTCCACAAGATCCGCAAGCCACTCGACTTTCGCTGGCCCTTTTTTGCCAGCTCTCCGCCCGTACAGAACAAACGCGAAAAGGCAATAATAGTCCTGCGTTCCATCTTGTCTGGAAATCCCATATATACTTTCCGCTCGCCGTCCTGCATTCCCCTGCCAGAAGAATTAGCGTCTGCTTACGCTACGGTCCCTTTCTTACCTATAGCTTACCCAGTATGAACCGCTAATTACCTGCCTTTCAACCTTCCGCCAATATCTTCATTCCCGCTTTCAGGTTACATGGCTACACTCCCGCCCAGGCTAGCCCCCAGAAGAGACTGGTCAGGGGGACACCAGTTGAAAGTGAACAAGGAGAGGCTGGTATGGGGAACCGTTGCAGGCTGAAAGCAGCACAAAGTACGGACGGAATACTACTGTGTAGCCCTTGGACCATCTCGCCAAAAAACATGATTCGATCCACCGCGGAGTCGGGAACCTTGAGCCTTGAGCCCGAAGCCTTGAGCCCGAAGCCTTGAGCCCGAAGCCTGAAGCCTGAAGCCTGAATCACTTTGGATAAAGAGAGGCAGGGCTGTGAATAAGGACATGGACATGGGCTCGACTGTCTTTCCTACGTACTCGGGTCTGGAGATCACGTCCCGTGCGCCAAAAGGTCTGTTCTCTCTCCTTGGACAGTCCGCTTAATGCCGGGGTTCGACGTGCGTGGTGGTGGACTGGGTGATTCCAAGATGCGATACCGATTCAACAACAGGACCATCCTATCCTTTAGCAAACAAGGCTCATCTGTCTGTGCCGTAAGAATAGGAAGTGTATAAATGCCCAGGCTTATCGCACGGGGCACTGTCCGATGGCGAAATAGACATGCGACACCTGTATCGGAGGGTCGGACAGCTCGGCAAGGCGACGAGACTTGGGCCCGACGCGTGAGCCTCTGTGAGCTTATTCGACTGATGCCAATGACAGCGCCAGAGGTAAAATGAAAGGCTGGCCGCGGTAGGAAGAATCAGACGGCCAGACTGAGTTTTGCCCATTGTCAATGTACAATGAGAATCGGCACGAAGCCGTTCCCGCTGGGATTCGACCAGCCCATCCCGGGCTCTCGCGAACACGGCTTGCCTCATAGATAACGAGCGGGAATGCTGAACAATACCCTGCGGCTCCGCGATGCTGTATCGTCGCGTCGTGATCCAGGTCATTCGTTGCCGGCCGTTCACCGTAGGGGGGCTCTCTCGGTACGTCGTCACGTTGTCCATCGCCCGTCGCCGCTGCTATGGTTAGTTTTCCGCCCGCTTCTGCCAAAGTCACCGCACGACAGCTGCCGTGCCGTGCCATGGCTTTCTCTCACATTTCATGTGCATAAGGTACAGGGAGGCCAGGGCAGATATTCGGAAATAGAGCAACTGCCCAGTACCTCAAAGCCTTGGGCTCCATGGCTCTTATCCGCACGGAGCGCAAAGTACCTGTACCCAAAGGTCTCGTCGAGGCAGGGCAGTCCGCGTCCAGTCGCATCACTCGACATGCCAGGCCTGTCGTTGGCTGGCTCAGCGGCAAAGTGGATTGGATGGAGGATCCCGCGCTGGATATATCATGGCCCGGGGTTGTTCCAGAGGCAGGCCAAGCCTGGCCCGGGCGAGTGTCCGCTGCGAAATTGAGTTTCCCACTGGTGCTCAGCTAGGATATGATCCGAAGCAAAGACGGTGTGTGACGCCCGGTGAGGTGTGAGTGCTAAGCTAGGTTAACTAGTTGAGTGGTGTCGCATACCTACGCATACACCGGCCTGGCGTGGCACGGCGGAGACGTACGACCAAAGCAACACACCCTTTTTTGTTCTTCTCTCTCGACATCTCTGGTGTCTTTTTATTCTGTGCCTGGCTGGTCCGGTTTGTGCGGCATTGACAATCAAACGGATCCAACTGGAAAACAAGCTGCTGCTGCTGCGGCAGCTTGGTGTGTATATGTAGTAACAGCATTCGTCTCGTTCCTGCTCTGCCTGACAAGAGCCATTGGGATGTATTGCGAAACGACCAGGTCAGGCCGCTCTCGCTCTCTCGAATCGACGTGCTGACAATTGCGGCCGTCAGCTCCAGCCAATGGCAAAGAACTCCGAGGTAGATCGAGACCGATAGCCGGAGAACGAAGTGGCCGTGCTGCTGATGGGTCCTGTGCCCTTTTTGGAGGGGCAGCTCTAGGAGCACTGAAGAAAGCAGCATCCCCACCTCAGCCAGTCCGTGGCAGGAACAGAAAAACCAGTCCAGTGCCGGTGGCTGCAATTGACACACGTCTAGAAGGGACCTAGGTATTGATGCAGAGTGCAAGAGAGATGGCAGACACTTGGATACATCGGTACCGAAAGGCGCTGATCAGGGTTCTCCGTATCCAACACGGTGCCTCGTGGTCAGCCGGGCTGGGTAGGTACGTCGTCCGCGGTAGCGCCATGTTGGACTCTTCTGTACCTCGAGCCACTCGAAGAAAGCCAGGAAGAACAGGTACCGAAGTTTCTCGTCTTTTGTGGATGCAGATGAGTTGTATTGATCTGTAGGTGGCACCAAGACAGCAAGGCGTCCAGACTTCAGTGTGTGTGCGTACTTGCATGTATGGGAGGCAGGGGTTTCCACGTCGTAGCCAATCCAGCGCAAGTTAAGCAGTCCGTAGTGCAATGGAAATGATGAGCGAGGTATCATCGAAGCGGCAAGATGAGGTCAGGCCAGCTGTGGTCCATCGTCAATCTGCGGTTTATATGTCTGACTGGACTCTGGAGTGAACCGCCTTGGAAATTGAAGAGACTTTAATGCTTGGGCGACTTGGGTCGGCTAGCGCATGGTGTCAATATGCGTGCGTTCTAGTAATAGACAGAGTTCCCTCGCTGTGCCATTAAGAATCTGAAGGCAGGCCACAAGTCGGGGTAGGTATGTAGGCCGTCGTGAAAGCTAAGGCAAGGTAAAATGAAGGGTTTTGGAGGCTGAAGCACCCGCTCATTGTATCCATTGCTGCGTCGGTGGCCGATGGGGCCATGGCCGAATGGCATGCATCTTCTTGTTGATTCTACTGCATCAGGCCCGTTTCTGTTCGCATGTTGCAGATTGCAGACGATTTGCATCAGCATCAGCGCGTCGGGTATCTGATGGGCCAGCCGACGTCCAATGATAAGCTTCCGCGCTCAATTGCTGCTCAACTCTGATTCGGCATGCGGCAGTGATTTATTGTCCAACATACGTTTCTCGTTCAGCGTCAAACCCAAGAAGAGACTAGCAGTTGTCGACAGCCATGATCCCGAGGATCAAGGGGTTCATTGTTGTTAGATATGATGCCTGGGATGGTGCAAGTACAGTAGCGGCTGGATCCCGACAGGTCGACAGACACAGACCAGCAGAACCAGAATTAAAATGTCGTCAGGTAAGCAGAATCAGTCGATTGATTTGCGAGCCCGCCGTTGGCGATGCTGGTGGTGCTGGTGGGTTGGAAGCTGGGGGAGCAAGGGCGTTGTCGCGAGATACATCGTGAGTGGCTGGCGAAAATGGCGGCACCCTGCCTCTTGCACGCTAGCGCTGCTGCATCAAGCTGCAACGCAAGTGCAAGTGCAAGTGCGAATGGATAGCGACCGAGTACCTAGATGCTTGGTGGTGCGCAGGTGGAGCTAGCTGTCCAATTCCAAGGGAACTTGGGAGGGCCAACCTAGGGCCTAGAGGTCGAGGTGCAGCAGGACAGGGCCGAATGCATGAGCGGATGCAAGGCAATTCGTAGTTGTGTCGTGAATCGGGTGCTAAGGTATTGACAAGGTAAGACTCAGAAGGAGCACCTTATCACACCTCTACGCAGTTGTGTAAGTCGTGCAACCTGTTTATTGTCTGCTAACGTGGTGCGTGGTGCGTGGTGGAGTGTTTGGTTTGGTGTTTGGTGTTTGAGACGAGAAGCAACGTGAGGTTGAGTTCCCCGTCCTCGGGCTGGAGTGGAGTAGAAAGGCACGTACCTCACATAGTGGAGACATCTATCATTGATGATTGGGTGACCGTGCCACCAAATCAGATCCCACCAAGCACAGTGCGGCAGGGCCCACTCTATCGTCCCGTGGTGCAATCGGAGGAAGGTAGGTACGGAGTACGGAGAACCTACCGCCAGCTTCTCATGATCGTGGCTTCCTTCATGTTGGCATTTGCTGCCCTTCCCATTATCACATTCACTTCCACGGGCAACGCCCGAGAGAATGAAAGGCACGACGAACAACCGATATCCTCATCTTCGGTCTTACTCACGTGATTAGATATCAAAGAAACAAAAGTCAAGACTCGGAAGTAGGACCTCCAGTAATCCTGACGCTTACTCGGCGCCGGGTATGTACTCCGTGCCTGATCTCCTTAACAAAGGTACCTACTCACCTCCCGAGCGTGGCATGCAACGGCAAGACCCCTGTTGCCTTGATTCTCGGGCCAAACTTCTTGCCTTGTTCGCACGTTTTTGGTGGCACCAGATGTCCGAGAGGGTCGTCTATTCTTTTTCGAGAATCAACGCTGACCGGCGGCCGCAACAACAACGCATCGCTTCGCATCACATCCACCCACGCCGTCGCCGCATTCCCAAAACCCATGATCGAATCACGGCCAGCTGTCATGTCACTCCATTCTAAGTCCGTTTTGTCGTTTCGAGCCCTGGACACAGACTCCACCTTGTCACACTCCAAGACTCCAATCTGAGGTGGAGTTTCGCTCCCTCACCGAATCACCCACAAATCCAAGCATCAAACTTCTCCACGCCAGACTCCACCACCACTACTCGTCGCCACTGTCACACTCTCCGTCACAACCACCACCAGTTCTTCAGCACAAGCGGCTTTGCCCCTCCATCCGCCAGATGAGCACATCCTGACATGGCCCAACCTCCTGCTCAGTCCACCAGAAGGCCATAGCTCGGCCCAGCCATCGACTTTGACAGCAATATCTCCGATACGGCTATCGGTGCACTACGGGAAACGGGAAGCCCAGATACACACGGAGCCCAACTATGGACCTGTCTCGGCTACGACAAGTGGGCTTCTGGTTCTCTGACTTCCCGCCCTGCCAGGCAGCCGACCCGACTTCATATCTTGCTGCCGCCGCCGCCACTGGGGGATTCCAGAATGCATGGACGCCTTTGCAAGCTGTGGTCAGCGTGCTCCGAAATGCAAACAATAGCGGCAGTTCCAAAGCCATTCATATGATAATTTGCCTACTCGCACAACTCCTTCGAACCGAAGCGACACTCGCACATCGTAGTAGCGTACAGAGATGAGGCAACAAACGATCTGGCTACACCCCGTCTTTTCCCACTATCGCCGCCTGCTTTATATCTCTCCATCTCTGTCATATTGCCTCATTGACGAGGGTGACGAGAGTGACGAGGGCGACGGTGCTCTGTAGGCCCAGTGCTCACTGGATCGGTCGCTGTACCCGATCAAAGTCGTCAGCACCCTGCGCCATCCTCTGAGGTCCCGAGGCCGGCGGCGGCCTCTTACTACAATCCTATTATTCACTTCCTGCGCATACAATGACGGCTTTGCCTCGCTATCGATGGGCAGTCCAGAAACGCGAGACACTGATGCCACTTGTCTCCGCTCGACTGCAGATGTCCACATGTGCCCGCCGCCCGTTGTTGTGCGCCAATGGCACAGACCGAAACACCTGGACAGAAGCACAAGAGGGTCCAACTCGCTGAAAATCCCATGGCGCCTCAATCGTGAGAATAAGAGTCACACGGAGCTAGCAGGGCTTGCCTGGTAGTACCCGCGATCCAGAACCCTCCACTCTGCCTAAACTGCGTCACAGCTTCAGATCTCTGCACAAAAGCATTTTCTTGCATGCAACGTCCACCAAGCATGGAAGAAGAAGAAGAAGAAGAAGAGAAGAGAGAGAGAGAGAGAGAGAGAGAGAGCATACAGGCGGGCCGAGACTCTGGCTGACAGACTGAACAGTTTCTCTCAAAAGAACATATCGGATCACGGACTTTCTGCATAGCTCAAATGATTTTCGGCATCGGGCCACCGATATTTGAGCCGTGCTGGCGACAAATGTGATATCAAAGTACGGAATCAGTAGTGCCAGTATGCCCTGCGTAATGAAGTTGACGTTCATCCCCATCGCCCACGCATCCATCTCACATCAAGAAGGCTACGGGGGGGGGGGGGGAGTTACCACCGTCCTAGATATGTTGCTGGCTGGCCGGACTCTCTGTGTATAATCATTATTCCCACCCTAAGCATCGCCCGAGCCTCGTTGGGTCCGTGGTTATCAACCTGTATCAAGATCTATCGCCGTTGAATCTCTCGGCAGGGCGCTGAGTATGAACGGCACCCTCACGAGCATACGAATATCACCCGCTCGACAACGAGCTTCCAGTTTCTCGCCTGTTACAGTACAACTCACAGCAAAGCACAAAAACCTCCGATCTGTACTCTATTAATAACAGTGCCTACACTAGAGGCCGAAAGTCGAGACCCATAGAGGCCCGTCGATCTTATCCAGCCGCCTTGGTCCCGGAGACGCACAAAAAAGAGACATTATCAAGCAGGTACTTACAACTATTTGGTCCTCCATGTATCTCTAACAGTGTTGGTTGAGACCGGAGCTCACTGTGCTTCCTCGACATGGGCCGGGGTCTTAGCCCGCACACCTTCACACGTTGCTGTTACGTCGGTGGAGCTCCAGGGTTGCAGACTGGAGTTGGACGACGGGAAAACGCAACAATTCCTACCTATCTGCAAGTCAATGGATGGAGGAGCTTGGCTACCCGCCTTCATTGTCCAACGGCGAATCGCTTGGGTGGGCTTCTTTGCCCTCCTCCAAGGAACCCTCGCAATAACCTCCTGTTAACGACATGTCATGCTGGGGGAGCCCGTCGGTGACTGGTATCCAGACTTGGGCAGGGCTCTCTCGCGCGCTTTCCGATGGAACTCGACATTGGACATATTCTTCGGAATCTAGAGCTGTCGAAACTTTGTCGCAGGCTCGCTTACCACGCTCGACTCGCCCAACACAGGATACGAGATTGAAGGACCCCATCGCTCTGCGTTGTCCAGCCCACACTGTTGAAACGAATCTTGCTGCGACAAAGAGAGAAAACGGCTGAGCAGTAGACGCCGGCGATGCCGCCAACATCTTGACAGCGCCCACGCTACGGATACGCTACCGCTACCGCCTCTGTTCACGGCGACGCCCGGACCGGTCAGGGCACCGCAGCGAGCCTAGCGATTTGGGGTATCAACGGCTTAACAAGCCACCCCTGTCCTACACCCTCGTCTAGTGTCCTTGTGACCTGTTCCGATACTTTGTCAGCTCAGGGATATGAGATTCAACGCCGGCTTACCTGCTTAGGGAGACGGACATTTTATCCTTGGACGCAGCCAGCATTGCCATCTCATCCTTGGACGTGATGATACGTGCAGCTGTAGCACGCTTGAAACCAAATTGTTTTAGCTACTCAGTGCCAGTCCATTGACGAATTCCAAGTTCCAGCTGCTTCAAACGTTCTGAGAGTGTTGGCTTCCGTCACGGGATACCGCTGCCGGCATTCTATCTCAGACACAAGCTCCCCTCCAGCGCCAGGTCCAGGGCTTCTTGATAGAAGACGGTGAGCGTGGCCCGCAATAGCAACGAGGATCAGCGCGGTCACGATTTCTCACCGACGGCGCAAACAAGTGACGTCTCTTTCGGTCTGCGTCAGGAACGAATACCAGCGGCCTGGGTGTCTTATTTCAGATGCCACACTTTACGGCTGGCTGACGACGATCGAATTGCCAACAGATCCATCCATAACAGTCCAAATAAATTTTCTAATTGCATGCTGGGCTGTCCATCACCCGTCCTTGCTCCCTGTCCAACAACGACTGCTACG
This sequence comes from Colletotrichum acutatum, assembly GCF_030867785.1. Taxonomy (NCBI): domain Eukaryota; kingdom Fungi; phylum Ascomycota; class Sordariomycetes; order Glomerellales; family Glomerellaceae; genus Colletotrichum; species Colletotrichum acutatum. The sequence goes on along the minus strand of NW_026849027.1, from coordinate 318,385 downwards.
AGTAGCTCAGCGGCCAGCCCTCACAATTGCAGCTTGTGCTCCCGATCTCGAGGCATGGCAACCGCGTCTTCGCATCAATACAAACTCTAACGCGTTTCCGCGGCCCACGCCCGCCGGCTTGGTATTCATCGAGAGACAAGCATCGCATATCTCAGCACGTACCATACGCTTACTTGTATGATTTACGGCAGAGTGTGGGGATTGGGGATTAGCTCTGCTCAGCACGGTGGAACGACTGCAAGGATTCAATGGTGTGGTAGGCACTCACGCAAGCTCTCGACGAATCCTGAGAATGGGCTTGCGGAGCTTCCGCCGGCGTACGCACGAAGGCTTGCTCGACAGAGGATGTTTCTACTTACCGCTTTGCAAGCTTTCGAGGCTTGGGCTACGTTTGTCCTGCTACTGTTGAAGCAACACCAGAATGCTAGATACCTGAACGGTATAGATACAATGCAAGGCGATTGAACCGTGACCACATCTCAATCGATCTTGGTATCAAGCAGAGACGGACATGGGCGTGGAAGAGGGCCAACCGAAGTCTGTTTCTGCTGCTGCTTGCTGCTTGGGCCGAGTCTCGTTGACAGAGACAGGGAATTCAAGACAGCCTGCTCCTGGAGACAAGGCCGCATCGAATCAACCGTCTGTACGACATAGCTTCGCGGCTCGGCACTGTCACCCTTCCCTCGACTGCAGATTCTCCAACTTTTCCCCAAATTACTCTAATCATCGAAGGGGGTATCGGGCTCTACCCTAGCCGCAGGTCAGAGTGCAACCCTTCCCCAGCGACGAAGGATGCCCCTCCCCCTGAGTTGACGAGAACACTTGCGTTAGGAGTTGCAGAACGGTCCACTACAAACCATTGTGAGGATTGACGACTCGCCCAAGGGTGCGTATCTCCGGTCGATTCTGGGTTCGGAGTCTTGGACCCAAGGCGTACAGGCAATTGCAAAATGCAATGCATCAGGTGCGCCGAGATCCAGGGCCCACACATGGACAACGACAGATCACAGTTGTTGAAACATGAGCCGCCTTCTCATTCGTCTCACTCTCGACTGGTGTCCTCTGCCGATCCACACTGGTGTTGGGTCACTTGGGTTGGCCTGTCTTTCGAAATCGGTACCGTCTTTTTGAGGCTGTGCAAAAGGGCATCCGTCCATCCATCGGACATCCACCCTTGAGCAGCTGGGCCTGTCGGCTTTTCCCTGGTTGGATGGCAGCCAATACGGAGATTGACTTTCTGCAGCTTCAACCGCTTTCGTTGCGCTTGTGTGCCCTTATTTCCGTCAGCCTATCATGTCGCCCTCGCCGGCTGTCTCAGGTGTTGAACGTTTCTCGAGCGCCGGTGACAAATCTGAGAGGAGGACCAACGTTCCTGGAACACATGCAGCCTCCCACCATCTTCCGCGTTCGACGAACCCTCCATGGCAGCTTAGACCACGCATACTTACTCCAAATCCGCTCACACTTTTCAGGACGGAATGGATTGATGGACCGGCGAGTGGGTAGAAGGAAGGGAAGAGTGAGAAGCATCAAGCCCCAAGCTTGTCCCGGGCCAATCCAGCCATCGGAGACTCACACGGTACGGCAAGTGTCAAGCAACAGAGAATCCAGGCCGATGTGTTTCTCCAACCCGAGCCAGCCCGCCCAGCTACGCAAGCATCCAGCTACCCTAGCACACGCATGGCGTTCTCCAAATCAACCCCCAAGTCAACGACCGGCGCAGCAATTCGCATCAACGCCATCCAACTGTGAGGGACCAGAGAGCTCCTACGACATTCCTCCCGTCAAAAGGTATTAGCCGGCCACCTCCCCCGAATATGAGCACCTGACACCTAGTACTAGCCCCGGCAGCGTGCCACCCCTGTCTACCCCGGATTCTTTCCAGTTGTATCTTGCTGTTCTTGGACCACCCAGGCCTTACAAGCATCTTCGGGAATTTGGTCAGGGAGCAGATTCAATTTTGTCTTCTATTCGCCGATCAGTCCCTTTCCCTTGCAACTATCGCTCCAGTCATCTGAGCCAATTGATATGATTAATACTCGGATTGAGAGCATGTCACCTCGGAATGACGCTAAGACTGGAAACACGTCCTGATATTCCTGGCCATCCGGCATACGTCCGTTTCTTGGCCCTGAAAACTTTTGGGTGCTGCATTGGACCAGTTGGTACTGCCCAAACCCTGAAGACAGCGACTCTACGTGATGTCGACGCCGCCCGCCTGCATACTATTCAAAATGTGCCTGCTAGAGCCCAGGCCCGAAAGCCCACAGGACGGATGTATGCCGGTGACATTCGCTGAGCATACTCGTGACGTAGGTGCTCCGGACTCGCCCCAGACCTACTGTTCTACCACCGATTTGAAAGTCGCAGTTCTGTTTCGCCTTTTGGTTTGTCAGGGCTTATCCATCTAATCATGGAACTAGGCTACGCAGAAGCAACGAAAACCAAGATACACGTTTCGTCAGGTTTAAACAACACCCTTCCTGGTTCATCGGTACGCCAAGGGAGAATTGGAAGGTGCACATGAAGCGTTCAATCGATTCAGCCTGCTTCGCCGTGAATAATCAAGACGAAGTGTCGCGGCAACGCCAAGCCCGACTGCCTACCACCATATGCTTTCATGTACTCCGTACGGATAGAACTTGTGGGATATTCCGTTACTAGGCCTGTGTTCTTGGCATTATAAATCCGAAATCTGGAGCCGGGGGACCTCTACTGGCGGACGTTGATGGAGCTCTGATGAGTTGACTTGCCGTCCTTTCCGAGTTCTAAAGGAGGTGAGACGCAGCCGCAGACATACCCCTACGCCGTGCCTGTCACAATTCGTACTGCGCTGGACGGGCGGGCGTCCATGATCTAATTAGCTGCAACAGATGGTTGACATTACTGGGAGCTCGGGTCTGACCTCAACAAATGGGAAGAAAGTTGTCGATGCTCTCGGGAATAAGTCTGGCATCCGATGACCGTTGCTTATCCGATGGAGGAATCGACTTGGCTCATCGTCACAACTTCATGCACACTATCCGTACACGCACATATACATACCACCACACCACCTTCTGCTGCTGCTTCTCCTAGGTACCTCACACACACCCAGCAATTTGATCTCATCGTAGGCGTCACTAACCAGATGGCAGGCTGTCGCCTATCCGGCCACGCTTGCGTCACTGCGCGTACAATGAAGCGACGCTGGAACCTCGATTGAGCTTGATGCTACCTTCGTCACAGCTTTTTGTGGGATCGTCTACAATCAGCAAGAGCGAAAACTCATTGGGGTTTTGCAGTTTAATACGGATACCGCTGAGCTATCATTGCCACACCAAAGTACTTCGGTTACAGAAGAGCAGTTCATGAGCCAGTCTTCGCTTTTTTTGCCACGGCCACGTTGATTGGGTTCAGCCAAACCCGTTCGTGGCTCCGTTGCGTTGTGCCTATTGCTGGCCCACACACCCACTCACACAAAGAACATGCAGACTTAGGCCACGCCAATCCATCGTTCCATGTCGCGGATAATTCTTCTTTGCCGCCGCTAGTCAACGTCGCCAGACAGGAAATGGCCCTGTGTCGCTGTGTCGTGCAGAGAAGGCAAAAAATTGTGATTCTCTCAAACGTCGCTGGCCAAGATCGGGCGCATAGAACTGCTTGGGAGTCGCCACTGGTCAAGATTTCCGCGCCATTTGCCTTTGCTCCAAGGCCACCATCATTGGTGGCCTCGAGCAGATGCAAACTGCCGTGCCTGGACTCGGTCGGCTCTCAACATCGGCTTGGACCACGCCACCTTGAGTCACGGTGGGCGGTCTTTGTTCTGGTCCATTGAGGTTTCTTTGGGAAACGCTTCCTTTCAGGGGACTGGCGATATCCCGTAGACTAGCAAGCGCCCGTCGCCAATTCACCCAGTCACACACTCGCAGAACCGTTCTTCTGCTTTAACGACAGACGAACAGGCGCCACGGCTTTGCGTGAAGCTATATACTTAGTCTTAAGCTTGAACCGTCACGCTCCCTATTTTCCCAGCCTCCAAAAATCACAACGGCCGTCCCTCATCTTCGGGTTTGTGGGCTGGCGTGGGCTCTTGGCAGGACATTCGCTATGCTTTGAACCGAGTTGACGGCCGCACTACGGGTGGGATGTGGCGACGCCGGGCCACGCTACCAACCCGTGAGCGTGTGTTCACCGGCCGCCCTTCGGTCTGTCGATCGGCGCCGATCATTCTGCATCGCGGAGTTTTTCTTGGAAGGAAAAAATAGCGAGTACGTTCGGCGGCACGGCGTTAAGTCGGGTGCGGTGGGTGGCTACGTGCAATACCAGGCTCCTCAGACGAGGTGCAGTGGTGTTTTTTTCCTGTATGCAGTCCTGACAGTTTGCGGCATGGTCGAAACCCACCAATGTGTGGCGCAAGCAAGAAGCGAGCGGGTTGGCATTTGATTCCTTCTTCTGTCTTCCAGGCTGGGGTCCTTGTGTTCTCTCTGGTTGATCTTTGCATCTTAGGGGTCGCAAGGTGATCTTCGGAGGTTATCGGCAGTTGGAGGGGCACGGATGGGTTCGACAATCTGTTGGAATGGCCTGGCCACCTGCTGATCGCTGTCGTGATCGTCCGTCTGTCAGCGCCCAGCGACGGTTCAACGGTCGTTGGTGGTCGCGCTGTCACGGCGAGTGCTGTGACGGCGCAACGTCATTGATGTTTCTAGAGGGACTTTATTCTGGTTGATATAATATCATTGCGGCATGTCCATTCTGAAAGCTTCCCGAAGGATCGAAGGATGGCACCGTATTTGCCACGGCACTGCCAACGGGGTGAGGTCCAAATCCCAATTGCCAATTTGAGGTGGTCGGTGGCACAAGTGTATCATTTCGAGGCGATATGGAGAGCAGTCACTGTTAGCATCTCTGAGAGCATGAGATTCCCAAAGATGAAGCCTCGACATACATTGAAGTAAACATGGTATCACTTGACTTGTTTCCGTATATCTTGCTGAAGATGAGCGGGTGAAACATGATGATGCCGGACCCAGCCCATGCATTGATATGTCCTCACGAAAGTACAGACATCTGTCAGTGCGATGAAGAAGAGAATCAATTGGGTATTATTTTGAGCAATCACCAAGGCGGAGCTCAGCTTCTACACATGATGGTGTCACGCTCCTGAAGACATACTACTACCATGAGATGCCGGCATCGTAAAACCTTTTGAGGAACAGCAGAAACGAACCGTTCAGAAACCACCGCCGTCAAATTCATCAAGACATCAATCCGCACATCCCCTCATACTAGAGCATCCCCTCAATATCTTATCAACCTCCTTACGACTGATCAATATCCATGTCATCAACATCAGCAGCACCAGATTCGTCGAAGCCAATGGCCGCCAGGTTTTTCTTGACGTTTTGCTGCGATCTCATTTCCTAAGCAATGGCAACGTGGTTAACAAAGAGCACGGCGCTAGATTTGCTTGCGCTGAATCAAATATTGGATATGTTACCTCTTCCACTGTGTTCTTGATCACGTATCTCGTGACGAGCACCTTTTTACCCTGGCCGAAGCGGATCGCGCGGGCGATGGCCTGGTTCTCGACGCTGGGGTTCCATTGGAGTTCGACGATGAATACGCGGTTGGCGCAGGTCAGGTTGAGACTGGTGAAGTGTGGCTTGTTAGCATGGATGGATTGTCTCGAGATGCGAAAGAACAGATGGTGGTGAACTAACCCAAAGGCACCAGTGCCGGTCGTCATGATGAGAACCCTCTTCTCCTCATCCTCTGCAAACTGTGCGAGAATTTCCTGTCTCTGTGACAAGGGACAGTCGCCGTCGATCTTGTGGTACTTTACGCCGACCTTTTCGAGGTGTTTCGCGACGAGGCGGAGCGTTCTCGTCCAGCAAGAAAATATGATGCTGTTTCCGAAGGATATTAGTGATTTTCCATTCGAGAGATACTGGATAGGCTCTTCACAAGCCGGACCCTTCACAATTAACGTACCTCTTAGTTGTCGAGACGTCGACTTGTACGTCACGGATCAAGGCCTCCATCTTGGTAGAGTATCCTACCGTATTGAAGTAATCCGCATCATCCGCGCCTGACGTAGTTTGCACGGAAGCGTCAGGAAGACCCCTGGCATCCACCACAGGCCCTTCTACTCTCACATGCGGGATCGTACCAAGACCAGTAGAAGGAATCTTGGCCGACTTTTTCCAGTTATCACACACGGGGCAATGCCGCTCCCGAGGCCCGGAGACCGGGGTCGCCATTGAAGACAGATCCGAGTCGTCGAGACACTCCGAGCAAAAGACGTGCGGGCACTGCTTCTCCGACGCGTTGCGCAGCCTGTTGAAGCCGAGGATGGGCATGGGCTGATGGCATCCGTTGCACGTCAACTCTGCGTTCTGCCCCAGCGCCGAGACGGCGGCCTCGCGCTCGTCGAGGTCGAGGCGGTAGCTCCGCCGGTGCCACGAAAAGGGCTTCTGGAAGGTACCGTGGTTGCAGAGGATGCGCATCTGAAGGTTGGCCTGGAAGAGGCCGAACTTGCTGCTCTTTTCGACCTCGCCTACCTTTTGCTTAATTGTGCGCATGAGGATCTTCTTGGTCTTGTCGTACTGGTCGCGCTCCTCGGGGCTAAACTCGAGTGGGACGACGCGTTCCTCGAGAGGAGGGAGGTCGAGGACTTCTTTTGTTCGACGCAGGCACAGGGATTCCATGAGGGCGACGAGGCGCTCTTTGACTTTTTCTAGGTTGTCCGAGTGTTGCTCAAAGGGGACTTCGATGTAGCGGCGGAAGGCGGCTGGGTTGTCAAAAGGCGTTGCGCGGATGAAGGCGAAGAGGGCACCAATGTCGGCCAGTTTGTTCTGGATGGGCGTGCCAGTGAGGCACCACCGGGAGTTTGCGTGAAGCGATCGGCAGGCTTGATAGAATGTTGTTGCTGGGCGGCGGATGATGTGTGCTGTATTGTGGTCAGTCTGCTTGTCGTCACTTACGAGAATAGAGGTTGTAGGGAGTATGGATTCGAGTTGAAATGGAGGCAGTCGGGAAAGTCAGAGGTAGAGGAAAGCTTGCCTTCGTCCAGGACAACTCGGTACCAGCCAATCTTGTGCAAGATGGATGACTTCTTCTCGAACTCTGCAGACAATGTGTTGTAGGTTGTCACGACAATGTCGGAGCCCTTGATCTTGTCAATGTCCTTTTCTCGATTTGGGCCATGGTACTTGACGTGTGTCAGACTTCCATCCACGTGCCTGTCGGATTGTTAAATATGAGAAAGTAGGATACTGGTTTGTCACTCACTTTTTGATTTCATTTGTCCAGTTGTAGATGAGAACTGGTGATTGTGAGTTCTCTGATGAGTAAAAAGGGGAGTAGGTTGTTTGCTTGGAGACTCACGAGCAGACGATACGACCACGAGAGTCGACCCTGAGTAATGCAGGTCCTTGCTCTTCTCGTTGTTCTTCTCTTCCTCGACGGCCCAATTACGGGCATCGTCGAGGGTCTTGACGATGAGCGAGAGAATGGACAAGGATTTGCCCATGCCCATCTCGTCGGCGAGGATACCGCCGCCTCTTTCATCCGGCTGAATCTTTTGCTTCACGTTCGTGATCTTATGGCGATACCTAGGTGTTCAGGATTAGAGCGGTGTCTATCATTACGCGAATCTCAAGCAACATACCATTCTTGTCCTTCTACCGTCACCGGACGCCAGAGTTTGTAGCCTAGATTAATGTCACCGGATTCCCGCTCTAGCATGAACGCGAGTGCCTCCTGTTGGTGTCTGCGGATATTTTAGCATAACACACTCACCAAGGGGTGGTGGTCAGTGATAGACGCAAGGCAGAAATTACCCTAGCAGACCATTCTTCAACCGCTTGTCTCCGAGTTCACGATTGAACTCCCGCTTGTTTTTGATCGAGTCGTACACCTCAATCATCATCCGCCTCAGCTTCTCTTCCCGCGGTTGCCGCCCACTTGGCTGTCCACTGTTGACGTCGTTGATAACGTTCTCGGGCATCGTCTCGCCGCCTTGAATCTTGAGGAAATGCGGGTTCTCATAGCAGAGCTCCCGGCGCGCATGATCCGACTTTTGCAACCAGAGCTTCCCTTCGGTCAGCTTGTCTCCAACGACCTTTGCCGCGGCTCGCGGGCCGTAGACATTGATGTCGACTTTGACCATGGCCTCGACGGGCTTCTTGGCGCGGCCGATAGTCTCGCGGAGCGCGTTGGTTGGAGCGATGGGCTCGAATTCGACGCGAGAGTCTGGGGTCAGCAGTCTAGCGAGGGCCTTACCGGGCCCAGAGCGAAGGTAGCCAAATTCTGTGTTATCGTCCTTGAAAGAGAGGCAGATGTGTTCTTGTGAATCGGTGAGGGTGAAGCGTTGGTAGGCTATCCTGCCAGGGGCGGAGGCTCGGCTGGACTCGCGCAACTTGGTGTCGATGACGCCCATGTCGCCTATCAATTTGATGTCTACATTGTAGAGCTATGACTGATGAGTCGGGGTTGTTCTTTACACCATCTTGACAGAAAAGAGAAAACTAGTATGTCCAGATGACCGAGAGACTTGATGAAATGAGTTTGTGTCTTACCATGCCGTAACAGACCTTGTCGGCATCATCGTCGCCCGCCGTTGACGAACACGAGTCCGAACCAGTAATGCTGGAATCGGGGAAGAGTGAGGATGACTGCGTCACGGTTAAAGAATCCTGTGACGATTCGGAGCTCTGAGGTGAGCTGTACATTCCCAGCTCGGGCGCCTGTGCAATAGTAGAACGTCCCCATGTTTCCAGGTCGCCAAAGTCGAAGGACGCGAGCTCGGTTTCGTTGCTGATGTTTAGGCTTCCTAGCTGACTATCGACACCTTGGTCAAGAAGTAGGTCATATATCTGCACGTCTTCTATAGGAGGATGGTTATCGATGACGGGAAAATCATCTTGGCCGCCCTGAATGGTGCTGTCCGAGCTTTGGAAGGGGGTATGGCGTGGATGATATTCGGGGTACGAGTAATCTTGGACGCCGCCCTGGTAGGTTGGCGTGATGGAGCCGTACGAGGAGACAGACGACGGGTCGGGATAGTGGAGATCCTCATCTTCCTCGTTGAGAAGTCTCTTTAGCGACATGGCGGCTAGGGGGGTTGTCGGAGACTCAAGGTAGTTGACTAAGTTAGTCTGTCGATGAGTGATGGAGACTAACAGTCCTTCTCGGAGTTGATTCCGAAGTTGGAACTTAGTGTCTTCAAAGCTAGTGAAAGCTTCGAATAACTTCAGTTGAATGAATGGACGGGGTTGTCGAGTCTATCGCGCAAATGGGTCAATCAACGATTTTCCCACCGTCAAGTGCTTCTTCTCATGCAGCCAGTGCCTTGAGGAACATGATGAGGCTCTCTGCGGCATAGCAAAAGGCGCCCGGCGAACCATTTTGACCACATGATGACCGGTGACGTTAGGCAATCGAAGAGGCTACCATTTGCTGTGCAGTCTCCCTCCATGAGGCGCAGTGCGCGGACGATGATGAAGGCGATCGTGCTTCCCGTTGGTGGTTCGCACTTCGCCGAAGGCTCGTAGCTGCGCTCCGAACGCGCACAACCCACACCGCGTGCTTTTTCCACTTTCTTAGTGCCGTTGGGGTCCTTGTGAGGGTCCCCTTGAGCGATTTGGGGGGCCCTAACTGTTCTAACTGCCCTTAGGGTCATTCTCGCACCCGCTTTGCACCGCCCCCGAAGGCCCCCCGGCACCCCGGTTCACCGACGGTTGCTCCGCCCCAACCGCTCGGAGTCCCCCGACCGGGGCATTTTCAAGAGCCTCACTAGCCCGGAATGAGGTCAAATGATGGGGAAATGCCCACCTGCCGATGCTTGTTCTCGAGAATAGACACCGGAGAAGGCTCCGGTAGGGTTGAGGATGACGTAGATTGACGATGTTCGCGGGATTCCCATGTCGCGGATCGAGTCTTGTGACGCGGGATTTCTCAACTGACGATGTGGACCACTTAGCATTGCACAGCGGAGATATACTGTAAAGACAGAGGAAAGGCAACTCATGGCCGGCTAAGTCGGCTCCAACGGTAAGTCACTGCCTATGAACCAACCAAAGCCAGTCACAAGAGTTGACAATTCTCAACAGCCCTACGAAACAAAAGGGACACTGCAGCAACCAACAGGGCGAAAGGGCAGCTCTGCCCCTCACAAGGCGTCCGCGGGGCACGACAGTCTTGAACTAGGCCGCGAGACTACGTGTTGGAAGACACGCGGGAACTCGTGCTGGTAAGTCGGTCGTCAGGGGTTAGATGCAGTGTACCAATGCAGGTCGTCGAGTGGCTTGTGGAAGCACAGAGAGAGACACATGCAGACAGCCTGACAGCGCGCCAGAGGCAACTCGCTCTCAAATCCGCAGTGACGCACACAGCAACAGGCAGTAGAACTGCGGAAGAATATTGTGGCAGTGGCAGTGCTCACTGCCTAGCGCCTCACACATCCCTGGTGCCCCCGTTATGTTTGCTGTGCGGGCCTGACAACCACAAGAAACTATTGGATGTCCCTGCCAAAGACGTTGGCTCTGGGCAGGGGTTGCTCGGACGGGGTAGTATTTTTGATATACGCCTGGCTGCCTCTCTTGCTGTGAAAAGCATCAGCCTCAATTCGTATCAACCGCTTTCTCGGTGCAAGCTGTGGACTCTGAACATCAACCCCGTTCTCATTCTTCCTTTCTCCAAAGACCTTCTTTCCTTCTTGTTCAGCTCTCTCCACTTGGTTCTCTTTCTGACTCCATTTCCCCGCGAGTTTGTTCATGTTTCGTTGTGGTTTACGTCGCAACACGGTCCACAACGAACTGGGTTTAGTACACATACCTAGCTTGTGGGCGCCCGAGCCCCCGTAGCGGCTGTGAGCAATTCGACACTTGTCCCGGAGCCATCGCCGAGTTCGCCAAGTCCACGACCATGGCCCAAGGTCTCGGTCCCTACCGGGTCCCAGACCTCGATGTCGATGTCGAAGTTGCTCTCAGGATCAGCGTCGATAGGTTCAAGAAACATCTAAATGATCTTCATGTCGACAAGATCGGAAAGACGACTCTTGACGATGTTTACCGAAGTCTTAGGGATATTCAGTTCCAGCAGCAGGAGAAGAAGACCTTGATGAATCTCAACAGGATTGAGTTGTTCCTCAGTGGCATGTACTCATTCCAAGAAGTCCTAGTCGATAGGGGCATGGAAGATGTTGACAGTATCATGGCTTTCGTTTGGGGTCCGATGAGGTTTCTTCTTGAGGTACGGGCGCGCACTCAAGAACAACCCCGATCATCTCAAAACACCCCTGGCTGACATATCTTTCCCTGACTTAGACCACTAACGTCAACGATCGAGCTTTTGATCACATACTCGAAGTTTACCAACGACTTGGAATCCAGATTCTTCCTCTTACAGAGTACAAGCAATTCTTTGCAGGATCCGTCAACGCTAGGGCCTGCCTGCTTAACATTTACAACGACATTGCCGAATTTCACATGACCGCATACAGGTTGTTCTCTCTCCGCAGCTCGTGTAAGCCGTACTATTCTCCACGACAACTTAGTTGCAGCTGTATCATGCGTGATACTGACCCTGATCGTTCGCGCTCTTAGTATGGGGTAAACTACATAAAGCTACCTGGAAAGACTTGGAGTCGACCTTCAAATACTTAGTCGCGAGCCTTCGGCTACACGCACAATTCATTCAAACCCACGGGGCTCCCCTCCAGGACCGACATGCCTTCCGCAGCGTAGATTCCGGCTTCGCGGCACCCCAAAACAGCATCTTGCTCGACAATGACGATTTCCGCCGCAAATCCCGCCAATACATGTTGGATTACGACTCGCTGCGAAAAACGTTCAGAGAGGACGAAGCGAGCAGGAAGCAGAAGCAGAAGAATAAGGTTCTGAAATGGATCGCTGCTCCCATGACGACGCAGGACCTGCACAAGAGCTTCGTAAAGAAGAGAGAACCGTATCCGGAAACTGGGCGCTGGCTCTACACCAGATACGACCCAGTATCGAATTGGATGCGCGAGGACATACCCCAAGACTCCGCTCTCTGGGTCCATGGTAAAAAAGGCATGGGCAAGTCAATCTTGTCGTCACTGGTGATCACCCGATTGCAGGAACTCGTCAGCACTCAATCCATCCCGAAAGTACAGGCATGCTACTTCTACTGCCAGGATGCAGATCCCGAACTGAACACATACTTTGGCATACTCAGGGGCATCGTCCATCAACTCGTCTCCGCAATTGACGTATCGAACCCTGATGTCGATGAGTCAAACGAAAATGAGCATGACAGTTCGGCGTATTGTAACAAGTATAATGGGTTCATTCTCCCTCTATGCGACGACAAGATCACGAGTAGTGGTGGCTCGACTCTATCAACCACGGAAGGATGCCTTTCACTCATCGAGGCCTTTTTTGAGATCAACCCCCGTCTATACATCGTTGTGGACGGACTGGATGAGTGCGCAGGCCGCGTAGAAATCCAGCAGATAGTATCCTTTTTGGTGGCCCAAGTTTCGCGTCTGGACGAGATAAATCAAGGACAGTTGCGGGTGCTGTTCATGAGTCAACCGAATCCCGAGGTCAAAGCAGCCATGTCCAAGACCACCGTCAGTCCGATTATCGGCGAAGTTGAACTAAAGGCCACCGATAACACACAAGATATAAGGACCTATGTGAAGAGCCGGCTGGATCCAGCGGAGTTGGTCAAGTCACGAAGACAGGTGAGGGGGAGGATCAACCCTACCGAAGCTTCATTACTAGAAGCTTCTGGGAACAACTTCAACCTCCTAGAGCAGGATATCCAACGTATAGAAGAAGAGGTTTCGTTACAGAGCGAAGGTATTCATTTCACGCAGGTGAAGGAATGAGTATCGGGCTTGCGCTAATAATGCTTCCAGGTCTTTTCCTTTACGCAGTCCTTGCTGTTGACTACCTCTCAAACCAGTGGAGTAAAGGTGAACTTCTCCGAAAGGTTTCATCGCGCATGCTTCCTGACGGTATTACAAAGATGTACGATATGGTGTTGGAGAGCCTCAAGGAGAAGATGCTGGATTTGTCTCCAACTCATTGGGACAAGACTAAGCTCCTCCTCGGCTGGCTTGCCTGCGCCCATCGCCCGCTCAAGTGGCACGAAATACAGGCTATCATCGCTTACGACCTTGAGATGGATGAAATCGACTTTGACCTTCGCATGATTCGAAGAGAAAATATCAACAATTTTCTAGGTTCCCTGGCCGAGGTTCTGCCGGGCGATGAGATCCGTCTCATGCACTCAACGGCTAAGGAGTAAGTAGACTGCAAATTCTTGCTTTACTCACCTGAGCCTACTGGTCCTGGGAGAAATTAGGAGGCTAACCCAGACTTTATAGCCATCTTGTTTCCAGCAGACTCATCCACGCGAAATCAGTTCAGTGCGACCTCGCCATTCTGTGTCTGCGCTACCTATCTCTGCGCTGCTTTACAGCCGACGACTACAGCGCAGTCGAGCTGCACAGTCATATACGCAAGGGCTACTTTTCATTCCAAGACTATGCCGTTCCTCAATGGTACAAACACATCAATACCGTCATTAAAGGGTGTCATGAAATATTTTCCCCTACCTTCTACCACGACGCAGGAGTAGAACCCGGACGCAACTTTGTCGCAGAATTTGGGTCGGCTTTGGCCAGGTTCATCTCGGCCTATGATGTTGATATCAAGAAGGAGACGCACCCAGAGTTCCCGCAAGATGACTTGTCAAAGTACATCAGCTTGCCATTCTACCCCGATCTCGTTCGCTTATGGAATCACATATTTACCCACCAGAAAGCTTCCATCGACGAACGCAACGAAGTCGGCATTAGCCGCTTACAAGAAGCTCTCACTTCGCACCGCGAGGTCCTGGCAAGTGAGTATCAGCCAGACACCGTCATGTTCGGGAGCGACACCATGGAGACCTACTACGGACCCAACCTATTCAAATGCAAGAAAACACTGTGCAAATTTTTCTACGAAGGCTTCAAGTCCGAAAAGGATCGCGATGCCCACCACAACCGCCACGATAGACCGTATCCGTGCCCCATCAAGACATGCAACTCGGCGCCCGTTGGGTTTTCATCCAATAAGGACAAGGAAAGGCACGTCAGGACATACCACCCAGAAGAAATTGACGGGCAAACGCCCTTCATACAAATGAGTAGGAGGGTCGAAACGGCCAAATTTCCGTGCAAGATGTGCGGGAAGTGTTTTACGCGTAACATCAACTTAAAGGGACACATGAGGAGTCATTTTGGCGAGAGGCCTTATGCCTGCCCGAACTGCGGAAAGGCGTTTGCGAGGCTGAATGACTGTCGCCGACATGAGCGTATTCATACAAGGAGAGGGACATAGCTGGCTGACTGCGGCCTCAACTTTCCGGCTTGGGCGTTGGGTGTTTACGAAACTTTGAGAAAGCCGTGCGGCTGGATGAACATTTTCATAGGCCTTTGGCATTTATTGACTTCAATCAGATATTCAATCTAATACACTTGCCTGATAGCTCACAGCGTTGGTTTTATTGGATAGAAGCCAGCAGCAGCGGTGCTTTCTGCACAGAATCTATAACATCTAATCGCCTTTGCCAACTAACAGGTCGTTGGGTATTTTCTTAGTACTTCACTCGTGCATTCATGCGTGGTACTTAATCGGAGTGTGGCAGATGAGGTAGTATGCCTAAGGTAACGAGGCGATGAGCCACCCAATTGCTTAGACTAACAGCCTGCATATTCCGCCTGGTTGCCTTCATGCAAGCTCAGCCATGTGCGTGGCAGGCCGCATATGGGCGCCTAGCTTCTTTTTCCGCGAGTCGCTTCTTCCTGTACCGGACTGATGCAGCAGCATTTATCTTCCCGCTCGCCTTTATATAATTTCGAAGTCGGATTATGTTGCTCTGGCATGCTGAACAGTTGCTAGCTGTCATAGGTCTTTCATTAGGGCAACATGTCAGCCTCTCTTCCGCATAGGCCAGTTCAGACTCGAGGCCGTCCCGGAACTGACCTGGGTGACCCGCACTCGAGCTCAAAGAGAATTCGGGGACGAAACACCATGGACGCTTACTGCTCTAGCTGTCTGCTACTTTTCTCTGAACATGGTCTGAAGGCGCTCAACTCAACTGCTGGCCTGCGGCACTCAACGTTTGTGTGGTGCTGCTCTCATGCTATTGGTGGCTGCCCGCTGTGTCACTTCATCTTGGCTACGGTTAAGAGAGATCAAGAGAACGATTGGTCTAACGATGAAACCCTAATCTTTCACAATCGCTCTTCGGTGAAAGACTCCAAAGTTTTACCCCCTTGGATTGACATATTGGACGGTAGTCTTTCATCCGGAAAAGTCGTCATTACTGTATACCCATACGCGAAGCACGGTACGTGGCTAGAGGAACTGGATGCCCTATGACGAATATTGCGCATAGCAGCATCTGACGAGGTCTCTAGGAGATCCCACGGCCAGTTTTGTTTACCGGAGGCCACTTCGAAGAGATGTCAAAAGCCAAAAGGTTTTTTCGGCCGCAGTGCGACTTCATAACAAGTGCAGACAATATCATCATCGATGCCGTTACGGTCGAGACGCTCTTTTACCGACCAGGGTGATTGACGTTGGTACGGCCGAGTCCCCTACATTGAAGCTCTTCATCAATGATGTCGAACAGGAAGGCATGTATGTCGCCCTGAGTTATTGTTGGGGCGGCGAGCAGCCCGGAAACCTTGTAGGAACCACTCTAGAACGCATGACTGAAGAGATACGGATGGAAGAGTTGGAGCAGACAGTCAGAGACGCGGTAGTTGCCACTCGAAAGCTAGGTTTCAGGTATCTTTGGGTTGATGCATACTGCATTATCCAGGATTGTGCTCAAGACAAGGCGAATGAGATTGGCGACATGGCTCTGATCTACAAGAATGCGGCTGTCATGATTGCGGCCGGGACTGCGGCCCGAGCCCGGGATGGGTTTCTTGCCACAAGCAGGACGTACTTACCCGAAGAAGAGTTTCGAATTCCCATGTCTAGCGGTGGACTAGGAACTGTTTACCTTCGAACCGGTACGCATATACCTAGGCATGCTATTGACACGCGTGGGTGGGTCCTCCAAGAGTTCATGCTGTCGTCTAGGATACTCTTCTTCTCTGAATATGAGCTCTTATGGCAGTGTCAAGAGACCGAGCTACGGGGAGTCACAGGCGAAGGCTTAGAGTACTTGCAACCGCTCGAAAGTCTGCCCTGGTTGGCGTTTAATGATGAGGCAGGATCAAATTTCGGGGGCCAAGAGGAGGAGAAGAGGTACATCTGGATGACAGTAGTCGAACAGTACCCGCGTCGATTGTTGAGTGACCCTGGTGACAGGCTGGATGCCTTGAAGGGTATCACCCTGGAGCTTCAAAGTCTATGGCGGGACACCAACAGCTTTGGATTGTGGAAAAAATGGTTCATCGAGCAGCTGACCTGGTCGAAGAAAGATTGTGAGGAAGACGGCGATGCGGAAGACGTGAGGTCGGCCCGGGCACCCAGCTGGTCATGGGCTTCTCTGAACGGGCGGGTCCGTTACACTGGCTTATTCACAACGGAGTATGCCAAGATCCGGAGTATGACTCTCTTGGAGGAACGTACCTCACCGCATAATATGGTCTTGTCGTGTCCTATTCTCACACTTGACGATATGGACCAGTCAAGGCTTGACGAGGACGAAGAATGGATAACAGAATATCCTGAATTAGCCGAAGTCTCGCTTGAGATCGAGGATAGAGAGACTGAATACCTTATCCTAGGGAAAACGATGCTGGGAGACCTTGAGCTGCTCATCGCGCTCATGGTGGTTGAAGATGACGCATGCGGTGGAGTATACCGTCGAGTCGGGCTGGCAACATTCATTGATATGGCTGTTTTGAATAGTGCAAGGGATAAGGTCATAACGCTAAAGTAGAGATCACACTGGCGAGGTACTGATTCAGTTCACTTCACGCATCAGGGCTAGCTGTTAGTTCGAAAGCCATCTTATGTGGCATATCACATTAAGGTCTGTCTCAAACCTCGACTTTTAACAATGCTCACTGCTTATCCGATGCGCCGAGTGAAGAAAAGTCCTCCCCAACAACATAATGCTTGGATCAAAGATTTGACCGTTCCGCTGTTCCAAACGCCATTAAGTCACACGATGCCCGCTCAAGATGCTCATAAAAAGGGTTTCCACATGTACATATGTACATAACAATAACTCATTCGACTATCCACTTTTCACATCATAATGACCGCTAAGCCGATACCCAAGATAATTGCAAGAGTACTTGGTGCTGATGTCGAGGTTGATGAGATCGTATCAGACGCCGGAACGCCAGATATCTCAGGAGCAGGACTTGTGGGCAAGGTTGATCCGGTACCCGAGCCAGATCCTGAACCGGAGCCCGTCCCCGTCCCTGGTGAGGTAGTGGTACCGTTGGTCGCTGGTGGTGCGGGAACAGCGATAGATCCGGCGGAGGCAGGGCACAATCCTCGGATAGCCGCAATATCTTCTGGCCGGCTGATGGGCATCGTCCTGGTGCCGCAGTTGACATACTGCGCTAAGTAAGCGGCGTTGGTGTCTAGGTCGAAGACGGCTGTGGATGTTGGTTAGTACGGCAGCTCGTTATTGAGGATAGTGTAGCCTCGACTTACCATAAGCTGAGCGTAAGAAGGTATCGCCCAGCAACGTGAAATCCGCGTTGGGGACAATACCCAGGTAGCACGTCGGCGGGCTAGTGCGCAGCTCACGAATCATTTCCTTATAAGGAACCTTGATCTTCATCCCATCAAAGTCGAAGTCGACGGTGCCGTTGAGATCGACAAGAGTACACGAGACGGGATAGAATCCGTTGGCGTCCAGACCAGGTGAGCCAAAGTCGGTAGCAACCTGCACAGCAAGCTCTTCGGGTAGCAGTGTGAGAGTAGCGCCACTGTCTAAGAAGACCGGCATCGAGCTGTTTTGGTACATGCGAACGCGGCGACTCGGCGGAGTGAGACTAAGTGAGTTCATGTTTACCCAGTACCGGGCAACGCCGTCAGGGGCCTGGTCTGCCGGGAGAATCGGGAGGCGTGCCAGTGGCCCGGAGAACTTCGAGGTGTCGATGCCGCCAAAGACAATCGCACCTTCCTGTTCGTCTTTGGAGCCCAGCCCGAGGCTAAAGGCCTTGGTGCGGGTGACACCTTGGGTAGCGAGCTCGTCGACAAGGTTCTTATAACGGGTGTTGACGCCATTCCCGTAGCCAATACCTAGAATTCCTGCAAACTGGTCTTCGGAGCTGGTGGCGACGCCAAATTGGACCTGCTGCATCGTCGTTCGGGAGCCGGCGAGGGCGAGACTATCGCGGACGTAGGTGATGTTTGCGGCGCCGATGCCGTAGCGGAGAGTTTTGGTGGTCTGCAGAGAGACGGCTGTTGAAGATCGAGCCGTGTCATAGAAGCCGACGGCTTCGCAGAAGCGTTGGTCAGAAGCAGCGAGGGCTCCGCACTCTGGATTCACCCAAAGCTCGAATGAGCCGGTATCTAGCTGAGCGTAGACTGGCTGAGGGGGTGTTCCAATGTTGACTATGCTGGAGTTAGTGTGTATTCCAAGTACCCATCGGTCAAAGCAAAGAGAGGTGCTGCTCACGTTGGGCATAGTAAGCCACATCCGAACGGTTGGCGAGCTTCGCTTCGACCTGTCTGCTAAATACACCACGCTTGGTAGAGTGAATGACGGGCAGCGTGACAAAGGCGCTGTCAATATCGACACTGTCATCAACGGGCAGGCCCCGCACTACCGGAGGCTTGACTACCGGGGCGGCAGGAAGAGCCTCCAAATCATCGCCGAGGAGATTGTCGAGTAGAACCTTTCGAGGCGCCCGTATCCGTCTCTTTCTCTTTGACTTTGAAGTCACCGGCAGCGTCATCATCATACTGACTTCATCGCCCTCATCTGCGGGGAGGGAGAGCCCTCGCGGCGCAACTTCGACATCGTGCTGTTGTGTGGCGCTATATGGGATGACGGGGAGTGTCATGAGAATACTGAGATCGCCATCGTCGGTTGGTAGCTGGGGCCACGCTTGTGTTCCAGTGACTAATGAAAGAGCCAAAAGGGCGGAAGAGAGAAGCGCCATTTCTGGCGTTGGCAAAGGTGATGCGTGCTATCGCGGTCGTCGCCACATGGGAACTATCTGGATGGAATGGCGCTTGATCGAGTTGGGGAAGGGTGGTGGATGTCTCGTGTTGGTGACAGTGTATTCGAAAGTCGGTCTCAGATGTCTTTCGGTGAGAGCTAATCGATTGTTGGTCAAAGAGCGTACAGATGAGAAACCAACTGGCTGGAAAAGACAATGGAGAAGAAAAAATAAAGAGAAGTCGAAAAGTAAAGTTGATCCAGCAAGCGATCGATGGTTGAATGGTATTGAAGATCCCACCGGGAGGTCGTGAAGGAAAGGTTGCCTTTCAAACGGCAGACGCAACGCAATGCAAAACACGCCTTGGCTACCAAGAGCTTCCAAGAGGTGGGAAGAGTAGAATTGAAGCAGACTCCACCGTCGAGGCAGACTACGATTGAGGACGAAGGGAAAGTATTAGCGTAAAGAAAAGAAGAGGCAATGAAAGAAGAGAATTGATGTGACAAGAATAGAGATTGAAAACGAGAATGGGAATAGATCGACCAAAACCAAGAGCGAGAGAGAAGACGAACCAGCCGATGGCCTGTCCCAGCTGTCACCGCGCCAAGGGAGGGGGACCAGCCAACGACGATGGGGAACTACGGTGTCTCGAAAGGAGCATGGTTCGCACGTTTTCTTCCCTAAAGAAACCCATTTTGACATCCCTTGTCAGTGCAGTGTCTTGGGAAGACCCTGTCGAGCATCCTCCCGCCTGGTGCGGCTGCTGAGCCAAAATCCAAATTTGGCACACGGGACACACAACTCACGCGTTATTGGCATTCCTACGGATACTTTTCGCTCTCTGGGGTGGGTGCTGACTTGCAGACATACACAATTGTCCAGCAGATGGACAAACGGCAACCTTTCTCTGCAATTCGCAGTATGCTCAAAGAGGTCCCTGCTTTCTCCCACTCGTCTCACCCTAGCGGAGGGATGCCAGACTTGTTAGTTCGCGAGACTTGGCAGTTCGGCCTTGGCACCTTCTAACGTCCAAGATGGGCCTGTGAGTGGTCGCGACAGACACTTCAAACAATGACTCCAGGGCCTGGCGTAACAGAGTTGACTAGGGGCCGCAGGAGCTAGCGGTGGGACATCGTAGATCAGACAAACCCCTGAGACGAAAGTGGACGCGATTTGGTGTGAGAGCCACGGCCACTATGCCTGAACAGGTTACCTCAGATCTCTTCGAGAGCCCTCACTGAGCTGTCGACGGGTCGAAAAGGAGCTCCAGGAGTTCAGAGGGTCGAGTATCTGCGACCAGAAGGTGCGGGAGAGATCACAGCCGATATGACCCGGACCAATTGCGCCACAGTTTATGACCCGAAAGCGACAATATCGATGATCCAAGGATCGCAACAGTGCTTGCTCGATAGGCTTAACTTGCCGCTGGCCAATCCTGGGTTACATTCTGAGAGATCCCCCATACTCTTGGAGCCTGGCCTGAAGCAAGGAGAGCATTGAAATCGCTCAGGTGCCATGGAGAATCAGACCACAAACATGTATTTCTCAGCCCATCATCAGAGAAGTCAAAAGCTTAGCGAAAAGTTGAAGAAGTTGAAGAAGTTGAAGAATCCATCGATGTAATTCTTCAAAGTCTGCTGAAGAACGCAAAAGCAAGACACTTCAGTCAGCGCCCACCTGAGATGAACCGAGTAAGGTTAGACTTCCTCTGTGCAGCGCCTGACGGACTAGACCCTATGACTATTTATGGGCTCCGGCCCGTGCTCTGCGTTGTCCGTGCCGAGCGGCGTCCCCCGGATTCCGGTAAGGACGCTTTAAAGGACTCAAGTTTTACTCACAGTGATGTTCAGTTTACTCGCTGGCTTTGATTGGCGGGGATACATGGGAGATCTGAACGTTGGTTTTCGTTGTATTGTCCCGTCGGTCGAGCCATTAATTCGATGCTTGGAGGAAAGCTAACTACAGCTTTGTAAGTTTGGAGTTGTGTTCAGGGCCACGGTGCTTCCAAGATGCTTGTTGCCTACGCCTCAATCGTCACCATCCCCCACCATCTCCATTCCCGCAAAAAGCTCAATCCAGTCCTCCAGTCTTTCTTGTAGGAACCATTCCAAGTCCCAAGACTGATCAGAACCAAATCTTTATCACCATTCCATAGGTATATATCCGCTTCGATTAAGCTCTCGACCGTTTCGCCACCATAACTCAACACCATGGCTTGAACTAGATTGGTTTGGTAAACTTCGCCTTCAAAATCGTCAAGCTTCTTCCGTTGTGAGAGCGATTGAGGCTGTATTAGAAGTCCATTTATGGATGAACCATGTTCTCTGATGGCGGCTAGATAATCACAGCCATGTAAAGAGTAACGTGCGACGTTTTCCACTTTCGCGGACCGAACGAGGGCCGATACCTCCTCGACTTGAGTAGCGTCACCAGTCAGAACCCAGGCGAGCAGTGGTCGAGCACATACGGTACCATAGATAAAGACAGGTCTTGGAATTGTTGCCATGATCAAGGGGAGTCGTATTGCAGTTGAAGACCCAGCGGTCGCAGTGGCGCAAAGGTGTAGATTTGAGTTTTCGAGACACGCGGGGCAGGTGTAATACGATGCGTCCGAAGTCTTCTGGGAATAACGCCGAGGAAGATGACAGGTTTTGCCGTGGAGTTTCTAATGAAAGCTGTGCAGAAAGTTGAATGGAGTGGAATATTTTTTTTGTTCTAGAAAGAAGTGTTGGCTGTTTGGTTCTCTCTGCTCTTTTTCTGGCGTCAGGCTGTTTCCACCAAGTTCTAGGGACCTTGATGTCGAGGAAAATTCCATCCGGGTTCATCGACCGATTTCGAAATGACTACTTCCGCAAATTGAAGTGGATGGCACAATAACTCGTCAGCAATACATCCAGAGTCCCCTCATGCTTCTTTGACAACACCTCGGTATTACAGTAAGAATATTTTGAGGCAAAAGCTGGCCTCGAGAAGTACTAATGATAGGGATTAACGCGAAGACAAGAAATACCTGGGGGTGTGGGGGTGGTCGAACAGCAAATCATTTTGTCGTTCACTCAATGCCATGCAGTCGTTATGGGAGCATTTCATACTTTGCTGACCGACTTGATAGTATTTATCATCAGCTCAAATTCTGCATTGCGCTCTCAAAAGATAAAAGCTGCGAGAGGAAGGCATCTCTTGAGATTGATCGGGAGATAGACACTACGGAGGAACTGTTCGTATTGCTTTCAACTCAGGTAAAGCAACGATTACGATGAAACAGAGAGCTGCCGTTCTACTGCTCGGCTAGAGTTGAGACACCATGACCACACTTTGACAACAATTGGCATAGCATTGAGCTTTCTATGAGACAGTGACACTTGGAATGGAGAAGGACGTGCAACTACAGAGTGTGAACAGACCCCATCCACAACGGCTCTTCTCGACTCTCCCGGCTGACCATGCACATTCGACCCGAAGCGCACCCACCTTGCGCCGATCATTACTAGGTACCCTGTCACATCTAGTCCAAAAGACGAAGAATCTTGACCCGAACGCCTTTCGTATCATCTCGAGGCTCGCCCAGGAAGCAGTCACGATAGTGGTCAACATCCCTTTCCCTGATGACATCGTATAATTCCATATCAATTCGACTCATTATTTTTGCAAGTGCAACATACATCTCTGCCCGAGCAAGACTTGGCGGCGCATGGCAGTCAGTACATGTCTTCTTGAATCTGCTGTTGCGGTGAGGAATTGACGTACTTGAGTCCAATGCAATTGCGGTGTCCGCGCCCAAAAGGGAAGAAGCATTTCGTGTTCTGGGCATAAAGAGGGTGAGACTCGAGCCACCGCTCGGGATCGAACCTTCTAGGGTCTGGAAAGGCCTCGGGGTCCATCATCAGATCGGCGAATGTCATGCCGATTGGCGTCTTCCGGTCCAGATAGACCAGCAAGCATTTGACCAACGCTGACGGGGTGACTTGGGAACAAATCACCTGAACAATTCATGATTGATCTTACGTTTGTGGGGATGACCCAATCTTGGTATGCGAGACATTCGGTAGGTGCTTGCAGCACAACTTTCATAGTAACAAGCGTAGAGATCCGAAGTGACTCTTTGATGACAGCGGTCTTATCAGCGCGTCGACATTAGCGAATTGACCTTGGATCAAAGATAAATAACTCACATCAAGTTGATGCACTCACAATCCACGGCAAGCTTTCGAGCTTCCTCAGCGGCACATCCATACTGGAGTCTGGCATCACGGCCCTCAGCTCTTCCTTCAACTTGGCAAGTTGGTTTGGATCTGAGAGCAGGTGGTATACAGCAGTGGTCGGAGTTCTGCCGATCGTATCTCCCGAAGCTGTCAAGACAGTGAAGCTCTCTTGGGCCATTCGCTTGAAGCCCTTCTCGCCCTGAGGCAAGTTCGAAGTAAGAATCGCTTGCATCAGGCTGCCATTGTCTTCCCTACCGACGGAGGCTGACGAGACTTGATGGCCTCTTTGGCTTGGTCTTCCATGACCTACCAGAGTTTTAGACCTGTTAAAATTATTTAATGACTGCACAAGTTATTGACTTACCAGTAAAACTCGGGTTACTAAAGCCAAATCTGACGATACCGGTCGAATAAGCCACATTAGAAGTTCAAACGCGAATGATAGAAACCATGGGAACTGTCTAACAATAGGGTTGAAATGAAGAAGACCAATGATGCTTTTTCTCCACTTCTGTACCTTTGCCTGGTCTTTTAATAAGTGCATGTCACCTGTCTCGCCAAGCGCATGGGCGCAGTAGGACTCGATAGCATAAGCCAAGAGCGGGACGTGAATATCGAAGGGATTGCCCTCTGTGGCGTAAGTCTTGAAAACTTCGCAGGGCTGTTCAACCTTTTCGTGAATGAGTCCTTCGTGGACAACCACAGACTGCTTGGAGAAGAAGCCGGATATGGCAGATCGGCGCATTCGATGAGCATCGTGGTTCAAGGTACCAAAAATACCACCAGGAGCGCCCTGGACACTAGCACTCGGCGGATACTTGTCACGGCGAGCGCTCCCTCCCGCAAATAGAACGTCGAAAAATCCGTGGTCACTGACGTGAAGTTCGTGAGGGTTTATACGTACGATAGGACCATAGTCCTCATGCATCTTTTGGATCTTGTTGCCGAAAGTCTTGCCAGGTGCACCAAAGAGTTCGTGGTACGTCTCATGCCAGCCAGTGAATGCTGTCAGTTTGGGACCAGGGAACTTTGCGAGGGGATGGAACGTGATGTTGTAAGTCCCTAGAGAGATGAAATAGAGAAAAAGGAGTCCTAGGGGGATGGTACATGTAAAAAGGTTGCCCAAGAACAGTCTGAGGATAGTGTCGTTCACTAAGATACCCATGGTCAATAGGTGTGTCTGAATACATGTAGAGTAGCGAACTCAACGTCAAGCTGGCGAAGGAGAGGGACTTTAAAGTACTTTAATGTTGCTGCTGGTAGGATGTCTAACTTTCCTAGGTTTTCCCTCCTAACTCTTAAGCGGGAAACTGATGTCCCCGATGTCAGCTTTCTAGACATAGTTTTTATCAGACCAAAGTCGACGTAGCTGCGACCGACCTGAATGTTGCCAGCATCGGGCTGTTGAGCACCGCCTTGTCTCTCATGATGCCCTGGCATGATTCTAGACAATCCCAACCATCCCAAGACGGCCGCACCGCTTGGCCACTCCTTCGTTGGTTAGCTGCCAGATATTTTGCTGTATATTTCATGCAAATCCCCTGCACTTGATAGATCAGCTCGACATCATTACACTACGGCACAGCTACCAAACTATCCCGGATGAGCAACATTACTTCTTGAGGATTATGGACTCCGAGATGCTGCTCCGTAAGTGCCAAAGATAAGATTTGTTTGATTGGTACCGACTGGCCAAGAGGAGTAACAATGGGCCTAGCAAGAGGTCAACGAGGATTACGATGTGTGTGTGTGTGTGTGTGCTTACGCCCCAAACCGATCAAGCACGGTTGAGGCAATGCCAGGAATGGCAACGCTTCGGCCCTCAATCTTGACCCATGGCGACTTCAGCGTAATCGAGCATTTACCTCTTTCGTCTATAGTGCAAGGACCTAAGATACGATGCCAAGGCGAAGTTGACACAAGGGTTCGGATACACCAGTCTAGCGTAGTCCTTGCCGCTACGCTGACGACACCATCCGCAGGGTACTGGGTCTCCAACAAATCCGGAGCTCGGAGTTACACTGATTGCGGCCTTTATGCAGTCAACATGCACAGTAAGAGTTGAATCGCAAACCAACAGCATGTGAAGTTTCATCAGCTTGGCATCTAGGTACTTCGAGGTTCAGGCAGGTTTTACGTGTTGGAACCTCCGAGAAGTGTATTGTACAGCGAATCGAATTGCTTCATTGCGCCAAGCGGCTGCTGATAAGGACAGAAACATATCAATATCAGTTTTCTCTAGATTTACGGCGCCAAAAATGAACAGACAAGACCCTTCTCAGTTTGGTTAGAACCCTGTCTTTCTCATGGAATCGCCGAGCTCCAGGGGTAATGGCCCCGAAATATGCTAATGACGCCTTTCCCACCCTTGGCTTTATTTTCTAATCAAGTTCTATCTTCTAACTGCGAAAAAGTAGGACATCCAATAATTGAGGCATCCCGTCAAAGAAAGGAGCAGGAAGGATCTCCGCAATCCACCCAGGTGAAGGTTCATGAGCATCTTAGTCGTGGTTGGACAAGTATATATATGGCTGGCTGTTATGTACAGTTCTTCAAGGATAAGGAGATTAATCTCGCATTCCTCATCTCCTGAACACACTATTGTGTATCGATCAACGAGAGCATCGAAAATGGCTTGCCTCGACGTCCGTCAGACCCTTTTTCATCAGCTCGAGGGTCAAGATTTTCGTATTCCAGATCTCAGCTTGTTTTTCAAACAATGGCCAAAAGACGCAAGCTCTTGCCTGGAACGCCTGCGGATTCTTTCGGGCGAGCGGACTGCAAGGTACAACATTGGGATAGAGCCCTCAAGTCTTTAGCAGCATGGTCAGCTAACTAGGCTTTCTTGAGCTTCACTGAGTTGCCCAAGAGCCGAGATTCAATGTCAAAAATCGACGTAGGCCTGTTCATATCAACCTGGTACCCGAGAGTGAACCTGGAACGTGGAGACATTCTGTGTTGCGTAGTCCTTTGGGTGCATTCGCTCTAATTCCAACCCAAGTTGTACGCAATTATGTGAACTCCTGCTCAGTATTCCAGCTATTCACATGGAATGACCGTGAGTGTATTAGATGACTAATGCGGGATTTCCGGCTAACCCCCACCAGAAATCGATGAAAAGGGGGGCCATCTATATGACAATCTTCGAGCCGCAGAAGTTTTCCGGCGAGAAACCCTCGAATACGTGCGACAATGCCTTCGTCTGTCCGATGATGAGGCCTTCAATGAAATCCCGACGAATCATATCATCACCTTTCTCAAGATGATTGGCGATGCAGTATGCGAGGCTTATGACCACGGTAAGTCTTTGGTCGAACCTCTACCAGCACCAAATTCTACCAGATCAAGTCGTTGCTGTATCTGACCTATTGTGCATCAATCAGATCACCGAGCAATTCTTTTCGATGAAATCAAGTTCTTCGTAGAGACTTCTGAAACAGAACAACAGCGTCGACTTAGCCCCGAGCTCCCGTCTACGTAAGAATATATTGCAACCCGGATGGGAACAAGCGCAGTCAACGTGTGCTTGTTCTTCATTGAGTATGCATGTCCGAATACATCTGCTTCGGTATAATATTGCATACACTGACCTTACGATATGCCTGCGGAGTCTCTTTCCCGATCGAAGTCCGCAGAGAAGTGGAAATGAGGACGTCATGGGACCAGGCGAACATTCTCGTATGGGCGTGGGTGGCCTAAGTACTCGTCCCTTCGCGTGTATATCAGAACACTGACGGAGACAACCAGCGTCGATGACCTCCTCTCTCTTAGAAAGAGGTTGTAAGCCATCGTCAACGGGTTTTCTCTTTTCTTTTCATAGCGGCATGTTTGCTAACTCTTAGCGCGAAGGCACAGCAAATTATCGAGAGCATTGTCCCCTTGCTCTTCAGAGAAACGGAGAGTCTTAACGTTGCAGTCTCCGTGGTTATCGAAACGATCGGAAAAGCTATCACTGAATTCAACCATGCTGCTGCGTGCCTGATGGCTAAGTTCGCCGATGATGAGACGTTAGCGTCCAACATCAAGGCCTTCATTGATGGGTGTAAATACATCTGCACTGGCAACCTGACTTGGAGTTTTCAGACAGGCCGGTATGGCGTTTCGCAGCATTCCATTTCCGAGGGGCTGGCTATGCGCTTGTAAATGGAAAGGTTGTAACATTCACAATACCTTTGCTAGTAGTCCTGCAGTATGAACAGAATCGATGGAGACGATCTCTTCGAGACAGCCAGCACGCAAAGAGGTAGTTCAAACTATACCAACTCTCTTGAGATCGTGCTATACAATTACGCAATTTTATATAACGTTATATTGTCTTGCTACAATTGTAAGCATCAAAGCCGCGGCGCCAAAGTCCCTTAGTGCTTATGAATCGGATAAGTTAGCTCATCATATGAATATCATTTGTCATGGTTAGATCTGCTTGCCATGATTACTGTGATCTAGCTGTTGATCCATCGAGTGCGGCATGACGTCGGTACGCAGGTCTCTAACTTTCTCTAACGTTGACCTCTTTTCCAACTTTCTTGATTAGATACATTAGAGGACAGTAAGACGGAATTTCAACGGAATGTCGTGGAATGATGTGTGATTTGTTATCACCCCTCCTACGTAGTACGTATCTATGCACCGACGTCAGGCCGCATTTGGAGGGATATAAGCTGACTAGAATAATGTTCAAGCCAAGAGTATTGGTCTTTCAGAAATATTCGCCGGAAAGAATATATGAAAAAGCACTTTCATGGAGTTTCACCTCTCGACAGTGAGATTACATCGATCCAACGAAGACACCTAGATACCATGACGCAAGCCATCCCTAGAATAAGCAGGCAATGGAAGGTTATCGGTGAAAATGGCTTGGATTCTCTACAAATTTCGGATGAGAAGTCTCCAGAGGTTGGCGATAGCCAGGTCCTAGTCAAAAGTTCGTTTACCATTTTATCCCCGATAACCTCTACGTACGCGTCATACTAACGTCTGCTCGTAGTACAAGGCGCCACCCTGAACGTGAGTTTTCAACCTCGTTTGATGTAGATTTCAGTTGATTGAGCTTGCGGACAGTACCGAGATCTCACAATTACTGAGGGCAGATACCCTTGGGACGTCAAAGCGGACGTTGTTCCTGGGTCTGACGGGGCAGGCACAGTCCTAGCTGTCGGAAAGCATGTTACCCGATTCAAACCAGGCGATAAAGTGGTTACAGCACTTGCTCAGAGGTATATCGCAGGTCCACTGAGCGACGACCTTCCAAAGTCTGGACTTGGTGCCGTACTCGATGGCACTTTTCGCACCATCGGAGTCTTCAGCGAGCAAGGACTGATCCCGCTGCCTCGGGGCTTGAGCTTCATCGAAGGCGCAGCCCTGACTTGTGCTGGCGTTACTGCTTGGAACGCCCTCTTTGGACTGCCAGGAAAGCAAGTCTCGGCTGGGCAATGGGTTCTCACGCAGGGCACGGGCGGGGTCAGCATTTTCGCCATTCAGTTCGCCAAAGCCGTCGGAGCGAGGGTCATTGCCACCACTAGCTCCGCCGAGAAGGCCATACTTCTCGAGAAGCTCGGTGTTGACCATATCATCAACTATCATGA
Organism: Colletotrichum acutatum; assembly: GCF_030867785.1. Taxonomy (NCBI): domain Eukaryota; kingdom Fungi; phylum Ascomycota; class Sordariomycetes; order Glomerellales; family Glomerellaceae; genus Colletotrichum; species Colletotrichum acutatum. The sequence continues at coordinate 289,487 of NW_026849027.1, read as the reverse complement.
GACGATCGATTGGGGAAAAGAGGCCAAAAGACTGACCGGGGGTGTTGGCGTGGACTTGGTCGTCGAAGTTGCGGGACCAACGACTTTAAGACAGAGTCTTGTCAGTTGCAGACTAGACGGAACAATCATCACCACAGGGTTTGCCGGCGGTAATCCGTCTGAGCATGACATGCCAACATTTTTGGATTCGTGGCTGAGCCTAGTTACCGTCCGAGGAGTCTGGTGTGGCAGTCGGCTACAGCTTGAAGAGATGTGTCGGGCCATCGAGGCCGACGTAGACAAGCTGCGCCCTGTCATTGATCCCAAGGTCTTCAATCTGGAACAACTGAAGGACGCGTACGAGTATCTTCAGTCAGGAAAACACCAAGGCAAAGTTGGCATTGAGATCAATTGAAGCGGCTGAGCATTGCTCAGATGGGAAATGTCTTTAGTTCGCAATTCTTCCACGAAGGATGTCTCTTCGATGCAAAAAGAAGATTTCATGTGCATCCTCTGCTGGACCTCACTTATGGACATGAACTAGGTCTCGAAACTTTCTATGTAACTCATCATCGCTGCTCGGTGGACACCGATAATACAGAGTTTGTCAAGAAAGCTCCATCAGTATCCCAAGAGAAATGTCTCTGTTAGCAGGCATTAGTGAGGCTCAAGGAAACTTTTCTGACTGAGTTCTGACTTGCTCAGAGTGATGCTTCCCGGTGTTTTCATGAACTCTCCCTTGACTTTGCGGCACGTGATACCAAACATCATGAATTCAGCACGAAAAGCAAATTGTCGGGACATTTGTTGTTCGTGTAAGTACTAGACATATCGATGAACGATGATAATGTAAAAGAATCAGCAACTGATTACAGATCAAGGCACAACACCAACCTCGTCGAACGACTTGTAAATTGTGCCGACAACCAACTTGCCGTTTTCTGTTGAGTCATGGCTAACTTATCTCATACTCACCAATGCAGTTCAAGATTGAGAGATGCAAGAAGCAAAAGTCTAAGCTCCTGTTGTTTGGCCAAAGCTTCCCGAAAGGAGCTTCTCCGCAATAGGTAGACAAAGTCAATTATACTACACTTACTATAGACACATGGCCTGTGTTATGCCCTTTGTTTTCAATAAGAGTAGAGTTCATGCAAACTTCGTGCCCCTAACTCTAAAGTCAAAATTTCTGCCGGCAGAATATACCCTCAATCCGAGGCAATTCTGCCTCAGAGTGTCGACATTCTTCTACCTGCGGGGTAGAGATGTGTCACTGAGATCAATTTACGTCATTCATCCTTTTCATCTGCTCTCATCTGCAAAACTAATGTTCATCTGCACATGTTTCGGATGATTGCTGACTGATATTTCTCTCGCGACTAATTCTTCTAGTCTTGAGAAGGAAACTTTCAAACTCTTCGCATTTAATTGCCAGGCGCATCATAAGCATCGTTCGGCTGAGCATTCGGCAAAGTAGTCCCTCGCTTAACCATTGTCCACCATCGAGAAGAACGGATCGTTAGACTTCCCGGAGAAACGAAACGAAAAGAGCGTTGCCCCCAAACGCAGAGACCATGACGGGACGAAGCTGAGGTGGTGCGCGTATCCAGCTGGGAAGTCAATGCTTGATTCAGGCCAATCGTCTTGCAAAGATGTCGGACGTTAAACGTCCCGATACCTCTCAAGTGCCATGCATCTTGAACCTTCAGACTTTGGCGTAAAACTTTTTTAGATGACCAGAATTCGTCATTGCAAACATGACTTGCTGAGACTGCGCTTATTGATGAATTACAACATCTCAACTGGCAACTGAGGCTTCAACAGCGCCTGTCCCACATCCCGGCTCCAACATCTGTAGCGAGTGTCACATTGATTGCAGATTCGTGGAATTCGATGGGGGTCCCTGCTTTCGGGCTCTAGACCGGTTGGTTCGACGCGCCCCTGACTCAAAGAGATTAGTCGGTGGAGACGGGAGAGAATAAGGGGTGGTGCGCCTCAACTGGGCAGAAGATAGCAACTTCACCCGCATATCAACTCGGACTCTCACAACGCTCGTTGGTCGATGTCATGTTCCTGATTGACATGAAACGCTGTCATTAGAAAGATGTAGGCCTTGATCCCCACAAAATCCTTCTTGCTCAAGAACAAGCGCCTGATCGGTGCAACGGCCGACGCACTAAAGAAACCTAGACAGATGATGTTGGCCATTTCAAGTCATATCGACAGAGCCCGTTGATTCCGAATGGATCCAACCGAACAAAGCCCTGCAATATCCACTGAGCCGCGTTACCAGGCATGCCAGTCATTCCCAAAATGTGCTGTTCACCCGTTCGGACGGATGAGGGTCTACAAATGTCCTCCAATCAGTGAGGCCATGTTCTTCTTCTGTTGCGGTCGCCAAGACTGGATCTGGAAGATATATAACACATTACCTTGGCACCCTACTTGGCGTTTGTTCCCCCAGCCAGTCTCCGATTCTCACCACCACTCACTTTCTTGTTCGATTCACTACCGTCATTCTCTTTTCTCCACGCCAAGATGGCCAAGTTTTTCGCCCCTGCTGCGGCTCTGCTGAACGTCGTTCTGGTAGCGGCCTCTCCTCGTGGCCACCACGGATCTCACATTCGTTACACAAACACCATTCCTCGCGCAAGCAACGCCGTAAGTCAGCCCTATGCGATCCACGACTTGACCCATCCGATGCGCGCCAAGACCCGGCAATCTGACTGACCCGTTTCTCGCCCACTTTAGACCGGCTGCGTTGTCACCAAGTACGACGACATTGCGAACGCTGTCAAGACATGCACCGACATCACGCTCTCTAACATTGCTGCGCCCTCCAACGGTGCTATCGATCTCTCCAAGCTTCAGACGGGTACCAAGGTCACCTTCGACGGCACAACCGTACGTTTCTTTTTCCGGCTTGCGACTGGACGAAAAATTGGGTACTAACTCCGCGCTCAGACTTTTGCCGATACCGTCGATAGCAGCTTCGACCCCATCATCATCTCCGGAACCAACATTGTTGTTACTGGCGCTCCCGGACATGTGATCGAGGGCAATGGTGCTGCTTACTGGGACGGTCTTGGATCCAACGGTGGTGGCGACAAGTGAGTGGCTACCTCCTTAAGGCAAACGAAGAGTTCAAGCTAACCTGTGAAATTAGGCCTAACCACTTCGTTGTCGTCAAGAAGACCACCAACGCCAAGATCACCAACCTGAACATCAAGAACTGGCCCGTCCACTGCTTCTCTATGACCGGCAACCAGGGTCTCACCGTCTCCGGCCTTGTCCTCGACAACTCTGCCGGTGACGCGCCCAACTCCAAGAGCGGCAGCAAGGCCGCTGCGCACAACAGTGACGGCTTCGACATCTCCTCCAGCGACAACGTCCTGCTCGAGAACATCAAGGTCCACAACCAGGACGACTGCGTCGCCGTCACCAGTGGAACCAAGATCACTGTCAACAACCTCTACTGCTACGGAGGTCACGGCCTCAGCATCGGCTCCATCGGCGGTAAGAGCAACAACACCGTTGACGGTGTTGTCTTTTCCAACTCCCAGGTCGTCAAGAGCTCCAACGGCTGCCGTATCAAGTCCAACTCCGACACCACTGGCGAGGTCAGCAACGTCACGTACAAGAACATCACCCTCACCGATATCGACACCTACGGTATTGATGTCCAGCAGGACTACCTCAATGGTGGCCCGACTGGCTCACCCACCAACGGAGTCAAGATTTCTGGAATTCACTTCATCGATGTAACTGGAACTGCCACTAGCGACGCCTACAACTACTACATCCTCTGCGGTGACGGCAGCTGCTCTGACATCACCTTTGAGAACACCAAGATCACTGGAGGCGGCAAGACCAGCAGCTGCAACTTCCCCGCCAGCGGATGCCCGGCATAAACTAAGAGACCATTCTCTGTAGATATTCAAACAATGTGAATAAGGATACAACGCATATATTACGATCTCGTTTTCGCCGGCGGCTTCGGCAATCCGGCACGGGGCATGTGGGACTTCCGGCGCCGGGTGGGTCCTGGAACAGCTTAGCTAATGGAATCTTCTATTTTTCATCTCTCACCATGAGGTTGCCGGCTCAGTGAAGAGTGAACTGGCACGTCTGCTAATTTGTGATAAACGAGTAACACTTTTTGATACTTCGATACGCTTCCACAGGTACTTAACCTCGTTGTAGCTTTTATTGTGTCTGTCGTGTCTTTTGGCAGAGCCGATGTGTTCCGCTCGTTTCGGGGCTTGACCAGCGCCCTTTGTGGCGCCTTGGCAGACCCCTCAGCCTGCATTTAAGCAGCAATGACCCCAAGACCTCCAAGCCCGCACTACCATCCCTCCAATGACGATTGCAGCGAAATAAAATGGACTCTGAGATTACACGAAATCAGCCCCCGAGCAACGCACCACGTCGACAAGCGCTCAATGTGAGCATTGACATCAGGAAAGGTTGGGCGTTGCTAACAATCTCACAAGGTCTGCGCCCCGTGTCGTGAGAGAAAGACGAAATGTGATGAAGCCAAGCCTTTTTGCGGGCGATGTAGAAGGTTGGGGCTGCAATGTGCATATATCGAAACCGTCACATCAAAGTAATGCAGAACGCTTGCCTTAGTGAAGTGTTTCCGTCGACTGACTTTCGCAAAGGAAGAATCTGTCTGTCACAGAATTGAATGACACACTGAAGCGGATGGAAGCTAAGCTGGACGCTCTCGTGAAGAATGCTCACGACTCTCGATTCACATCAGATGGCCAGTCACGCCCACAGAACCATCACAACACGTCAGTCGAGAACCCTGACCCGATGGAAGCGGTCAGCCCAATGAGTGTATTCTCGCCTTCCAAGCTAGGGTCGGTTCAGATCCGCCAAGAACTCGCCATCCCGGAAAAGCACTACACGGCACCACAGCATCTTCTCTCCTGGCCTTGTTCTCCCCTCACTTTGACGGAGCTTGATCTACGATACCCAGTCGCGTTGGAGATCCAGCGACCCAAGATACGCAGAACGAGAGCACCCCCACGATGTCTTGCTGGTACTTCTTCGCGAGATGATGGTTGGCTGTCCAACCTGTCGCTGGCGCAGTTGCGTGACCTAGCCGACGCTTACTTTAGCCACTTCCACCCGCAATACCTTGTGTTAGACGAAGACCGGTTCTATAGCCATCATCTCAATCAAGCTCTAAGGGTAGGATTTGCTAGCAGCCTTGATAGCTGTCTAGTAGCACTCGTCCTCTCCCTTGGCTCTGTAGCTGCTTGTCAGACTGGCAAAACAGAATGGGCCCAGTCCGATTCCGCGGATGCCATACTAGAGCACGAGGCTGGCCTCGGTCTCTTCACCATTGCGTGTGATATGTTCCGAGATGTTGAGGAAACCGACTGGGTGAGCATCCAGTGTCTTTTGCTCATGGCGTAAGTACAGCTTGGATCTCTGTAGGGAGGCAGGTCGGACGCTAATTTTGCTCAACAGCCTTTACAACTCGTCGGTCTTGAGGATCCATGACTCCTGGCGTTTCATTCACAAAGCATGCTCTCTGATTATGATCTTACTGCCGCTGTATGTCCGGTGATTTGTAGATTGTCAGCGAGGATGCGAGATTCGCTGACAGGTTGGCATCAGGCAGGGGAAACTAGAAGCCCACCACTGCCAGCTATACTGGATTGCTTATCTGCAAGAAAGGTATCGAGACTTTCAATCCTTGCCCATGAATGCCTGCGTGCTAATTGACTGACAGCCAAATCCTTGTCGAGTACGACTTCCCGCCCAGCGGCCTGAGCAGTCTCGAAAGTGCAGTACCTTTGCCGCTACTCCCCGACTCTGGCGCAGACTCTCAGGGCAAAGACACCCAGTTCTACTTCTTGGCACTTGTTGCTATGAGGAGGCTCTTGAACCGGATACACTTCCACTTGTACAACAAAGGTAAAAGAGCCATCATAGTCTGCGCGAGAAGCGTCGCGAATGCTGATTCAACTGTAGAAAGAGTTCAGTCCCCATCTCACTCCATCTTGGGTGAACTGAGCCGCCAAATCGAGGAGTGGAAAGCGTGTCTACCAGTGGCGCTCCAATTCGAAACATTCCCGCTTGTTGAAGAAGTCGGACTCCTTTCCTCACGTTCAGTCAGACCAATGCGACAAAGGTTGAGAGGACACCTCAAGGCGCGCTATTGTGCAGCAAAGACGATACTCTACCGCTCTCACGTGCATCGATGTCTACATGCCTCAGCAATTTCCGCTCTTTCCGACGATGACATCCTAGGCGCCAAGGTAGCGGTTTCCTCTGCCATCATTGGGGTCTGGCATGGTGGGATTTTCCAGGAGCCATTCGGGCTCCTTCTCTTCCCCATCAACTCATGGAGAACGTGAGCAAGCAGTCCATTCCTCTTGACAACCTATGATGAACTGGCTGATACGCTTCATAGTCTTTTCGGAATCGAAATCCAGATCAGTTTCATTCTGCGTAACGAAGAGCTAGCCGCAATCCTGCTGCCGGAGGGCTGGGAAATCACTCATCAGGCCCGAGAAATAGCAGCCGCCGCGGCGTCTCAGTTTTCGCCCACCATTGCCAGGGACTGCGAGATTCTTCGCATGCTGTCTTGACCAAGGTAGACACACGAATTATCCACAGCAGAGATGACCGTAGCAAACGTGACATGAGTTCCAATAACTACGGTTTGTCCGACGCGTGACCTCAACTCAATGAACCCACTGAAAAGCATTCGCCGACCGGAATCCCGCCCCCAGCCCTTCCTCCCTAGAATCCCTCGCTGCGCTCACCCTGAACTCCGCGTTGCCCTCCACCACCCACTTTTGAACGCTATCATCCCAGTACGATATGCTCACCTTGTCGAGCGTCGTCCGAGCGGTCACCGTCTCTCCAGGCCGCACAAGGACCTTATCCCAGCCCTTGAGCTCCTTGAGCGGGCGGCCCAGTCGAGGCTTCGACACAGGACTGACGTAGAATTGTACAATCTCTTTGCCTTCGCGTTTGCCCGTGTTCGTCACATCGACCTCGACTTCAATCCTTCCGGCCTCGTCTAGTACGTCGGTGCTCAGTCTTAGGTTGAAGTACTCAAACGTGGTGTAGGAAAGACCAACCCCGAATGGGAACAGTGGTTCGATCTTGCGATGGTCGTAGTACTTGTACCCGAGATAGACACCCTCTCCGTAGTGAACTACGTCGTTCTCACCGGGATAGTTGTCAAAAGATGGCGTATCCTCAATACGGCGCGGGAATGTGATTGGTAGCTTCCCACACGGGTTGGCCGCGCCGAGGAGGACGTCCGCCAGGCTGTTGCCCAGCTCTTGACCCTGGTACCAAGCTTGCACGACAGCCGAAACCTCGTCAATCCAAGGCATTGTGATCGGGCTGCCTGTTTGATTTACCACGATGATATTGGGGTTCGCTCTGGCCACGGCGGAGATCAGCTCGTTGGACCGGCCGGGCAAGTCCATGGACACCATGTCGCTTGTCTCCGTCTCCCAGTCCTGGTCCTTTCCTACAACGACGACAGCAACATCACTCGTCCTAGCAAGCTCGATGGCGTCCTGGAACATTGCGTCAAGGTCTCCAGGGTTCTCTAAGAACCCGATGCGGCCGCCATCTTGGACTTCCTCGCGCTCCAACATGCCCATGTAGGTCAAATCGTACGGCTTATGTTCACGGCTAATCGACTCAAGCACAAGCTCATATGATCGGCCAGCTTCGAGGGTGACGTCGACTCGCTCCTCGGGCGAGCCGTAGCTCATGAAGAGTGACGACTTGGGTGACCACCATCTCCGCTCGATATCAATGATGACCTTTCCGTCAAGGATAAGCTTGCCGGGGCCACAGCTCGAGAGGGATAGCTGATGAAGTCCACTCGTCTTTGGCGTGAGTATCGTCCTGGCACGGTAGGAATATCGCTCTCCGGTCGTCAGCTCAGGAGGGAGCCCATCGTAGCAAACCAGGTTCGAGCTCGGCCGGTGCTCCACCATGAACGGGTTGCCTTCGTGCTTCATGTTTCTCCAAAGTGATAGAACGAATCCAGGACTGTTGGTTTCCGGGTTCTGCATGACAGTAGAGTCCATGAGAGGGAGGTATCGATGGGTAAGGATTCCGGATTCAGTCGCAACCTTGGCTGTCGGAAACGCCTCAGAGAGCTCCCTTTGAAAAGATGCGAAAGGCGTGGTCCGGTAATGAGGCGCAAGGTTCGAGCTGCCGCCTCCCGTGGCCACCGATCTCGCAGCGTTGGGGCCGATGAAAGCGATCGTCTTGCCACCGAGATCTGTGAGGGGAAGAGTCGACTTGTCGTTCTTCAGGAGAACAATGCCTGCATTTTTCGTCAGTCAAATTCACTTTGCCATCTCACTTGACTGGGCACGAACCTTCTGCACCTGCACGGCGGAGAATCTTCCGATCCTCAGGGAGATCGACCGCCCGCTCCGGCTCTTCTTTCCAGTCTGGTATCTGGCTTTTGCCAGTCTTGTGTAGTAGCTCCAGGACTCTTGCCGCAGACGCATCAATGAAAGAGGTGTCAACCAGGCCTTTGCTATGTGCCTCGAGAAGGTGTTTGCCCCTCCGTCTCACTGGACCAGGCATTTCCAGATCCAATCTGATTCTCCATTAGTCATATCATCGCTAGGGTCAGTTGCGTTTCATTCAAGACTCACCCTGCTGTCAATGAAGGCACAATGCTATTCGTCCCAAACCAGTCACTCATCACCAAGCCGTCCCAGCCCCATTCGCCACGGAGGACGTCTCTGATGAGGTAGTGGTGTGCCGAACAGAAGTCGCCATTGATCCTATTGTAAGCTGTCATGATGGACCACGGGTTACTGTCGCGGACTGCAATCTGGAAGGGTTGAAGATGGATTTCGCGGAGGGCACGCTCGGGAATCTTCTCATCTATGAAGAAACGGCGGTTCTCCTGGTCGTTTGCGGCGTAGTGCTTGACGCAGGCTCCAATACCAGCAGCTTGGATTGTGTTGACGTACTCGGCAGCGAGCTTGCCCGTCAAGAAAGGATCCTCGCTGTAGGCCTCAAAGTTACGTCCGCCCAGCGGAGTACGAGGAATGCATACTATGCAGTTGTTAGGCTATGATCAGCATTTGAGGCTTCCACATGCAGTAGACAAGACCTTACCTGTCGGGCCAAGAAGAACATCTACCCTTTTGCTTTTGGCTTCGGCAATCAAGATCTGTGAGACGTTCTTGATGACTTGCTTATCCCACGTAGCAGCCAGCGACACCCTTTCATGTTTGTTAGTTATTCTTGAAGTAAGAGAGGAGTCGCTACGGTTACTCACCCAGATGGCAATGAGGCTGCGGTAACTCCGTCGACAAAGATACCACCGCGAACTCCGGTAGGGCCATCAGAGGTCTTGATTCGGGAGATGCCCAGCCTCGGGATGGGATTCGTCCGCCAGAGGTCTTCGCCTGTCAATAGCAACACCTTCTCCTCGAGAGTCATTTGTTTCAACTTTGCTTGAGAGAACGGTTTCGCGTCTCGGGGTCCTTGAGGCATATTGATGCGTGACGCATCATGGTCTCGGCCACGTTTCTCAGTGTCAAACATGTTGCTAGTGAGTGATGGGGTCAAGGTAGGAATAGAGCGTGGGAACTGAGGAAACTGAAGTTGGATATGATCTCTTTGCGTGCCTCCAAGAAATCACTGAGTTTAACGCACTCTCACCCAAGGTCGAGTAGGAACCCATTTATAAGCACCGAAGATTGACTTCCTTGTGGGTGTAAGCCAAGTTCCGGGTATGCCCAACGCAGGAGACTTAGGAACAACGCATGCTGGGCTGGGTTCTGTAATGCCCATCATCGGACTGAGTCCGTTTCTCCCCGGGAGGATTAGCTGCACAGAGCCAAGCAGCACTGGTGAAGCTCCCGGTGTGTCGGGATGGGTAATCATGCGGGACACACTCACGACCCCACCAAAGACGAGGGGCACGGAATCAGTCCGTCTCCCCCCGCGCCTACGTGACACCCTTGCCGTTTTGGGGAATAGCCTCGTCCCTTGAGAACAATGCCAAGACCTGGGGAACCCTCCCCCGCAGAGCCGATCCGGGGTCGGACTCGAACAGAACCAGATCATGGGGTCAGGTTCGACGCCATGTCGTATGTTACCGGGTAGAGCTTATCGAGCCTAGATTTCACTCGCTCGAGGAAATGTTCCTACTTGGATATATCTGTTGGTTGGCGACTATGTTAGATCATGGCTGTCATACAGCATAAATAGTCCTGCGAAGCCCGGGTGAAGAAGTCGTCCTTCTCATAGTCATCTTCATCTATACTGGCCTTTGAAAGTCCAACAAGATGGACTCCGAGTCTCTGCCCCCGCGGGCCCAGACCGTGGAAGAGATCCTAGCCTCAGACAACCGCTCCGCACTCTCCTCCCTCACACCATCCCTCATCCGCCTCTACAGCATCCTCGCCCCAGCCTGCCTCATCGTCTGCGCAACAAACGGCTACGACGGCTCCGTCCTGACAGGCCTCCAAGGCGTCGCCGCATGGAACCGCGAATTCGGAAGCCCCAAAGGCGCCCTCCTCGGCTTCACCAGCGCCGCGTACCCCCTCGGCGCGATCATCTCGACCCCCTTTTCCGCCTTCGTCTCGGACCGCTTCGGACGGAAATGGTCCATCCTCACGGGGAGCAGCATCATGATTATCGGTGTGCTGATCCAGTGCCTCAGCCACTCCATCGGGCAGTTCATCGGCGGCCGCATCGTCGTCGGCTTCGGCATCACCATGGCCCTCGCCGCGGCGCCAGTACTCATCTCGGAGCTCGCGCACCCAAGGCACCGCGTGTTATTCGGGTCGCTGTATAATACCAGCTTCTACCTCGGCGCCCTCACGGCGGGGTGGGTAACGTTTGGGAGCTACCGCATCGCCGGGTCGTGGGCCTGGCGGCTTCCTACAATGTTGCAAGCGCTCCCGGCGGTGATCCAGATGGTTTTTGTCTGGTTCCTGGACGAGTCGCCTCGGTGGCTTTGTTACAAGGACCGAGATGACGAAGCATTTAGCATTCTTGTGAAGCATCACGGGGGAGGAGACCCGTCTGATCCGCTGGTCGTTGCAGAATTTCACGAGATGAAGGTGGCGTTGCAGCTGGAGAAGCAGGTCAAGGATGTCGGACCAAAGCTCTTCTTCAAGACACCGGCCAACAGGAAGCGACTCTTGATTCTCCTTACTCTCGCCGTGTTTGGCCAGTGGAGTGGTAACGGTTTGGTGTCATACTACTTGACAAAGATTTTCACCAGCATCGGCATCACCAGCCAACGCGAACAGACCATGCTCAACGGAGTTATCAGCACCGTGAACTACGTCACGGCCCTGTTCGCGGCGGCGCTTTCAACCAGGATCGGCCGCCGGTGGATGTTTGTTGGAGGCGGCATTGCCATGTGGCTCACCTTTTCGTCGCTCACGGCCAGTATTGCAGTCTACAACACAAACGGAACCACTGCTGCCAGCCAGGCTGCGCTTGCCTTCATCTTTATCTTTTACGCCGCCTTCAATATCTGTCTTAACCCGCTCCTCTTCCTCTACCCAACGGAAATTCTTCCGTTCAGGCTCCGGGCCATGGGTCTTAGTATCCTCGTCTTTGCCAACAAGGCCGCGTCGTTCTTCAACCAGTTTGTCAACCCAATCGGTATGGACTCCCTGGGTTGGAAGTACTATCTGGTGTACGTGGTGTGGCTTGTGGTTGAAGTGGCTGTCTTTTACTTCTTGTACCCTGAGACCCGAGGCCACAGTCTAGAAAGGATGCAGGAAGTGTTCGGGGAGGAGGTGAAGGACGATGGGCTGGACGAGAAGGGCTCGGTCGTCAAGGATATGAGGGTGATAGAGCATAGGGAATGAATGAAGCGGTGGCGGCTCAAGACGAACGGGGATTCCTCATACCTACGTCCATATACCTGTGATGATGTGCCACATTGTAGTGATTACCTTAATAACAGATGATTCCACTTGGTTCCTCGTGATATGGTATAGCTCGTCTTAGCCAAGAATTGGCTCCTAGTCAACTGATAGGTAGAGAAGGTGATGAAAAGTATCGAGTGGTTGACTAGGTATGGTAGTTTTCGAGCAGCATCCGTTTCTTTGAGACATGGACATATAGACTGAGGCTGACCGCAGCCTTCTTGATAGTTGATCGTGCCGGAGAGCCTTTGCAACCAAAACTAGTCTTTTTTTTTTTAAGAAGACCCAACGCCCGCATCATAGAACACGAGGTCATACGTTGTCTGATCTTTGGTTTTCGCATAATCTCGCAGTAGACTCATGGATGAGTACTCATGCACTCAAAACATGTCATGAACTGCCAAAACTCGAAAAATGAAAGGGACGAGACTCGAACTCGCGCGGGTTGCCCCACCAGGAAACAGATGTTAAGCTGACCTTAACCTGGCGCCATAACCAACTCGGCCACCCTTCCGTAACGATGCTCGCTCCGAGGCAGGTCCTCGATGCGATTGCGGATGCCGGTGGGAGCCGGGCAAGCTGCTGATATGCCAACGGGTGGTTGTGACTCGTGGGCGAGTAGAAGTTTTGTGTGCGTGTGGGCGGGTTTTGTCAGGGCTATGGAGCCGGGTGAGAAGTGATCCACCGGCGGGTGGAAGAGGAGAGCATGTGAACATGCAATGTGAAAAGTGTAGGAGGTGACAGTACCAGTACGATGGCGTTGACGCGGCGGCTCCGGAAGCGCGCGGGAAGAATCTTCGGCATCCCGTCGAGGCCCGCGGCCGTCCTAGGAAAAACCTGAGCGCAGCGTTGTGGTGCAAAAAAGCTGCGTTTATGCCAGCGGGCGGCCTCTGTAGAACATTCGGTGTTTCGCGACCGCAGCAGGCTGTGTGAGTGTGCTCCACTACCACATCTCGGATATCGCGACAACCTCACATACATCCTGAACCATCAACTCACTTGGGGTGCGGTCAATGACGTCGAAGAAAGTTCGTGACGACGTTTGGTTGACAAAAAACCGTTGGTCCGTTGCGGTGCGGCTGAGACCCGACGGATGGGGGATGGGAGATGCTTTCCGCCAATCTACCCGCCAAGCCGCCAGCCGGTTCACAACATGCCAAATGCACAAATTAGGGGAAATGTCTTGGCATAAAACACGCAAAAATCGAAACGCCGTTGGTGATTGGTATACGCAAGTGAGGCACTTGAGGAATGCACACACGACGCAAAGCCCTGTCCTTATTCATCAGCTGGTCATCACAACTTCAGAAGTTCAGAAAGTACCTTTCTGCGTAGAATGTTCATCGTGCCGCTATCCGGCATAAACAATGACATTCAATTGCATCACAAGAACAAGGCCCGCAGAGACGCCAAAAGACTCGTCCCGCCGCGCCCCGAAATACAGAGTTGCCAAAAATACCCGAACGAGATTGACTAGTTAAGAAGGAAAACGAGTATTGACTGCTTACTGAATTACCGAGACGCTGGCAATCGTACAGTATGCACTAGACATGCAAACCCGGCCTTGGATCTTGAATTCTTGGATGATCATCAACAAGGTCAGGGCATGCCCGTGGCCACCGCAATGCACTGCCACTCGCCTTTCCAACACTATTGAGTATTGACTCTTTAGCGAGAAAAGCCAAGTTTCTCTCTTTTATTGATCAAACCGGTCATTCATATTTCCTTTGTTGTTTCTTTTCGTCTGGTCTGATCAGACTTGACTGACGCCAAAGTCTAAAGTAAACAAATCAGACTTTTCCGAGCAAATGAGATGAACATGCATAAATCAGAATGAACAACAGACGCGCGTTCTCCACACCCAGCTCACCCCCCTTCCAAGATTTTTCTCTCCTTCTTCCTGATCCGGTCGGTAACCTGTGCCGTTGAACTTTGTTATCCATCTTGCGTCTAGCGCCAGGCACCGCGGCATCATGATTCGTCGCGTACCTGAATTCACTCCGCCGGCGAGCCAGACAATTGGAGAAATCCTTTGTGGACATAATCGTGTAGGTGCTGAGAACTCAACAAGTCTCGCCTTCGTATGAAAAGCCGCATAACCACCAGTGAGCAAATAAGTACACGCACATCCCAAGCCTGCCGAACGACGGCATCCGACGGCGCGACACCGAACTCGAAGCCGTCTCTCCCCGTCGTCAGTTTCCAGAAAATGTTGCCAGTTCTCTCACTCGGGTCAAAGCTCTAAATTTAGCTCGCCACTGCGCCTGGATATGTGGGAATGCTTTTCCCCTTTCGTCCACTCTCTCAATACCCACTCTTTACTGTGCATCAGTGTGAACTTGGACGAATACACAGTCCGTTCTCTCTCGCGAGTCTCGAATTTCTTTGTCAGTCAGTCTGTCTCCTCCAGAATAGCCAAATTCCAAACTTCTCCAGTCTCCTCTCGCTTCCTCAGCGGGGACGGGAACATCCCCTGACCGGGAGAAGGAAATACGAACCCAAGAGAGAAACGGAGCCCGCTCGACGGTCCAGACCTCGTATGCCTGCCAACTTGCTCCCCTCGGACCCAAGTGCTCTAAACCAAGTGCGGCCTCCTTGAGGGTGGGTATTGATCAGCACCATCTCATTTCCCAACGTCTGGGGGGGTGGGATGCCAAATGGGTGGTGGTGGTGACCATGGGGGTGGATGGGAGGGAGGGAGGCTCCTCTTGGCCGGCTTGGCTGCCACCGCGCTTTGCCCAATTGCATCGTAAATCAAGGTCAGGCAATGGGCGTGCGGCCCGCCGCACACCTCTACCTTGAGGCTAACCGAACCGAATCGTTCATTTGCTCGGGAGGAATAGCTCGAGCCCTGTATGACGCGATTAGCCTGGTAAACACTCACTAGTAAATATTCACACACTGAAATGTGCTCCGAGTATGTCACAAAAGAAAAAAGACAATCATCAAATGTCACAGATAGTCACAGGGCATTTGAAATGATAATGAGTGTATGGATTAATCACATTTTTTCTCCATCAGTCTATCCTCGATCTATCCATGATTATGATACCGAAAAAACACATGTCCAGAAGGGGGAATCAAAAGACACCTTGCCAATGCGCTAGAAAAATTTGACCACAAGACGAGTGAGTGCACTACTCTCCTCGCGCCTCTTAGTAGAGGAGGGCGAAAGCGCCGGCAACGACGGCCAGAGCACCGGTGGTGAAGGCCTGGAGGCCGGCGGCGCCAGAGCCAGCAACGGCGGAGGGCGTGCTGCTGGCGCTGGATCCAGAGCCGGATCCGCTGCCGGAGGAGCCGGAGCCGGAGGTGGCAGAGGGAGCGGCAGTGGAGACGGTCGAGTTAGAACCGCTGCCAGAGCCGCTTCCAGAGCCGGAGCCGGAGCCGGAGCCTGAGCCACCGCTGGTGCTGTTGCCGGAGCCAGAGCTGGCGCCAGAGGAAGAGCTGGGCTTAGCGGTGGCAGTGCCGGAGGCAGAGGCGGTCTTGGTGCTGGAGGGGGTGTCGAAGGTGGTGGGGCAGGTGAGGTTGAACAGAGGGGTGGTGGACAGGTCCTTGGTGATGGCGAACTTCATGGAGTTGTCGGGGTTGGAGTCGCGAAGGTTGTACCAGAAGGTGGGGACCTTGTTGAAGAGCTTGCGGCAACCGACCTCCTGCCAGTACTTCTGGGCGTTCTTGGCGCTGGGAACGGCCTCATCCCAAGTCTCGCCGGTGACGGGCCAGCCGGTCTCGGTGACCCAAACGGGCTTGCCGCCAGCGGTGGCGACGGTGGCAGCGTAGGCCTTGTCGAAAAGGGAACCAGCGTTGTCGATGGTGTTGCCCTTGTCGTTCTCGTAGTAGGGGTACTCATCAACACCGACCCAGTCGACGGCGTCGAGGACGGGCTTGTTGGTGGAGTTTCCCCAGACGTCCCAGGTGTCGACGTGGCCGATGGAGACCTTGGACAGAGGGGTGTCCTTGAAGGCGGTCTTGAAGTCATCGATGAAGCCGACGAGGGTCTTGGGGTCGGCACCGACACCAGACTTGTTCTTGACACCGGTGACGGAGTTGCGGTACAGGTCCTCGGAACCGATGGAGGCACCGATGATGAGGTCGGTGAGCTTGGTGCCGTACTTGGTGACGGCGGTCTTCAGGGCGTTGATCTCCTTGTCAATGTTGTCGGTGCCGGAAGTCCAGATACCGAGAAGGATGTAGGTCTTGGTCTCGATGGCAGCCTCGAAAGCCTCAATGGGGTCCTGGGTGGAGTAGGCCTGGATGTTGGTGTAGAGGCGGACAGCGTTGAAGTCACCGGGGGCACCCTCGAGGCCCTGGGCAGTCTTGAACTCGGCCTCGAAGTCGGCCTTGAACTTGGCGGAGCGGTCGGCCTTGGTGGCACCAGAGTTGAAGCCGAGGTAGTTCTGAGCCTCGACGGTGGCCGCCAGGGCAGTGAGGGCAGCGAGAGAGATGGAGGCCTTCATTTTGATTGGATTAATGTGTTAAAAAAACGGTCGAAATAATAAAATCGTCGAGCGGAGGAAAAAGGGTCCCAGGGTGGTAATTAAGGGCGGACTGGGAAAGACCTTTTTTGCGTTGTTCAGAGACTCTTTGGCTGTGACTATAATAAACAAAAGAGTGTAGTGAGTTGGTGGTTGTCGTGGACCAAAAAGAATGACTGGGAAGAGTGAAAGAGTGAACAGGTCCAAAGGAGGAATCGACAACGGGTGGGACAAAGATGTCTATAAAACACACAAGGAGGGAAGACGGGGGTCGCAGTCACAGTTAAAAGAGGAGTGGAGTGAAGGAGGAGAGAGAGAAGAAAAGAGTGGAGGAAAACAATGACGGTCGTATTGGCACGTCACGAAATTAAGGAGAGCCCGGGGGTACGGGGTACTTGGGTACCTCATTTGGGTGTGTATATCACGTGAGAGCACACCGCACACCTCTCGGGGGAGACTCGAAGACTGGACTTCCAGGGCAGTGGCTCCACCGAGGTGTCCAAGTTTGTTTTCCGGGGCTGAATCGATACGTGGATACCTGGCAATTGGGGCCTGGCAAAGTTGGAACCTGAGGTGGCAGTGGATGGGGGAAAAAACCAGGCACCACCAGGCACAACCAGGCATGAGTATGTAGATACATCGGGTAGGTACCTGGCATTAGCAGCCAGCCCGCTGGGGCCGCCTCCACTTGTGCTGCCACTTGCGCTGCCACTTATGCTGGAAGGCACCTGAACTTCCTCAAGGACCTGAAGATCTCTCAGCCAATGCATGCACCTGAAGCGCCCCCATTGGACGGACCAGCGCTTTGGCTGACGCAGGGGGAACTTGGGGGGAAAGAACGGACGATGCATTGACACGGGATTGCTCCTTCCCCGATGTCGTCCCATCATCTCTGCATCTCTGCATCTTTCGCTGTCCATCATCCCGTATTACTCAGTAAGGTACTCCGTATTCGCTATTCATTCTGTGCGCTGTGCCTGGACTCCCGCCCAAAGTCAGACCTGTATGCATGACGCTGTCCAGCTATTCTCTCTTGACTATTCTCATATCTACACTGGTAACTGCATCGATCCCTTACTCAGTGACGCCGGACAGCCGAAGCCTGGACCGCGAATGGACGCGGCGACGCAGTCGATACGCACAAATAGATACAAACCAACGCCACTACGCGATCACCAACATTCCTCTCTCGTGTGAGCTGCGTCAGTGTTTGCCAGGTCCCTCTCCGCTTACCCGACCGTCGTTGTGACACTTCGGAATCACACCAGCTCATGTCTTGGGTCGGTGAAATGTTCCAAGAAGAAACAAATCTAACAGCTAAATCCCGCCACCCCGTCCGCCATGGCGCCATGCGCGCTTAGCTAATCACTATATTATGCACACCCCAGGGAGAGATATGCAAGGATATGCCGTCACCCTGTACTACTTCAACGATCATGTTGAATGATGTGTAATAGCATGTGAATGTTCTCTATAACGGCTATTTCTTACACGCTATTTCGTCCATACTTGGGATCTGTTCATGATGGTCTCTTTGAGGTTGAACTCTAGAGGTCAAGGTACCGGCTCAAGACACGGTAGCAGGCCTCAAGCCAAGTCTGAGCGATACTGGTATTCTCCTTGGACCTTGAAGTCGAGAGTTCTTCAAATCTCAAAAAGACCAACAGGACCATCTTCCCCCTCCAACCACCTCTCCATACTCTGGTACATTTTGCTGCAAGCCCTCAAATCCCCTCCCATGGCAAGCTTGATGTCAATCTCGTACCCCAAAGTGCTCTGCGCAACTCCGAGGTATTTGTATCCAGTAGGATACTTGGCCAACGCCTCGTCCGCAAAGACTGGTGCCCTGATCCCGTCCACGGCAACAATCTTGTCTTTTTCGTAGACAAGTTTGACGTACGCAGCTTTCCAATCCCTTTGTCCATCACCTCGTTCTTCCTCCGCCTTTTCGTAGAAGAAGAGGAACCGACAGTCGCAGTCGACATCGTACTCGTAGCCGTCGGGGTGCTTGAAGCGCTGGGTAATGGTGGCCTTCATCTTCCCCACGGCGCACCCCGTATCTGGGTTCAGCTCGACGAGCGTGCCGCATTCGCGGTGCATAATGAAGGCCCCTGATGACTTGGCGGCAATGGATATACAGATGAAGTCGTCGATGGGCTGCGGGCCGCTCCAAGCTGTGACATGCGATATAGCGTCAGCTCAAGGGACAACTAACCCACTTGTGAGGGCGGTGGCATAGTGAAAAGGGGTCGATATCTCAACGCACTGGTCCAGACGTAGGCATCCTTGGTGAAGAGAGAGCGGTAGTTTTCCCATTCGCTTGCGTCGCGGTAGACAGGCCAGCCTTTGCAGAGCTCAGAGACGGCGAGGCGGTCGAGGAGATTGGTGGAAGTGCCTTCGATGTGGGAGAACTGGCGGGTATGTAAGTCTGTCATGTCTCTGAGAGCTGATATAATGAAATGATGCTTGAATAGGGGTCTGAATTTCGGTAAAGGCGTGGTGTAGTCGTAGTTGATGTCGGTGTGAATATAGTAGTCTGGTAAAATGCGAGTGATATGGTTGGCAAGAGGAGAATGAACATGTCGGCTCTGGGTACGTAGGTAGGCAGGTGAAATAGCCCTTTCCAAGTCGAGTGCGAGTTCCTACCTTACTTCAATCTCACAACCTTCCTTCTGCTGTTCATTTAGACAAAAAAAGAGCATCGTCACACTTCCGAGGCCCGCCACTCCACGACCAGAGCAGATACGCTCTTGAAACCACCCGGAAAAGAATCCTCGGAACCAGCAAAATTGTATGAATTAAAAATACCAAAAGGATTATATACAAAATGTTGAAAAAACAAAAAAACGAACAGACCGGGGGGTCTGTTCAACGCTCTTTGCCTGCAAGGGGCTTCGAACAAGAGCGCTCGCCAGGTTTCACGGAGGACCTGCTAGCACGAGTATATTTTTACCCTGTCCGCCACCCAATTGAGCCACGCACTCATGTACTGGGTGTCCGCTGATGGAAGTATCTGTGGCTCTTTCGAATAAGTAAGACAGGAGGCGTCGGTTTGCGGGAAGGCGAGGACCTTGGTGCCTTCCTCGCAGATATCCAACCTTGCCGGGACGGGAAGGCGCCATGAGCAGTACCGGGTACGTAATCACGAGACTATTCCAAAGCTTCGCGAAGAAAGTGCCATGGCCTTGAGGACCAGGGCAGGTTCCAGAGATGACAATGGCCGTTTATTCCAGTCCATGTTACCTCATCAACACAGTCCTGCCTGCTTTCCCATGTCCAAGACTCTCGATGTTCATCAACTCCAAGTCCCCTCGAGACAAATAAGAAAATGAGACTACTAACAATACCATCAAATCCTCCTTTTCCATGTAATATACAACAAGATAGGCACCACCAGCAATACAATCAGCGGATACTTCCACCACTGGATAGACACCGCACGCCCGGCACCATGACAAACACATGTCTTCACATCCCGTGTCCCTATCCGCTGAAGTCTTACACGCTTCAACACAGGACTCAAACCACCATCACTACCGCTCTCACTCTCACTCTCATCCTCCCCGTCAGTCTCACGAACCGGCCTATACCCCTCGCCCTTCCACCACCGTAACGGTGGCGAGACAGGCAACCCAGGAGAATACAAAACCCTTCTCAACTTTGACACCCCTACCCTTCTACCAACAGCAATCGCGGACCCAGCCCGTCCAGCAACAGGTGTACTAGCAGGCGTCCTCGGTATACCCACAGTACCAGGACTAAGAGCACCACCGGGCGTCATCGCGCCGGGGCTATCCTCCGCTCGCTCCAGCTCGGCAAGCCTCCAGCATTCTGATGTCGGCGAGTCCTTCGTCGAGGGGTACGGCGACTTATTCCCCCAATCCTGATTCGTTCCCCAACCCGGATCCGCTGTCTCCGAGAACGGTTGATTGGAAGTACGCTCTAGAACGGTGTCCCATAACGTTTTACATGTCGAAACTGTTGGGGACGAGGGGCTCAGGGGGAACGGTGGGGTATCGGCGGAGTCCGGGGCCGCTACCGTGGAAGGGGTCGGAGGAACCGGATAGTCTGGCGTCCAGGGCGCGGGGCTGCGGCCGGCGAGGAGGGGGCTGTTTGCGTGGCGGCGGATGCGGATTGGGTTTGGGGCGCGGCGGCGGCGAGGGGAGGAGACGTACATGACTATGGTTGTGAGAGATCTGAAGGACTGGTGAAGAGGTCTAAAGAGATTTAGGCTGAGTTAGGGGCTGGGAATTAAGAGATGAAGCTGACTGGAATGAACGGAGTCAGGAAATGTGACTGTTTTGAAGATGCTCAGGAGGAGAAGGAAGGCTCTCCATGGAACAGAACTTATATAATATGCCACATCAGAAGCTTCGACTTAGAGAAGCGCATGAGGAGCAAGGGGCACTTACAGTGTGTGTTTGTAATTGCTGGATCCGGTACGATACATTCATCAGTCAAAGAAGCTCGGCCGCGTCGTTTGTCCGAGATATTAATCCTGTAAAAGTAAGGGACTTGATTGCTACTCCAAGCCTCGGATCATGGAACGAAAAGTCTTCCATCAATCATGGCTCAACAGAATATGGATATTCACAATTGTTGGAGATTATTTGATGTTTCGCAATCA
Organism: Colletotrichum acutatum; assembly: GCF_030867785.1. Classification (NCBI taxonomy): domain Eukaryota; kingdom Fungi; phylum Ascomycota; class Sordariomycetes; order Glomerellales; family Glomerellaceae; genus Colletotrichum; species Colletotrichum acutatum. The sequence goes on along the minus strand of NW_026849027.1, from coordinate 268,500 downwards.
TGTGCTACCGCCGTCAGTGTCGAACTCAGGGCAGGGCTGGGCTACGACATGTGTCGTCAAGAGACGTGTTGCCTTCCATGGAATACACCACATATCGCGTGAGCACTTGATGGACTGTGTGGTAGGACCTCACGAGAGTTGATTACGTTGTAGATTTCAAGCCATTGGTGAAACAGTGATATAGCATACGAGCGACCTATGATGCCTACTAGCTTCCCGGGTACTATTATACATACGTCTTATGTGCATCAACATGGTGCTGCAACATGTCCGAACCAAAATCAAACATGACCAACACCAAAGAGCACTACTGTTGCATTCTAAAGCGCAGCATAACCTGAAGGGCCCATCTCTTCGAGCAGCTGCGGCACGGTCTTCCGAACCAGATCCCCAGCCCAAAGCTCCGTATTATTGAACGGCATCTTCCACTCACCCAGCACGAAGTCCGAGCACAAGGGACATTTCAACTCCCTCGGGTCGAATTTTGACCTGCGGCGATGGGATTTCATCCAGCAGTTCTTTCCCACCACATGGTTTTTCGAAGGGCATTTCACGCGCACAGCTGCGTGCGGATCTCGCCCTGTGCCGAGTGGCTCCATACAGATAAAACAGTCCGTGTCGTCCAGTTTCTGAAGCTCCGCCTCCCTGAGCGGCGCGACCACACTCTCGAGGAGGCTCTGTCTGGAGAGCTCGTCTTTAAACCTCAAGGATGCGTTGCGTAGGAGGATATACTCAGTATGCTTGTAGTGGCCAGGGCCAGTGAGCATGCCACCTGCGTACGCACCACTCCGGAATCCAATAGAGCCCCTTTGGGTAATGGACACCATACTCCACTTGAACAGTCTGACGAATAATGTGCCTAGGTCTTGGGGGAGGTTGGCCTGCATGACGTCTATGTCGACGTGCCAGAATTCTAGGAATATTCGGCTGATGGAAGCGATTCGTGCCCTGGTCAGCCCTGGATCGTGGGCCAGGAGATGCGCAACAAGATTGGAAACTTGCATGCGCGTATCAAAGTTGGCCGCGACGAAGTCAGCGAACAATGGTACATGGAAAAAACCAATTAGAGAGCGTTCCCATTCGTCTCTCCCGCCAAAAGAATCGATTTTCTCCGCCAGTTGAGCCGTAAGGACACTTACTCGGTCCATGATATCAAGGGCGTTTTTCAGAACAGGCACGGCCGTGATTTGCCCACTTTCGTGAGGCTTCCGGTCGCCAAGGTTGATTAAAAAAGTGAAGCCGGGCTGTTGGCGGTGCGATTCAGTGTGCTGTTCAACAGATGGACGATCTGGATCGAGCTCTCCGTCGTTGGCTGGCCTCCGGGTGTGGGCTAACAATCGATGATTAAATTCATCCGCAAGTCGATTGCCGGTGTTGGCACCTGGCCAGAACCCTCGCCAAGGGAAGAAATATGATTGAGAGACAATCCGCCGCATAGCCGCAGCGTTGTTGTGAAGTTCAGTGATTCTGTTTGTATCGAACTCCTTGGTGGCATCGTCTGTTTCCAAGCATTCGCAGTAGGGACCATTTTCGACATGGTCTTTGTTGAAGCGGCAGGCTATCTCGATTTTGCTGACTCGATTGACAAACTGATCATCCACATTTCCTTCAAATCTAGTCTGAAGCCGCTGTCCCGCATCCATTAATGCCATATTGAGGAATTCGACCATGGATTTGACATATTGCTCAGTGGCTGCTTGTGCTTCTATGCAATTCTCATCAACTATACTCTCGGTAAATCGCTTTGGTTTGGTGAAGGGCTGAAGGAATTTGCCGGTGCATTCGTGACAGGCAATATCATATTCCTCGGATTGCTTGGTCAGAGCTTTCGGGTCCAGACACTCGGCGTATCTCGGGCTGGCGCATCGAACAATGTACTGAAAGGTATGCCACGAGAGTGTTCCACCTGGAAAACATCTAAAGTTTCTCGTGAGAAGGATACACATGGTAAACGTGAGGTTGAGGGTGGCGACGGTGCCGAGTAGTCCGTCAGCAAGATCTAAAGATTAGCAAAAAAAAAAAAAAAAAAGAGAACCGTGTCAAGCCAACGGTAGTTTGGTTATTCTTTCTTTTTAAAAAGGAAAATGGTGATGATATAGTCAAGGGAGTTAGAACCACAAGTTGCTGGGCTGAGTATCCGGCTCGTAGTCTCAGTGTCGAAAGAACCTCGAGGGATATTCAGGCATTCTTACAACATTCAGAGAACTCATCAAAGACCAACGGCAAACCATTTCTTTGACACTTTTGAAAAGGAGTAGGTGATACCAGGCATCTCGGTCGCGAAGATCTAGAGTCGTCCACATTGGCGGTCGCTTGCGGCGGCAAAATTGTTTCAACTCGTAAAAGACAATAAGTCCAAAGGGAGAAGATACAACTTTTGCGTATCGGCGGAAATAATAATAGCAATGACTCTTTCTTCCAACTCGCAGCACAATGCCCTGGCGTCAGGAGAAGGGGCCCCTTGGGTTCTGGTCCAAGCTGCAAGACATTGTGCATGGAAGACACATGGCACTTGCTCAGAGTCTCTTTCATGGTGACCAGGTGACGATACCACGGTTCTAAATGTCGTTTGGCTGCAGAATGTGATGCCCAATTGGGCCAAAGACGAGAGATTGTAGACGACTGCAGGATGCAGCTGCACGGCGGCTCGTGGTGTAGGCCGACTGGCTGGGAGACCGCTGCTTGTTCGCCCTGTCTGTTCGGCCCAGAACGGCCACCTTGATTGGTTCGCTCCCTGATGAGGAATCCCGGTATAATTCAGGATCAAGGAGCGAGAGGCGTGGCTGAAAGAATGAGCATGATGATTTCGTTCCGTAGTTGCAATGAAGAGGATGGGATGGGTTGGAAAGGTGAAGTTGAGGAAGAAGAGGCAGGAGATGGTGGGGCTGCTGAGTCATCAGCTCAATTAGACAATCAAGTCGTTACAGCGTCCCTCAAGGTCCGCAGGTTTCCAACTGAGCACCTGAGGTACCTTAGTTCTTGAGCTGTACTTCGTAACTCACTGCTGGCACCTGAAAACGAGGTGGACAGGATCCATCGTGAGATCCATCCGCCAACATCCCCGTCACCGACTTGCCTTTTTTCCACGATGGGACACCCGCAAGCCCCGCTGCCTACTCCAGACAGGCCTCAATTAGCCTTTGGCACTTGTCGACGTGTTCGATCGCGAGCTCAGCTGGGCGGCGGGTACCAATTGGCCCCTTGATAGCCTTGATGCCCAACCAGCCAACTGCGATCTCCGTATTTGCCTCCAACCGCACCGCCCTTTGCTCACTTATCACGTCCGTTAACGCAGAAGAACGCTCTGGAGGGGCGACTACCGAACCTTCAAGAAGAAGAGAAAGACGATCCAGCCAGACCAAGATCAGCCAGTGCAGTCGCCGCCAGCAGCAGGAAGCCATCAGCCCATTGCAGGTGAATGAGAGACGAAAGCCTCACCCAATGTGACTGGCGGAAAGTATCCCCCCACGACACCATCAGCGATAGCTTCGAGAGACTACCTTGGGCTACGAGCGGCCCGACGAGTGCGGGAACCGCTGCGGTAGGGGACCATCGCCACGCCTACCACCGGTTCATTGGTTTGGCAGCTGCATGGACCGCGCATAATCGCGCCCAGCCTGCTCCTGAGTCTGCTGCATCTGGAGAATGGCTTCGTTTTTCGGCTGCTCCTTTGATGCGGATATACAGTCTTACACTCCCTTGTCCTCCTCCTTCTCCTCCGCATTCGCTGCACGATGCCACTCTCTGCATATGCGCCCGCGGTATTATCCTCTCGGATTCACCACGGAACCTCCTTCAACCCAGGCGAGCTGCCAGCTACCTTACACCGTCAGTAACCCCCGTTCATCTTGCCCATCATCTCATCCGTAGCAGCCCAAGGGATATTGAGGTTAAATATGTCTCGTGGACCTTTGATATTCTATCTGCTACGCAGGCTGTTCTTCTTTCTCTGCTTCCACGTTCACCATGTCACAAACCATTCTTTTCGTACGATTCCGGCCACCCTCTTTCGTGACACTTTGATCATTATTGTACCATTTATATCTTTGATTATTCGACCCAACATCATCACCGGCCACCTTTCCCCGGACACTGAATGTATATCCCCCAACCCCTCAATGGCCGAGTGCCAAGGAGCTTCGGTCTTGGGACAGAGCCTCGCTCTCCCGATTTCGAGGTGGCAGCACGTGTAGACAAACCCAACAATATCGTCGCAAAGAGACAGGTCTCGATATCAGGTGGCGAGACCACCAACTTGACGGTTGGAGTCACGGTCGGGGTGGCCATCCTCGTATTCATCTTGGGCGCTGGAGCCTTTCTCTACTATTACAGAGTGTCCCTCAAAAAGATCAGTCGCCGCCAGCACCGTCGTCGCCGACGCCATCACTCCCACAAATCATACAGCTCTAGGAGCTCAAAGAGCTCGGCCGACGACGGCCCCGCCTCTCATCCACCTCCTCGAGGGCCGCCCTCCGCGCCACGCTCTACCGCCCCGTCTGCCACGCCTGCTGATCCCCCTGCCGACCCTCCGGCCGATGCTCCAGCCGACCCTCCAGCTGGTACCCCAGCCGACCCACCGGCTGAGAAGTAGTCTTGGGTGGAGGTTACACCCTCACCCCCCAAGTGAGGCTTACAATATCAGGGAGAGGGCTTGTAAAAGAAAGTCTCAGGTACGTTTAGACTTTCTCCATGAAGCATCAAAAGACTTACATGAAAGAAGGATTCCATGGCCTGATGTGAGTTGTATGATTCAGGATTTGACATTTGTCCGGAGCGGGAGTTGGCAGATGGAATTTCAAGGCGAACCCAGGCGCCACTACCTTTCCTACTGAACCCAGTAGTGCTGTACGTTTGCGGTGTGTACAAGCTTGAACTGATGATTGTTTTATTCTTTGCCTAAAGAAGCTCGACCTATGTATCTCTTGGTTCTATGTGAACAATGGCCTTGCCATTCAGCCTCAAGATTCGTGTTTGGAACAATCGCCCCTTGCTCCGAAGGGCCGAACCTCGCAATATGCCTCCCTCGAAAGAACGGCTTCATCACTATATAGATCACACGGCCTCCATCTCATTGTCATTCGCAATGATAGCCCCATTACCAGCAGCCTCCCCTCTCAGATCTCGAGCTTCCGGCGGGATACCACACAAAGAATCGAAAAACGAGTAGCAGCACTCGTTACAAGTCACCTCCCTGTCGCCATGTATTTCATCTTCCGTGGCAAATTGCTCCAGTCGAAAGTTGGGGTCCATGCCCCAGCCCATCTCTAATCCCATGTCCTGGTCAGGCGCCGGCCCGTAGTCGATGAAGCCATCGCCCAGCGGCAAGTCCATACCAGGGGTCATGCCCATTCCCATCCCCATACCAGCTACCGGAGCTGGATGCATCGGCATAGCCGTCATGGGAGGCATAGGCATGAACCGTATCGTAGGTTCGCGAGGCTGCGAAGGTCGTTTACTTCGCCGCTTGGCTTTCGCCTTGGCTTTCTGCTTTGCTTTCTTGCAAGCCTTCTTGGGCTTGGCCTTGCCCTTAGCATGGTGATGATGATGGCCGTGTTTATGGTGGTGATGGTGATGATGATGCGTCCACCCGTGGACCTGCGGGTGCCGAGGGGAGTGTACGTGGGCATCCATTTTCGGCTTCGGATGTACGTGGTGGATGTGAGGCTTATGTATATGAGGCTTGTGAGATTGGATATGCTGTGCTTGATGGTCCGTTTTCCTGCGTGGTTTGGGAGAGAAGACGCAGTTGCAGCAGAAGTATATGAGGCTCACGGCGGCTAGGCCTCCGACGAGACAGCCGATGAGCATTCCTGCTATCCTGCCCTCCTCGCCGCGACGTACCAGGTTGCTTGCCGGAACGGGGGGTGCTAGTATTGGCGCCATGTCAGGGGCGGCTGAGGTCTAGCCTCAGCTGGCTCGTGCCGTTTCTCGTGAGAAAGTCATCTGCTTGTTGCCTCTCGCATTTCCATGACTGTGTTCTTCCCTTCCATCTCAGAGGGAAGTGGACGATAATTGTATGAATCATCGTCTGCCTCCCATAAGCTTGGTAGTGCAGTTGCCAGTTTGCTCGAAGATGAATCTTTAGAAGAGGCAATGAGACACACTCCGCATACTTGAAGCTGTCGAAGCAAGCGACATATCCGCAGCAATTTGACACTTTATGAAGTCATGAAAACCGTTTCAAGCACGCCCCCATGATCCCCAGAAAGCAAGTTCCAAACAATCGGAACGTAGCACACGCATCAAATCACCACAAGATCGGTAGCCAGTCATGTTTGCGTTTGCCTATCTAATACAAGCTTGCCATTACCGACTTTGCGTCCTCCGCATCCCCAACACGTGCTTGCGGTAGCTCAGGTAGCAAACAAGACGGGACGGGAGGGAGGTTGCAACTATTCTAGATTCTACATTATGGTACAAACCATGCGTCAGACCATCCATCCACCCCTTCGACCTCATCGCTGCCGAAAATTCAAAGTAAAGAGAAATCTGGGTATTGCCTCCGTGCTACTGGGTATTGCCATTCCAAACCGTCAATCTATGTACGTGAAAAGAGAACCTGGGTATCTCATATACGCACTTTCCCCGAGGAAAAGATAGCAACCGCCCCCCTCAACCCCTCCGCCGACCACGCCTTTCCTCCCTCCTCTCCTCCCTCTCCCGAATCTGCACCAAGACAGACCCGATAGCCTCCTGCACCTTGCCCGAGCGCTCCACAAACGCATCGTAAAACTCGCAGTCGGCGTGTCCGGGCTGTCGCTCGTTCAAAGAGATGAGCGTGTTGGACAGCGTCTCCATCTCCTCTTTGAGCGGCGTATAGTCGGTTCCGTATCCGCGTCGGCGACGGCGGTGGGAATTCTCTTCGTCGCCGCGGTGGTGTCTTGACGGCGAGGAGGGCAAGCCGGGTCTGTGTGAAGGGTACCCGTCGTCGCGGCTGTGGCGTCTTCTCCGGTCCCGGGTGTGATCTTCATCTTTGCCGCCGCCGCCGCCGTGTCTTCTCCCGTGGGAACGATCTTGCGAATGTCCACGAGAGTATGAGTCGCGGTCTCGGCTGCCTCTCTGTCCCTTGCCATGTCTCCGTCTCGCGTCTTCCTCTTCATACTCCTCCCCTCCACCGCCACCGAAGCGCTCCATAGCTTTGGAGAGGATGTTCTTGCCCAGGTGCTCCAGCATCTCCATGTCCATATTCGGAACGCCGCCTCTAGCGCGCTCGTTATCGTCGCGGCCATGGGTATTGCGCGTGCTAAGGCGCCCGTCGTTTTTGTGTCCTCCTCCGCTCTTATCTTCGTCGCCGCCGCCGCTCAGCTTCTTCATGTATTTCTGGACCGCATACTCGACGAGTCCTCGAGCGAGGGTCTCAATAATGATTTCGATTTGGCCGTGGTTGTTGCCGCCTCCGCCTCCGCTCCCGCCGCTGTGTCGGTTGCGGTTGCGGCTGCCGCGGTTCGGAGACGGCGCGGTGTTGCGGGAGCGTGTTAGTGTGCGTAGTAAGCCATCCATGACCACGGGGGATCGGGATGCATTGGGTTTCGTTGTGTTGATTGTGCGAATGTAGTAAAATGTGAGCTGTTGAGCGAGTGTATAAGTTGTCGAGAGCAAGCGCTTAGTGGTGTAAGTGAATCAGTCTTGGATAGTAAGGGAGCAAAAGAATGAAAGGGAAAAGAGAGAAAAGAGGAAATGAATCGCTCTTCTTTTTCTTTTCTGAGGCCCCTCCTCGATTTTTCTTCTCCCGATTCGGTAGCAGGATGACATGCAGGTTAAAGCTTCTTAGCTTGGTCGTTGGTGGCGCTGCGAGTCGCGCGGGTGGTTGTTGGTCATGTGGTGATGGTGTTTTCTCATGTGATTGAGTGTCCGTCTGCCTGTGTGCAAGTGAGACAGTAGCACCCAGGCGCGCTGAGCAGAACTGCTGAGTATTAAGTAGTCAGTTGGTCGCAGTTTCCAACTTTGCGCAGGCAGAGGGTAAAATGACTTTTTCTGTTTTCAAAATGACCCGCGGTCTGGTGCGGATTCAGCGTGGCTCAGTTGTCTTTTGTTTTTGGGCAGTGTGATTGATGTTTTTGTTGGTGACTGACTGAATGAGCGAGTGAGGTGAGAGCGACAGAGTCACAGACTAGGCGCAGCGTGTGAGGCAGCCCGAGGAAAAGCGGGTTATCGTCGGAAAATATGTTTCGCTGCCTAAGAGACATTGCATGTGGACTTTTGGATGATCCGGCGTTTATTCTGGTTTATTTCCAAAGTCCAGAACATCTTTGGTGAATACGGTTGCTTGAGTGCCTGTGGTTTTGGCTTCAAAGTGTGAGCTATGTGGAGGAACAGTTATACGCGAAGGCCAGCTGGGGGTGAAACTGCGGGCGCTTCTTCGACTTGGAAATGATTACTACAAATTTCAATGTCCAAAACTTCTTCCATCACCAAGAGCTCGTCCTCCGGGCAAGTGCTTCAGAACTTCACTGAGAGTAATGTCATGCTCGCTCATGGATCGTTGTGCGACGTCAAACCTAGCACAACATTTCACACTCCTGCGAACCGTTTACTAACAGACACAGGAAACGAACTTGAATATGTCCATTTGAAATACTTGCGCCGTATTATCGGCAAGTTCGTGCTGAGCCGGCCTCTTCCACCGGCGCCGAGCACTAGGTACACTATGTTTATCATTGATCATGCCATCTTAGGCAATTTCCCCAAGAACGCCTTGCAAATGCACATATGCCAGCCATGAGAACCATTACGTGAGACTTTTCCCTTAGCTGAGAAGCTCCTTAATGTCCTCGATCCGTGCAAGCTTCTTCTCCTCGTCGCTCATCATTCCTAAAGACGTAGCACTAAGGGTATCAAGTCAGCAAATACTCGGTCATCCAGCACACCGGATGGGTCAACTCACATAAACTTCTTCCGGTCCTGGACCCGAAGCATCCTTTCTTCCACGCTCCCCTTGACGATGAAGCGGTAGACCTTGACCTCCTCGTCTTGGCCCATGCGATGCACACGATCAATCGCCTGAGCCTCAACTGCGAAGCTCCACCAGGGATCCATCATATACACCCTCTTCGCAGACGTTAAGTTCAGCCCCACGCCACCAGCACGAAGACTGATGAGCAGCACGGTGAACGTCTTTGACTCTTGGAACTCAGTCAGGACCGCCGCGCGAGCCTTTTGCGCCATGGATCCGTCGAGGCGGAGGAACTTGATGTTCGCCCGCGCCAAAGCCGGCTCAATCAGTGTCAGGAACGATGTAAATTGGCTGAAGACAACAGACTTGACCCGCGGCTGCTCCCTTCTCAGGTCACGCAGGGCCTTGATCAAAGTCACGACCTTGGCCGAGGAGTTGTTCACACCCAAGCGCTGTAGACTAATCTTGGATTTCTTGAACACATCCGGGTCGTCGTCGTGGCGAACAACCTCGAATAGGTCGCGGTAGTTGATCTCGGCTCGACAGTTGGGGCAGGTCGGCACCTTATGCCGATCTGTCTGATGCTTCATGTAGTCCAGGAGGCACTTCTTGCAAGCAGAGTGCCAACATCCAGTGACCGTCTGTTCGACCATAGGCTCTTCGGCGCAGATCGGACACTCGCTCTCGGCTTCGTCGCGGATCTGGCCGAGGATATGGGCTCCAAAAGCAGCTGTATTGGATTCCGTTTCGGATATAGCTGCTGTGAAATGTTCAATCAGGGAACCTAGGTCCATGTCGTCCGCAAGGCCGGCAGCCATATCGGCCGCAGCTCCAGCTTCTACCTCGTCCGCAACGAGCTCCTTGTTTCGTACCAAAACTGGGTGACAACAAGACTGTCGTAGGCGCAGAATGTGGGCAAAAATGCTAGTAAACGCTTTCATAACCGTGCCTGCTTCCACGTTCTCTCTGAACGATTGCTTGGCTCTCGTGAAGATGTAGTCGTAAATCTCTCGTTCGGTCTGACTGAGCTCGACATCGACAATTTCAACATGTTTTGGTGGGAGCGGTACCAGTCTTCCAAGGGTTAGTCAAGGCGTAACAGTCCAGGATGCATCCACTTACGGCTCGCCCTCAGGCGTCTTCATGTCTTTGGTACGTCTGAGAACCAGAGGTTCCAACACGGTCTGCACCACATCAAGTGCCCTCATAAAGTCCTTGGACTCGAAGGGGACGGTGATGAAAGTCTTCCAGAACGAAAAGTTATTCCAAGGCTCCACACGAAGGAAACGAACCAAACTGAACAGATCCTCCAGCTTGTTGACGATTGGCGTTCCAGTCAGTACCCACCTGTGCTCGGCGGATATTTCGTAACACGCTTTGGCAGTTTTCGACTGGCGGTTCTTGATGTGATGGCCCTCATCCAAAATGACGCGGAAGAAGTTGAGCGAGAATAATCCGGTATGGGACGACTTGTCACCCTTCTTAGCCGCAACTTGGTTGAACTCTGACAAAACCACACCATAACTGGTGATGACCACGTCAGGCGCAGACGCTGCGCTTGCGGCGCAACATACGGCCTGAAGGTTATTGGCCTTTTCGTTGCCATAGTACACGATGGCCTTGAGAGTGCGTTCTTTCGAGGCCTTCTCAGCCTCGCTATGCCACTGCGCCAACAATGACATCGGCGCCACAACGAGTGTTGTACACGGCGCATCTAGCACGCTTGATGAGTTGGATGCAAGCCTTGGAAGCTCGTTGACGGACGTGGGAACACCACCAATCGCCTTGGCTTGCTGCGCGATGTCAGAGCGGTGGGTGTGGACTAGACTGAGCATCTGGATGGTCTTGCCAAGACCCATCTCATCAGCCAGGATACCGCCGAGGCAGTTTTGTTCTTGAACAGGGAAATCGAGAGAGAGGTCTCCCGAGTATGGATTGACGTAGAAATGCTGCTGGTCATGGACTTGAGGAAGCTCCTTTTCGTCAGTGTCCTTGAGTGGCCATGAATACTCCTCCCACAGGGGGTGCATGCTTGGCTCCCTGTTGCTCTTCTGGTCCTTTTCCTTGGTCATCATCCAATGCAACGCTTGCTTCTGGTAGGGTCTGAGGTTCATAGCGAAGGTATCTGCAGGTTCCGCTTCGGGTGTGTTGAAGTCGAATGACTGGGCCTTGCGGTAAAGAGCATCAAGCTGGTCTTGCTCCAGCTCTTCACCCTCCTCTTGCTCGTCTGAGGGGGGCGAGGACCCGGGCGCTCTGTCGCTTGGCTTGGCAGCGTCTTTTTCCTTCTTCTCATCCATCTCTGCAGCCTGTAGCAAGCCTTGCCGCTGGTGTTTCGACGCAGTGGCATTGGCCCGCGTTGGTTCAAGGTTGATTTCAGAAAAGAGCTTCACCAATGCCACTTGCCTCAGGCGCAGCTCCTTTTCCTCGGTCGACTCTTTCTCCTCGAAGAAATTGGTCGCCCTGTTTTCCGCCTCCTTGAATCCAGGCCGATGGAACGCTGAGGCAAGCAGATAACACTTCAACTGAATGAAGACGGTGTCGTTCGTTCGCAGTCGTTCAGGGGCGTACACGCAGGTGCCCTCGAACTTGCATATCTTCTGGTCCATCAACGTTGAGACCCATTCGGCTGTCTCTTTCTCCAACCTGCCAATCTCGGACCCGCTGCTGTTTGTAAATCGAACTAAAACGTCGTTTCGCTTTGAACCCGCAGCTGGGCCACGCTGAGGAGCGTTCGCGACACCGAACTTGGTGTGTAACTTGGACTTGGGCGGTTGGATCTTTTGCCGCTCAATCCTGACTACATCTCCGTGGTTCAAAAGGTTTGCTCCGCTCCGTGTTGCCCAACCCTCAACACCGAGGGAACCGATGTACCGCGCCTCGGGCATCGTTCGTCTGATCACTGGCTTTGGCGCGTCTTCCATGGCAGAATCTTGCTTCGTGCTGTTCGCTGCGGCTGGTGGGGATCGAGAGACGGCATTGAGAGCCGGGGATTTCTTCTTGAGGTTCTTCCACGTGCCATCGAAGTACATGTTGACGGCTCGCTCGAGATTATTGTCGCAACTATCCCGAATTATATCCAGCACCTCCGCCGTGACCTTGTCTCCTATGAAGCTCTCAAAGGTCTCCTGATCGAACGTCATGGCGGACTCTTCGCGCTGCATATTTGCAGACGGGCCGGATCGGTTGGAGGCATCGTCGACTGGCTGTTCTACGAGCGGTCCGCGTGGTTTAGAGGGCGAAGACGGGGGTTCAGCATCCTCGCTCTTGATTTGGGGTGATTGGTCGTCGACATCTTGGAAGAATCGCTGCTTCGGTTGCGTTGGCGGGGTGGGCAGCACTGGGCTGGACTGATGGCTCAACACATCGTCGTCCGAGGCGGCAAAGAAGCGTCTCCTCTTCGCCGGAGGTTCAGGAGACTGTGGATATTCCATGGCTGTTCAAGTCGCCGCCATGAAAGTTTCCACGATGGCGGGTCGTATTGGGTGGTGTGCCACTGACACTGAATGAGACGAACCGCCACAAAAACTACCTGGGCAAGGAAAGACGGGAGACGCGAGGCGAATCAATCAGCGCGACGGGCGCGTCGGGTCATCATGTGACTGCGTGTCTGCTGAGGTAAGTCAATTAAGAAACATCCCAGCAAAGACGTCACTACTCGCAACTGCAAAAGTTCGACCTCGAAGTTTTAGTGCACTTACACAGTGTAGCAGCGGCAGCAGGCACAAAATCAGGCCCCACAGCTCTCTATCCAGTTGCATCTCGCGAATTTCAGAAGCAGCACCGACATGGCGCATGTCACCAGCGTCTTTTCCTGAATGAATCGCACAACACGGATCGCCGGCCATGGCCTGAGAAGGCCCGTCCAGACCCCTCCACGGAGCACCAGGGGCATCGTCACAGACGCAGACGTCGTCAAGGCGAGGAAGTACTGCCAATCGCAGCTACAGTACGTCCGCATCCTGTCCCCGGAATCATGAACTTGACCGTTCCAAAAGATGCTGACTTCCCAAAAAGGCACAGCGACTACGATGCACACATAATAAGCCGCCTCGTCCCGGCACGCGCAACAGACACCTACCTCGCCCTCCGCAGCCTCAACCTCGAACTCGTCCGCCTCCCCGAGCTCGTCTCGAACCCGACCATCGGCCAGATGCGCATGCAGTTCTGGCGCGACTCCATCGACAAGACCTTTGCCGGCGCGCCCCCGGCCGAACCGATATGCGTACTCCTCCACCAGGCGCTGCAGGACTTGCGCGCACGCTCGCCAGGTAACGCCACGGCGAGCTCCATCAAGTTCTGGGTGCAGCGGCTCGTCAAGACGCGGGCGAAGCACATGGACAACAGGCCGTATGCGTCACTGGCCGCGCTGGAGGAGTATGCTGAGAACACGTACTCGACGCTCATGTACGCTACGCTGGCGTCGATGCCGCTTCGCTCCATGCAGGTGGATCACCTGGCGAGTCACATTGGCAAGGCGTGCGGCATCGTGGCCGTCCTGCGCGGTATCCCGGTGCTGGCGGCGCCGCAGCAGCAGCCCGCGAAATCCCATGCCGGACCGGGCGGCGGACGACAGGATCCCGCGCTTCTCCTCCCGCTGGATGTCATGGCGGAGGTCAACCTGCGGGAGGAGGATGTCTTTCGATACGGCCCGCAGGCAGAGGGCTTCCAGGACGCCGTGTTCAAGGTGGCTACGCGGGCCAACGACCACCTCATTACGGCGCGGGAGATGCTTAAGAATCTCAAGGCTGGGCAGGATGCCGGTCACGAGTTTGAACACCAGGGAGAGGCGGAGCACGTGTACGAGCCGGAAGAGGATGACACGCAGCGGGACCTTCGACGAGGGTTCGGAGTGCTACTTGAGGCTGTGCCCGCGCAGGAGTACCTGACGAATCTCGAGGGGACCAACTTTGACCCGTGGACGGTGAAGCCGAGCTGGAAACTGCCTTGGCGTCTGTGGCGTGCGACGAGCAAGAGCCAGATCTAAGTGGCCACAATAACATGGTCCTGTATAATCACTTATCCGACGGTGTTACAACATCAATGGGTTGGCTATGTAAGAGTGCAGTGTAAGACTAGCTTGGCTTCTCGTTAAAGAGACCGTGTAAATAAGTAATCATGCTCCCATGAAGCCTAATTACATCTGAGCCGTGACTGAGTTGAACCGTGAACCCCATCGATAGACCCAGTGCTGACATTTCCGTCACCTGGATTGGCCGGTTCGTCCGCGGGGACAGTGCCAATGATCAACTTGATCACGCGCCACACGGCTGTGGCTGAAGCTCCCTTCACCCCATATTTTACTGTGTATGTTGTCGAAGCACCGGCCACATTTCGGAAAATTCCACACTGTGGCGCATAGACTCCCGAAATAATTTGGCAATCGTCGATTGGAGCTTCTTCCGAACCTCGATTCATCCCCAGTATAGCGTCAATGTCGATATCAAGATGTTGTACGAACTCATAGGAATTGTAAGCCGCTGCCCCACTCTCCTATCGATACATGTCGTCTCGAGCAAGTCACTAACATCACCACAGGTGCGACCGGGCTCCCTCGCCGAGGTGAAAGAGTACGCGATCCCTCCATCTCTACCCATTACCCCCTTCGATCCCAACGCCTCGATACCTCCCGCCGTCCACCATCGCAAACCCTACCCTACCCATTCCGCAATGCCCTTCCGATCACTAACCAATTTACCTCTACAGAATCGCCCTCACCGCCGGCCAAATCGTCCTCCGCAACGGCGGCGTCATCCGTGGCATCTCCAACTGGGGCGTCTTCACCCTCCCGCGCCCCGTCGCAAAGGCCCAGATGAAGCACAAGGCGGGCCACTACTTTGTCATGCGCTACGACGCCTCCTCTGCCACCCACAACGACATGCGCACTACCATCAACCTCGACCCCCGCGTCATCCGCACCGCCCACGTCAAGCTCGGCGATGGCAAACTCGAGACCATGGCCCGCTTCGGAGACGTCAAGTGGGATCAATGAGCGCGTTTTCAGGGGAAGAAAGGAAAAAAAGACGGCCCCCAAGACGTGAGAGGGGCATGGAAAGAGAAAAGGGAATTTGCGGATCATCACCGCCGCGGATAAAGAGTGGGAGACCGCACAGCGTGGGGTGTATGATTCCCCTTCGCGTGGAAGACGTGAATCGTGGCTCGCGGGCCTCAAAATGACAGTTGTTGTATGATACGGGATCCACCCCCGAGCCGGTGCCGGGGACATTTGATTGCGCATGAATAGAGCCGACTATAGTTCGGAGTGTATAAATACGTGGCACGCCACTGATACAAATTGGACGTCAAAGTTTTATCTCAATCACTGCATTGAGAACCATGCACTTTCCCCCTGCACTTGAGCTTTTGTCAATCTGTTATTCGCAGTCCATAACTGCATGCGCTAGGCTAATGCTGAAAATCTCTACCACTGGTCATGATATTTGGCCTCTCGATGCAGCCTTTCTCTGTGGTTTCAGCGGCCTGGCTGTCGATAGACGACGTCCCGCTGATATGTACCAAGTGTGTGGGGAAGGGGTGCTGATTTGCACTCCTCCTATCGTCGTCGGATTCGTCCCAGTCATTATCTTGATGACCTTTGGTCGTGAGTTTCGGCCTCGTGTGGCGAGACCGATCCATGGTCTGCTGTAAATGCCTTCAGGCGTCCAAGTCCATTGTCTCGGACTTGCCAATCCCTCTCTCTTTGCACCAAGCCACGAAGTCATCAATCACACTGGGCCATGCTCCATCCTCATTCCAGAAAGACAATGTCTCATCTGCCATGGACTTGGTCGCAAACTCGAGAATCTGGTTCCACATGTCACGGTTAACAGATCTGGTCCACTTCTCTTCGAGGAACTTCAACCACAGCTGCAGCCACTCCTGGTTTTTCGTCTTCCACTCCCAGCCGGGTGGCGAAAAGAGGACGTTCCAGTAGACTGTAGCAATTTCAAGGTTGAGTGCCTTCTGGGTCGGCTCCTTGCTGGCAACGAAGGTGTGCCGGTACACCTTTCTGAAGTAAGCAGGGTCAGTTGAAAGACTGCTGACCAGTGACTTGATGTGGGAGACGTGTGCTTGACGCGTTGCAGCACTATTGTCATGTTAGTCTACTGTTGACTGACGCTGAAAAAGGTACTCGTACCCAGACGCCTTCCAGCCATCAACGAAGCCTTTTCTGGTAATCTCTCCAACAGAAGGTGCCTGAAGGAGTTCCATCACGACTAGCAGCTCAGCATTCTCGATGTTGACACCCAGGTCGCCGAGGTACGCCATCGTAGTGTCAAGGCCCAGTGTGTTCTTCTCGTCTCTTGAGTCATCTACCTACTGTTAGTCATGGAACGGAGGGGCCAGGCTGTGAGATGATACCTCGTAGCTTGTCGAACATTTGATTCAACGAAGTATCGAGCGCTGAAGTCGTGGGTGTGGAAGTTCCACTACCGCCAGAGAAGTATCTTTAGGACTTGTCAGTCAATGCTTTTCTGCAACAAAAGGGACAACAAGTCCATGAAAACGTAAACAAAGTTGGGCTCATGAAGCTTCAAGAGGCGAATGTCAGCTGGCAACTTTGCGCAGGGCATGGCAGACTGAGTGGGTGGAATACCCAGACTGATTCTTCTCCTCAGCGACGAGGTTATTTTTTGAGGACTTGCGTCTTGAAGGCCACAAGCTCGAGCCCTTGATAGACAAGGCATTCTTCACCCCTTTCCACCCCATCGTCTTGATGCTCCTTTCTTGTCTCGGCGTCAAGCAGTCCCAACGTGCTTAGGGGATCCGGCGCAACCAAGAACGAAGCACGCCGTTTGGTGCGGAACCAAAATAACTGATGGAGGCTCGAAGAAGCAAAGACGTGCTGACTGCCTGTGGCCGTTTGTGACGGGAGGCTTGGGAAGATGATGGATGCTAGCCAATTTCTCCATACAAAGGACCGTGACCTTCGAGGTAGTCGGATATGAGTGGCACCGGGGTGACAGCCGGCCCAGTCCGGAAAGGCGAGGCACTTGCGTCAACTAGATCGACCAATGGACGGGAGATGGCCGATCCAAGCAACGACGGTGGCGGCTGCCACGGCAGTTCGTTGCTTTAAGAGCTATTTCATCCGCGTGTATGTTTCAGGAGCAATTGTCAATCGGCGTCGACTCGGCCTTTCTCCTGCGGTGTGGGCAACAATGTATCCCCAAAGAGTGAACTGTGACCTCGTAGCTGCAGAGGTGCCTCTCTCTGACGGGTGCATTGGAGCAGCGCAACGCTGAGTAGCGCTCCGAGGGGGGTTCGACGGCGGTTCCCCCACAAAGGGCATCTCAGACCGGGCCAACACCCGAGCAAGTCAAGTATGGGCTAACGCGGTATCCTTGCGTGCGCTGCAGGCCAAATTGCCCGAGAAGGGCCGGCGCATGGTGAGATGAGTGGTTCGGATAACATTATACGGGCGGTAAAAGGCGATGGCAGAAACGGCCATGTCGAGCAAACAACGGGGGGCGAGCGAGACCAAATGAAACGAAACGAAACAAAACCGAGGCGTAGAAAAATAAGAAACCCAATGTAGTATATCGGGTGAGTTGCACTTACGCATCAACAGCTTCATTGAGCTTGTATCCGGCGTTCTTCAGGTACTATTTGGAAGCTTGTAGTCAGCATTCCATTCCGTCTTGAAGATCCAACGGCCCGGTGGGCGGCGGTCTCGTCTTCTACCAGCAGCCCCCCTTCCCCGCCAAGGCAGTATCGCGTCGATGCCCAGTCATGGTCCGGCCACTAGACAGCACAGCGCAATGCAGCGCAACGTAGAGTAGCGGCGCACGACAGGCTTCGACGTTTCGCCATCAATTCAATAACGAGGTTCACGTCTTGCGAACCGAGGAGGACGATGAGGAGCTGGGAAAGCGCGTGCGTCGCATGGTAGACAAGAAACCGAGACACCGATAGCGATAGTGTATTCTTCTCTAGGCTTGGACTCACCCGTTGTGCAGTTCTGTCGCTTGCACCCGTCAACTGAACGAACTGGGTGGTCATCGCCTTCTGGGAGGTCGATGTCGGCGCCATTGTGCTCGCAGCAGTTCTACCTCCGTCTGCGTGTGGCCTTATCGCCCAAGACTGTCTTCCTGGTTTGTACGTGAGTTGAGGGAGTCGCGTGACGCAATCGGCCGCTTTCAACAGTCGGTGACGATGCGACGAGCTGAGGGTGTCGGCGGTAGGGCAATATGCTTCGAGGCAGAGAGGGAAAGGTCGTGGGTAAGCCGCTTGTTGAGGAGACGAGGTGAAGTTCGTGCAGGTCAGACGTGACGAGGTGCGTGAGATTGAAAGTCGCTGTTGCAGTGGTGAGGTCAGTTGGGAAGGGAGGAAGTAAAATGGTGGAAAAGAGCTTCGGAGGGGTGGGAGCGAGCAAGGCTGAAGCCGAGATGGTGGGGTAAGAGCCAACGAGCGATGCCTTCCAATTTGGTTGCTGAAGGTCTTCCTGCCTATGGCGGGGTAGTCTCTGGTTTTTTGGGGCGGTAAGGCTCTCACTCAGTGATCACCTCACTTCAAAAGATGCCCTCCACTGCCCTGTCTTGAGGTGCTGTACTCCATAAGGTACCTTCGGTCTGGTGCCATGGCGGGCCGTGGACGGCGGGAAGTGGGACCCTCCGACCGCAAGAGCCCGCGTCTTTGACCCCGCCTTCCTTATTGGGCTTTCATCTTGAAAGGAACATTCTCCCGCGTTTCTATGCGTGCATCTCATACTCATCGACCTCGTCAAACTCACTGCAAAGACCCACAGACCTTCTGTTGCTTATTCTTTTCAGTTTCTCTGTTTCATCGCCTCTATCCTCGTCTGAATCTTTCATGATGAGTTATGAAAGCCCGATGGCCTCCCATCAGATCTCATCCGTGTAAGGTAGACGATAACACTTTACATTTCCTCTCATATATGATGACAGGGACAGCAAACTTCGAGAGGGTGTATCTTCATGAGATCGATATGGGCTTATTTCTTCTCTACTCTCCAATCACCTCAAGCCATATTTTGTACACAAACATGAGGCTTCGTTTCATGCCATGAGGATAACGATGATGAGCCAAGACCAAGATTAAGACTAGCTTAGGACAGCTATTCTTTAGGAGCAAGATCGGTTTGTGTGTGCCCTACGAAATTGAGGTGCATTGACTAAACCGCCCAATGAAAGGTTTCCAGTCGACCATTCTCGCGAATCAATAATTTAAACTCATTTCCATTTGAGTGAGGTTTGGTGAAGAAGCTGAAGTGATAGTTCAAGCCTGAGACTTGTCTCGTTGTGTAAGGCACCTTGCTGGTCTGACAACCGCACTGTGTTTTTACCCGCCACAGCACCTTCTTGACTGCGCCCGTTGTCCAAATGCATAGTGTGCGAATGATATGAGAAGCCCCACTATGAATGACGTCTACCAATGGCACCTGTTGCGCTTGACAGCTGTTTTAATTGATTGGGCAGGCAGCAGACGCGACTTTTTTCTCGACGCGCCGTCCCGCTGTTGCATGAGGTACCGTACCTTACACCACAGCGACAAAGACGACCTTCTTTGAGAACATCCAACCCTCGACAGAATAGGATAACCAGTCTTGAATGCTGCCTCGAAGACCACACAGCTACCGACATGCCATAGGATGGACTCCCCTCGCAGTCGGGACTCGAGCGAGCCGGCCATCGACCCTGCGCATCCTTTCAAGGGCGTTGTCGTGTGCTGCACAAGCATCCCGCCAGACCAGCGAGTAAGTTGTGGTGATGCGCACATTCACTCGCCCCTCTGCCTACACTCGATGGCTGCTGCTGCTGCTGCTGCTTGTTACAACCTCACCATACCCCAATCTTCTGACACTTATATAGACACAAGTAGCCACAAAGACTGAAGAACTCGGAGGCATCCACAAGTACGATCTAACACCCGACGTAACACATCTTGTCGTAGGAGACTACGACACGCCCAAATACCGCCATGTCGCCAAAGAACGAACCGATATTAAGGTTATGGATGCCAAATGGATCGATGCAGTAGGAGATCTATGGATGAAGGATGCCGATATTGACTTTGCCGCCCTCGAACGAGAGTGGCAGCTCAAGCCACTGGAGACGTGCGGCCATGTCGTCGATGCAGCCGATTCTACTGAAGCTAAGCGTGGGAGTCTGTTGCTTTGTATGACTGGCTTCGACGATCGTAAGCAAACTTTACTGGGTTTATTTCTACCACAGATCTGACCTTTCACAGCCGATCAACGCAACAGCATCATCGAGAAAATCACTTCCAACGGCGGCGCATATACGGGCGACCTAACGAAACGAGTCTCCCACCTGATCGTCCGAAAACCGGAAGGAAAGAAGTACAAGGCTGCCAGAGCATGGAATATCCGCACCGTTTCCTTAGCCTGGCTCGAACAGAGCATCGAGCGCGGCCTGATTCTCGATGAGCAGTGTTTCGACCCCGTCCTGCCGGCCGAGGAGCAAGGCCAGGGCGCCTGGAATAGAGTAACGCCAAGGAAGGCGTCCGCAGGGAAAAGATCGAGATCAGGCACCGGCGAGATTGGCCAGAGAAAACTCAGAAAAACGGCCAGCATGAAGCTCGGCAGCCAGCGAGACATGCTTTGGGGAGATATCCTCGGCAACAAGCCCTCAGGCGAGTCCGCCGGGCCTGGCGATACGGCGGACAGGATTGAAGTTCAAGACTCTGGCATCCACGATCGAATGGTCCAGCCTGCCCCTGACGCGGGCGTCTTCTCTGTATGCTCTTTCTTCATGTCCGGGTTTGAGCCATGGAAATCCAAAATCCTCGCAGACACCATAGTGTCCCTCGGTGGACAGGTTTGCGACTCCTTCCAAGAACTTTCCACCAAAGGCTACGAGGCCAGGCCGAACCGCAGGCTTCTTATCGTCCCACAAGAATCCCAGCCTTCAACATATCTTCAGGTTCCGCCTGAGCACATCGACAAGATCCAAATTGTGACCGAGTTCTTCATCGAGCGATGCCTGCATAATAAAGCTTTCCGCGACCCGGACAATCACATCTTAGGTCGCCCGCTACCAGTATTTCCCATTCATGGTTTCAAGGATATTTCCATCTGCACGGCGGGATTTAGTGGAATCGATCTGTTGCATGTGGAAAAGGCAGTCACACAAATCGGTGCTCGGTTCGCATCAAGACTCAACGACACGACCTCAGTGCTGGTGTGTAGAGCGCTTGCGGAAACGAGGAAGGAGAAGCTCAAATTAGCCCTCGACAATAACATCCCAGTTGTCAGCTCGGAGTGGCTTTGGGAGTGCATGACAACAGGTTTCAACGTGCCAATCAAGGAGTTCATGTTTCCTGAATTGGGCCAGCCTTTCAATCTCCAGCCCAAACCAAAGCCCAAAGAGACAACTAGGGAGGATATGAAGCAGGCCTTCCAAAGGACAAGGTCTGAGCCTGTGCCTCAAGCTTCTAGAAAGCCAGCGGCAAGACACTCTACAGTCGCGGGTGGAATCGACACAACAGCATTCCACGACGATGAAGGTCGGCGGAAACCTGCTACTTCAACTGCGAAGGTTCCAGCCGTGAAGGAGACCTCGGCAGCGGCTTTTGCACAATCCGAAACGATGATCGCAAAGGCTGAGTTGACCCCCTCTCTCCAGTTCCAGACAGCCAAGACGCACCAGGCAGATAGCTTTGGTGCTGGGACAGTGGCACCGCCGTTGACAGACGCAATGCTCAGCGACTTGAAAGCGGAGCGGCCAATCAGGCGACCTGTGGGATTGATTAGAACCACGAGCGTGGCCGACAGTCTGGATGCGACCCCTATTTCTCTAGCCGAAGCGCAGGCTCCCGTTGAGGCTGAGGTTGGCACCGACGCAGCCGGTGAGGACAGCCAAGTCAAGACGAAACCAATAGATAATGAAGAAGCGGAGGCGGAAGCGGAGCGCAAACGTCAACGGGACGCGATAAAGGACGCGGAGAAAGAAGACCTAACTTTTAAGCTTGCATCTCTTATCGAGTCGAAACCCAGCGGCGAGAATGCCCTCGATGTGGAAGGCTCAGGCCCGCTGCAGCAACCGACACGACGTGCCAAACGAATATTTGGGCGCGCTATCAGCAACGCGTCGGCAGCATCTAGCGGAAGCGCCGAGTCGCGCATGGACTCGATGGGCCGGACGGCGGAGGAGAAGCCCCAGCAGGAGAAGGAGCAGGAACCACCATCGACGCAAATACAGTATCAGGACCCCGGCGCCCAGCAGCATCGGGCCAAGATGATGAGCAAGATTGCCAGCGTCGGCGGCGAGGGAGCCGGCAAAGGGGCGGCTCCGTCTTCTCCCGTCGTCAGTCAGCCTGCCAGGAAGAAGATTTCCACCATTGGGGGATTTGACTTTAGTGACGAGGCAAGGCCTAATACCAGGCAACTAAGACGCAAGTAAAAAGAAGGCGCCGGGTTACTTCAACATCGGTATTTGTATGAAACAATCAAGTTACTTTGCGCGGATTTTGTTTGGATTATATCATCACGAGAGGACAAGGGGGAACGGCCCGCGCGTTTGTGAGAAGCGGGCGCGGAGAGGAGAGGTGGGGGAGGGGTTATAGCATTGCATAGCATGACAACAAAGGAACATGGAATTGACGACGCCATGACAGGGTTTACGGAGTAGGCATAGGAATTTCATGAATTTCTAGGAACAAACGAGATCATAAAAGCATCAATCTTTGGGGGTATCTCTCATTTCGTAAAGGTATGATGTACATCTACAACTGTCAGGGGCTTCTCTCGTGCGCTCTCGTACAGCTAACTCTTCATCCGCCCGTGCTTGTTCCCCCCTTCCTAAGTACAGGTATCATGGATTTGCTGTTCAACTTGGAAACAGGTTTTGACAAAGGAAAGAAAAGGTACAAGTTCTGTTGTCCGGGATATTTTGTGATTGCAAAAAGATTTCCTTTCCTTGTCTCCCTGAAATGTCCTGTATTCCTAGTTGCTGTTCTCGTCGGATCAAAATGTGTCTTGGGCACAGCCCAAATGGTAAACGCTAGAAGGATATGTAGAAAGGAGACAAGGGCGCCAGCTCCTAGAACAGTAGATTGATTGATACAGGGGGAACGTCTCCGATCAACTAGCCATCGTACAACTAACAAAGGAGAAATGACGGGATGTATGTAGGTAAGGTAGATGAGTAGGCAGGTGTGTTTGAGTATCACAGCACTGAGGCTGCCTCAGTGAGAACGCTTAGCAGACTGGCCGCGGCACCACCAATACCCACGGCTCCAAGAGTCTCACCCCAGGCCTTCTTCTTATCTCGCCTGTCGCGGTCAGATCGCTCGCGGTGGTGACGGCTGGGATAATGGTCCCGGTCACGGTGGCGGTCTCTGTGGCTGTCGCGGTCGCGGTCGCGGTCTCTCTCACGATCACCACGATCTCGGTCACGCTCCCGCTCGCGATCTCTGTAGTGGCCGTCACGGTCTCTGCTCTCGTAATCCCTGTGCTCGCGGCGCGAGGGCCTTCTCCTCCGATCGCGGTCGTCGCGGTAGGAACGAGGAGATGAGGCGTGGGGGTCGAGCTCATGCGGCTGCGGGTCGAAGCGAACATGATTCTCGTTCTTGTTCTTGAGGATGGGCTTTGGTTGGACCGTTGCGGCGGGAGATGTGCCCTTCTCCTTGTCGGAGGGCGGCGGAACGATGTAGTATGTCTTATTTCCCTTCTCCTCGTCGGGATAGCTGGCTTCTGACGAGTTGTCGGAAGAGTCCCAGAGAGGCTCCTCTGATGACGAGGTATGTGAATCGCCGCGGCGGCGAGGTGAGCCTTGCATAGGACCAACTTTTGGCGGGGGGCCGCCGTTGTGACGTCTTGAAGAGCGTGCAGCGCGGGCCTCGGCAGAGAGACGAGCATAGTTGGTGATCTCTTCACGGCTGAGAACGCCGAGGACTGCGACATAGTCTGGGCGAGCCTCATAGCGGACGCCTGCACGCTCAAGGATCTCGGGGGAGATCAGGGCACGGCGGATGCGCGTCCACTTGGCTTCCAGGGGAATATCCATGCCGTAACGGTCTGGTGCAAGACGGCTCTGAGACGTACGCGGGGATGCACCATAAGCAGAAGGGGGCACACCACTGGCATGAGGGATTGGAGGTACGAAGCGTGGTGATACGCCTAGATTGGAGGGCGAGGAGGAGAAGTCTGCTGCAGCGCGGGCAGCTGCAACATCTGGTGGTAAATAGCGGTTTGCCGGTGAAGTAGATGAAGGGGAGGTGCTGTAATTGTGAGCAGCAGTGAGGCGAAGGTTCTCCATGCCGTGGTTGATGGTGTCCATGGCCATGAGATCGCGGGTTGAGATGAGGGCGAGAGAGTCGTTGTGCTCGTCCTCCGCGCCATGTTCCCTTTCATAAGTGGAAAGGGTACTGAATTCGTTAGGCAGGTTGGGGGCGGAGCGCTGGTCTGCCATACGGCGGTCACCTCTTACAGCCGGAGCATACTTATCGTCGTATGAGCCGTACGTCTCTCCAGGACCATGACTGTCGCGGCCCTGGTAGGATGCAGGTGTGACCGCCATGGCTGGATGGGGATATGCGCGCTCCTGGGCTAGAAGCCCGCGGACCGATGGCGGTGCCGTAGCATCATTGCCAGTTGAGTGTTCGAGCTCGCGGATGTATGCACGCAGAACCTCCTGTTCGAGTGAGTTAGCAACAGCTTTGTTCCTGTCTATGTGTTCAAGATCATCGTACCTTGTTCTTGCGCAACACTTCCTTTGAGAAGCCCTCCTTTTCCAGCTCGGCTCGAAACTGTTGCCAAAGATCCTCTTCATCGTCGCCAATGCCGCTGTCTCTCCGTGCAAATAACCTTGCGGCAATGGCGTCCACCTTGTCCTTAATATTGTCCAAGTTTCCGCCTTGTTCGTCTACTACGCGTTGGGCTTTACTGGGATTGTGCAGCTGTACTGTGTCGAGAAACATATCGATAGCTGTTTCTTGGTTGGCAAGTTTCGTGCGAACCATGGCCAACATGTCACGCTCGCGCTCTTCAAGCTGTGTACCCTCGCCATACTTTTCGATCATGGTCTCGAGTTGCTTCAGGGCAAAGTCGCAGTCCTCAACGAGGGGTGCGAGCTGGCGGTTATAGACTGATGAGGCGTCTGAATTGAGTAGGGAGTCTTGGTCTTCGGACTCGACCTTGAGGTGCTTGAGGACCGTGTGCAGGCGACGGACTACGTTGGCGACGTCGTCGAAATCTGGTCCCGATGCCTTGGCGCGACGGTATAAGACGCGCGCAAAGGCATCAACAGCTCTCAGGCTGGGGGGTGAGTTGCCGTTACTCATCACGAAAAAGTGATGGGGTCGTTATGGTTGTGGTCAGTATTGGTGAGGTTTCCTGCTCGGTCGACGAGCAGCGACTATTGCGTAGGCGTGGTTTTTCTTGGTGTTCGTTGGTGGTGTTGATGAGATGGAGAGGAAGAGAGACGGGAGGAACCAACGTCCGTCTAAGATAGCGCGCTCTTGCGGGTAGGCGACAGATGTATTGGGACGCTGCGTTGGGTGTGATCGACGGCAATACGCAATAGGGAGGGCGGGTTAAGACCAGGGAAAAGTGATGCAAGTCAGGCACAGCAATAAAGATGTGGCATCAGAGGAGAGGCTGCGAGGTTCTAGATGTAGCAGGGGGGTCGGGAACGAGAACGTGGGCGACGGACGGAGGATGAGGGTTGAAAAGGGAAAGGTTGGTCCGCAGGGGAAGATATGAAGAGAAGGGGTCTCAAGAGGAAAAGAAGTGAGGAAGAGGGAGAGAATGTTGATTTGTGATGTGCAACGTGAGGTCCGAGAATAATAACTTCCCCAAATCCTGTCCTGATCTGCTTCACCGAAAAGCTGGAGTCCAAGAGTCGGCAGGAAGTAGAGTTACTCAGCCTCCGAGTATCAAGTATTCGTACAGAGTCAGGGAAAGAGACAGAGAGAGAGAGGTGAGGTACACCACAGATACAGATAGACAGGCGGGTAAATCATAAACCAAGGCCTTGCTTGTGTGCTTGTGTGCTTGTCTAGGTGTATCCAGGCGAGGCCAGTAGAAAACCAAGCGAAGAGCAAAGGAGGTAGAGTAAGGTAGGTGGTGGTGACCCGAAACGGGGCCTCATGGCGATATTGTCATGGAACGTACTCGTAGTGTACGTACAGTAAACCGGATGGCTGACAATGACTTCAACTGTCACTTGTGCCTTTTTGGGAGAGGGAAGAAAAGGCAAGGGAAACGCAGACAGGGGGGGGGTCAGGTTGTACCTCGCCGGTGTACTCTACTTGATTCCATGGCCTTGGGTGTGGCAGCTAATCATGTGGTCGCAACCCGAGGGCGACTCCAACTCGGCCCCGCGTCGCTTGGGAGAAACAGTCGACTTTGGGATGTACCGCGGGATGGAGGGGGAGCACAGCTTTGACGAGTGCCCCTCTTCATTACACAGCACCTACTGCGTAGTAGCAAAGAAGGGGGAGGGGGCAGACTTCATTGGTGATGGGTTCGCGTGTACCAGTATCCGTTCCAAGGCAGCGGATCTGCGCCGTGTCCAATAGGTCTATCCTCGTCATGTAAACTGATGGTGTAGGAGGAGTAATGGCCCGAGGGTTTGAGCAAAGTGCTGGACTTGCCAACTGGCTGAGGGAGATGCGAGCGTGGATGTAGAGGTTCTCATCCATTATCAAGCGCAGAAGGCCAGAGCAAAGTTGCGCGGATGACTCAACTCGGTCGAGTGCTGCTGCGGAGATAAAAGTAAGTAGCGACTTCTGACTTGCACCGGGATCAAAGAGGCACACCAGGCATCAGCAGGATGTCGAGGCAGACCAAAGCTGACAAGTACTCTTTTGCCCGGTGTTGCCGCTCACAACTACAAAGTATCAGACAGAAAGAGAGGGAGGGGCTGAGATGAGCTTGTGATGTAGTGCTTGCTGCTTGTCGTTGGTGGTGGTTGGCTGGTGGGATGTGGGAGGTGCCATACGCAGACGAGGAGCGCGCAGCAAACTGCCAACGCGACACGCAGAAGCAAGCTCCGTGGCTCCTGCTCCATACTCCATGCTCCATCTTCCTGCAGTGACGTATTCGCTCCAGGTCCATGAAATCATACTGTCCGGGGGCGCGCAGAAGACGAGACAGGGGGGGCCGTCAGTGGCAGGGGATCAGTGACGGACTGACGGTTGGATCTGCACCATCTGCTGCCCGCCTGGGACTAGCTGCACGGCCGGAGCAGAAGACCCTTTCTCTCCAGCCCTTTTCTTTGGATCAGTGACCTACCTACCTAGGTATGTACTCACGTACTGTAAGTGGTAAGTGGTAAGTGGTCAGAGGTCAGAGGTCACTCTTGCTCTGTCACACTGCTGTGTGTCTGTCTGGGCAGTGACATCCGGAGTCAGGGTGTTGTCTCTTGCGTTGTATGTCTCTGTACGAGCCTGGATATCCCTTTCATGTATCTCTCCACCGTCACTCTGCAAAGAAGATACCTTGCAGAGACTCCGGGAGATCGTGGATGTGGTAGTAAGGTAGGCAACCACCGGACTCGATCTTGTGAAGCTATCATTCATGAATCATCCCTTCTTCAAACCTCTCTGTTCCTCTCTGTTCAAGACCCCTTCAATGAACTTGAGACTCGGTCGCGGCATTTGTTTGCCAACCCTAGGTGCCTGGGTCGTTCTGCATGACGCCCTTTCAACTGCCGGAAATAGCGTCTACCACTCTTCAGAACGACCATGATATCGCCGAGGCGATTGAACATGAAAAGTTTCGTAAACAATCACCCTGAAATAGCCCTGGCGTGTTTGGGAGAGATTTTGTTTCTCCATAGGGCTGTAATGCCAATCCTCGACCCTTCACCTCAACTCATCACGGGCGTCATGCTAACGACAGGGCTTGGCCTTGGATTGACACTGAGCAGCACATGTACCGCAATCCGTAACGTTGTACCTGAACTGAACCCTTTCAGACTTACCCATCCTCGCCAACCATGTGGTCCGAGTTCTCCTTTCTCTTGGAACAGCAGCATCGTCACCATACGCAGTTTCTCCGGGGGAGACAGGGACGCGCCACCCATGCCTACTGGGGTGTCCCTGTTGCCGCCTGCGCCACCCGTCTGGATGAATCGAGGGGCGAGCAGCAATCCAAGAAGCGCCGTGCAGCTCCCCTCGATCCTCCATACCCTGTGGCCCTCTCCCCTTCGGACTCTTCCAGAGAGCCACTTTGGACTTATGGAGGGCTGCCCCTCGCCAAGCCTCAAACAGGAACGCAGCCCCGCGTGAGCAGTAACAATTCATTTTTTTTTTTTATTATTTTTTTACCTCGCAGGCAGGGCGGGTACAGAATGCCCAGCGGCCCCGGGAAAGGCATCCTGTGGTCGGCGAGGTACGCCTGTAAGCACCAAACGTCAGGTACTGGGGGATGGCGCCAGGGCAGACATCGATGCCGACGAACAAGACGACGGCGGAGCGGCCCACGAGGGGAGACAGAAGCCATGCAGTTAGAACCTTGCTTGGCCCTGGCCCTGATGCTGTGGACTTCAATTCGACACACAGTGATAGCAGCGGGTGCTCTATAGCGCTCGGCAAGTTGCAGCGAGGCAAACGTCGGGTACACGAGTGAGCTCTGACAAGTGACAACTTTGTTGCGCTCTGGCAGATATCCACGCACGGTAGCGTTGTTGGTTTTCTTGCCTCTCGGCGGACCCCGAGAGATCCTATTTCCAGAAGCACCAGCAGCGCAGCAGGCTCGATTTTCTTCGTCCTTGTCTCCATTGGGGCCTCGTTCGTGCAGTCC
Organism: Colletotrichum acutatum; assembly: GCF_030867785.1. NCBI lineage: Eukaryota > Fungi > Ascomycota > Sordariomycetes > Glomerellales > Glomerellaceae > Colletotrichum > Colletotrichum acutatum. The sequence continues at coordinate 239,878 of NW_026849027.1, read as the reverse complement.
TGCATACCCGGCGTTCCAGTCAATGTGGGTATCCTCGCTGCTGCACAGAATACGGAACAGCACTTGCAGCTCTCTCTGAGAACCGATTGGAATACGGGCAGGGGGGGCGAAAGAACGGTTTTTTTGGGTTCGACTCTGCATGTCAGTTCGTCTTGGCCCTTGGGGAAGAGGAACTCCGGAATCCAAGGCCCCAAAGGACGGCTCCGGCATCCGTATCATCGAGTCGAACACGAGAAGACGCTAAAAACGGCTTCTAGAAGCTCTGTCCCATTCGGCCCATCCGTCAGGGTCCTGGGAGGGGATTTGAGCATGTCATTGGTAAGAAACAGGGTTCGTGTAAGAGTCAGAGCTGTCTGTTGAAGACGGTCCGTTTCGAAACCCACTTCAAAGTTCAGCCAGCTCGTTTGCATCTCCATCGATATTACAACGCGTGTAGAATAGAATAGAGTCGAGGCTTGAGAGCGGGCAACTGGAAACACCGGAGACCCGGGAAAAGAAGTCACTTGCTGACGAATGCCACTGCGGTAACAACACGGCTCTTGTTGCTGCAGGACTTTGGATGCCTTGCATCCTTCGTACATCGAGAGGCCGATATTTCCGGTGGGAACGACGCTTTCTGTCTCTTCGCTGTGATGCTCGCCGACAAACTCTCGCCTGTGACTCTTGGTTCTGGGCTGGTCTGATCTCGTGGTTCCTTCTTCTCAGTACGTAGCCTTGGACACTGTACAACCTTGAGCTCGTTGCCTTGTCCATGCATCTTTCCGCCTTGAAGCGGCGGAAAGTTGTCGAAAAGCGCTTGATTCCGATGCTATCCACATTCCCCCAATCCCTCCAAAGATTCGGACGCAAAGCATACCTGTCACGGCGGTCCCATCAGAGGTGGCTGACCGGCAGGCAACCCGTTCTTCGTGCGTCTTCGCTGGACATGCAGCAAGAAGGCGCAGGAAAAGCTGCCCGACAAGCCACATCAAGCGTTGCCGCTAGCCAGTTGAGAAAGGACTCTTGCATCGGTTGCATCGTCAGCAACCAATTAGATCCGCCATGAGATCTGCCATGAACTGCCAGCGATGGCCCACGATGCAACTCCAAGGGCCTCATTCGCTCCCCCCGCACAATCCCTCAGCAGAGCCCCGAATGTGCAAAGCCACCGTTCTCCATCGATCTAGTGAAATCGATAGTCTGTTATGTCTCCTCCCACAGCTCGTGAGGGTCGTACCGTACAATTTCTGCATTCATGACTTTTGTGGACCGGCTTGTAAGACGGCAGAAAAGGAGGCTTGTCAGAGTCTCTTCTGCTTCTTTCTCTCGGCATATCATCTTGTCCAAAGTACTGGACAGCAATGCGGAAACTCAACCCGCCCAATGAGGAGGAAGTCACTTGAGACGGGAGCATGCGTCCTGAAGCATTTCGAGATATGGAGCTTGGGCCTCTGTGCACATGCCCCTCCTCTCTACTTTCCAGTCAGCAGTGTCACGTCTTAGTCTGTCTCTGCCTGCTGCCACATGTCTGTTGACGAGCCGAGGATTGAGAGTGTCGCCAAAGAAGCTCAATGGATGTTGAAACCAGATGTTGATTATTCAGAAGCTGAATTTGCTTCATGGCCTGACTTGCTCCAAGAAATCGCTAGCCGAAAAAGCCAAAAGTGCTCAGAGCCTGAGCGCCATATGAGCAACAGAGATTCATGAGCAAACAAAATCTCTCTGAACCAACCAAACAACCAACCTAGGAGAGTATCGTGCTCTGAATCGTGCACATCCAATTCAGTCAACCTTTGAAAATCATCTTGTCCTTCCTCTCGAAATGCCTCAGCTGTAAGTGGTCTGTCACACCGACGGGTAAGTTTCAGCGTTCCGATTCGTCCGGTCACGGAAGGGTGCATCTCAAGTCAGCCCTGCCGTAGCCCAATTCCCTCATGTCAGCTGGCGCTAGAATTCGGGCGATGATTTCTATTGTTCGACCAATGCAAACTTTATTATGCTAGGTAGTGGTAGGTAGTTCATTGGAGGGTACACAGGGGAGTTGTTCAATGTTCGAGAATGGCTCACAGTTGACCACATGGTTGGCCTTCACCGAATGTAACCGATGTCGTGGTCGACGAGAGGGGAAAAGGAAATGTACGCTTCGGTATCCGTTCATGGTATCTTTTCGAGCACTACACTTTCTGGCTTGTCCTCGTCCTCTACGCTTTCCCCCTCTCTTCCTGTCCGATACTCACAGGCTTCACTGTCACAGGGCGGCTTCTATTGCCCCAAACCATCAGCCCATGCAGAGCCTCCTCCGTTTTTTGTTTGTCTTCAGCCTTAAACTTTTTACTTCAAAGCCCGATAATCTCACACGCTGGTCTGGTGGGGCCCCAGATCCCTCGATACATTACTGTCATCTTCGTCTGACATGCGGCTCAAATGGAGATCCTCTCCAGCGAATACGCCTTGACCTTCTGACTCAGCAGGTGTCCTCTCTCACGCGAGCTCCTCTCGAGCACCTCGCCGCCCGAAACAATCTTCTGGTTAGACACATGCTGCTTGGACACGAGTCCCAGAGGCAAGCGAGTCGAGAGTTCCACGTCGAGGGAGACCGGCTTAGCGAGGGCCCCAGCGCGCGCGGAAGCAGCCGCGTTGGCTGATGATCCCGTCTTTGCTGTTCTGCCGTACTGAACCGCTTCGCCAACGTAGCCGTCCAGGAGGACTGTTTCGTGCAGACCGGTCAGGGCCGCGCTGACTTCGTTGCTCAGGTTAGTAATGAATTCAAGCGCGTCCGCACGGCCGCCCACGGAGGATGCTCCATTTGTAAGCCATCCACTGAGGCCGATGGAATCAATGCATCGGGAAATCAGTTCTGCAATGAGAGAGATGGTGCCATCCGGCGGTGTTCCTGCGGCCTCGTCCTTGTCCATGTCTGTCATGTCAAAGTACCGTGATGTCCAGGCGCCGCGGTAGAGTTGTGTTCGCAGAGTGTCGATGAGTGACAGAATCTCCGTCGGGCTGAGAGTCTCGCGGAGGGCGCGCACCGTCGCGATAGACGAGTAGCTTGCAAGCTTCTCGAATGCTGTTGTGAGAGCTCGTTCGCGGAGGTTGCGGTCGTCGTCCATGTGGTATACGGCCACCTCGGCCATTTCCAGTGTTTGTTCTGTCTTCTCAATCTCCATCGCCACATCCTCTTCTTGCTCAGTTTCTGTCAGCGCAAGAAGCTCTTGCGGCGGCTTCATGTTGAGGGTCTGCATGATGGCGCGGACCACCACCAGCAAGTCCTTCTCGCCGAGCTTGGTTGCCGTGACATAGCTGAGGAGCAGCTCCATCGCAGGGTTCATGACGACGAGATTCTGAACCAGCTTGTCAATGACCGAATCCTTCGATGCCACCTCGGCCAGCTCGCTCTTGAAGGCCGCACACATGTTGGCATTCGTGAGGTGGCCAGCAGCAATGAGGTAGATCAGGACGTTGCTCGCGGGAAGGTTGCATCGAAGAATGGCCGACTCGGGGCTCTGAATCTCCATCGAGAAGACTCTGCTGATGGCGTAAAGCACCCACCTGCGGTCAACGGCAGGGTACGCTTCTGATTCAGCCAGCCACTTCCAGGTTGGCGTCTGGAGGTCATTAGAGACAACCTCCTGTTGCACTGCGACCCCAAATCTTTGCGCAAGCAGGGCTTCGAATGACTTCCAATCTTGTTCCTGCATAAACCCATCCGCTCTCACGACATCAGCTAGAGACTCCTTGACGTATTCGTCAGACAGGGTTCCTGGGAGGTAGTTTTCAAACGTTTCGTTGCCAGTCTTGGGAAGGCTTGTTGGCACACGGTCAGACCTTGGCAGACCTCTGCCGATGGAATCGATGAGAAGACCTTCCTTGCTGTGAGACTTGGGGCGTTCAATCTGTATAGAGACCAACGTGTTGCCAACAACCGCTACCGCCATGTCGAGCTTTGACAGGAAAGTCACGAGCGTTGGCTTCTGCTGCTCAGTGGCCTCGGAGAACTCGACTGCTGTCGAAGCCTGAATCGAGTGGAAGGTGGGGTTCATCATGCTGGCAGAGGTTTTTGATAGGCACAGAACCGAGTGGTCTGAAAGTTGGAGGAATGAAGTCAAATCCGGCAGAGGCAGACTGCCTTGCAACTTGGGCACGGCGCTCGTCAGATCGTACGTTCGGAGGACTGAACCGTGAAGCTGAAGCAGCTTTCCTGACTGGGTATGGAGCTGGTATGTGGCCGAGTCGGTGCCAACTTCGTCTTGCGAAGGCAAGGGCGTGACGTGGAGCTGAACCAACGGCTGCGAAGGCGCCGTAGTAATTATACCGAAGATGATGAGGAATCTTGAGGTGATTCCTTCGCTGGTAGTGCGGGCGACAAAGGCGAGAACGTCGGGGTTGAAGGTCTTGGGGTCAATCTGGCGTCCGAAAGAGCCAAAGGCGTCCTGTCTGCCCTGGAATAGTCCATTCAAGATATCTGATGCCGCAGCGTGTAGAGAGAACTCCACCTCGTAGTCTGAGACAGTCGCAGGAAGCAGATCTTTACAGAGGCTGTATGACGATGCGCTCCATTTTTGCTCCAATGCCTCGCCGTCCAGGCACAAGACTTGGCCATCCTTACAAAGAGCAACGACATGGCCCTTGTCGGATTGGTTTTCGCTGAGGATAGTGGTGTCGACGGCGGCGGAAGTAAACAAATGCGTGATTGGGGACTTATGGCGCACTCGCTGAGACGTGCTAGCAGAGTTTGTCTTGCCAGTCGTGTCGATCACATCGCGGCAGAGGGTAACCTTTGCGCCGGTAGTGTCTCTTGTGGAGAGGTATGTGTAGTTGTTGCGACTGCTTGAGCCTTCTCCCTGGAATCGGATCGAGTGCGGCGCGCAAGTGAAGGACTCTTGAGGCGGAATCGGGTACGATGTTCGCAAACCAGACGAGGGCACCTAAGCAATTGTTAGACGCTGTATTGAGGAGGCACCCCGATACAGCTACTTACGTGGTAAATATTGGCTGCTTCTCCATCCACACCAACAACAACTTCCAGCCTCTTCCTCTTCTTCGATCCGGGCTTTTGTGTGTAAACTTCGCCAATGTGGTACTGGCCCTTAGTGTGGTCGAGAGGACGCGGCAGCGATGCCAAAACGTCTGGCCGGTGAATGCGGAAAGTGGGAGCCATCTTGTGTCTTCTCACAGCGTTGGCCTACAGAGAAACTGTGAATTGGGGTTTCGGCGGGGCTCAGGTCTGGGTGCGACTGCAATGGCTCTTTCCAACCTCGAAAACCTGGCTGTGTAAGTGAAGGTCGCGATGCCGAAAGAAAAAAAAAGTTGGAGGACTCTGCTGTAGTGGGGTGCAAAAGTCGGCCGGACGAAGATTTGGCACTGTTCTCTAACTCATAATTCCACCAAGGAAGACAGTGCGACAGGATACAAAAATAATTGCTGTCGGATAATCTGCGGACCGCTCAACCATAATGATTAGATAAGATAAGGGATAAGAGATAATCAGGAATACTGGTGGGTCCAGGATCTTAAGTGTACCTTAATGGACGTCGCGCTACACGCCCACTGCTGCTCCCGGCGGTTCGACGACGCGACTCACGCGACTGGTGCACTCCATACTTTAACAACCCACCGACCTCGATTTCTCACACCCATCGATTTGCGGTGCTATATTGAAACTCTAGAGGAATTCTCCGTTATGTCCTACTTTTTATAATAGACGGTGCCAAACTTCCGGACATTGGTACTTTATCCAATTTGGACTCGCATACATCTCTCGACATTCACCAATTCTCGACCAGTTGTATGCCCGCTGACGTAGTCTAAAGGCGCGACGGCTCTGGCGTAAGTTCCCAAGTCTCCTGTTCCATACATTGAATGCACCTCCGTTGCTCTACCGATGCTGCCATAACTAAATGCTAAACCATACTTTCATTACAGCATCGCACGATCTCATGGGAACTCTTCTGGTAGCCAACATGGCCCCAGATGGGCTGGACGCCTCCCACACCACAAAGCTTCACCCATTCTTCGTCCCTGGGAAGACCGCCGATGCACCGAGAACCGATTCGAGTACCGACGACCAGCCTCAGTCTGTCGACAGCACACCTTTGAAGAGTAAACCCGTTCGATCTCGAAAGCAGGCACGGGCATCTCAGCAACCATCCAGCGACGTGGAGCCAGCGTCGTCAGACATAGGCGAGGATGAACAAGATCGCAAGAGGCAAAAGACTGGTGCTGGGAACCCTCCAAGTTCTGGGAAGAAAAGAGGGCGACCCAGGAAGAAGCCAAATATCCCATCTGTCGATATCACGAGCCACTTCTCCCAGGTCAACAGCGTGCCGACGACCTCGCTTGCCAATCAAGTCCCACAAACGCCCGATCCCGCACCGACACAGCCCGCTATAGCTGCCCACCCACTGAACCAGGCTCCTGTCTCCCTTTTGAACATGATTGATAACCCTTCGAATACGACCTCGAATGCGATCAATGCAGCTCCTGGTGCTAGAGGAGAACCCAAAAAGCCTACCAAAGTGCTCAAATTCAACCCAAAAACCGGCACAATTGGTTCACCTCCGAAGCCTAAACCAAGCCCTGCAGAAACGTCCAAAAGCGCAAAGGCGTCCAAGTCACTGGCCAAACCCGCCCGCATCGTAACAATCAAGTATGGAATTGATGTGGCGTCCCGCGAGCGCATTGGCCTGAAAATTGAGCAGATTCTCACGGCTCCAGCGAAGACGGACCCCCGGAAGCCTCGTGCGAAGGCTCCCAAGCAGGACCAGGACAAACCAAAAGCGAAGGACACCCATCCTCTGTTTCTAGGTAATGCTAAGAAGGCTGCGAAGCCGGTGGACGCGCCTCCCGCCGCTCCCAAACCACCTAGAGCCACCATCTTCTCATCGACCCCATGCTCTCCCAGAAAGCAGCGGGTAGCCCCGATAGCTGGCAAGATCCAACTTCCACAGTTCGGTGTCCGATCTATGGGTCTCAGGGTTCCAGGCGCTTGCCATCCCGCATGGCCGGCCCAGGGGATGGCACATGTAAGGGGGCTTCTTCCGGAGGAAGAACGTCTTCCAGTTGCAAAAGATAACAAGGTTTCGTCCCGGAAATCCAAGGGGCAGACTACAAACATCTACCCTGGTGAATCTATCATAGACCAGCTCACCAAATCGCTCAACACTCTGAGCATCAAGAAGTCAGTGCAGCAGGCCGCAGAAGACTACGAGCCGACACCCGCGGAGCTCCGCCTTCCTGAGAAACACTTTGAAAGCGGTCGCAAGCTTCGGCAAAGGATCAAGCGAGAGCTGAAATCTGTTCTGCCAGTTATCTCGAGTGCAGACAGTGATGATGAGCTACTTACAGCGTCCAACCGGAAACCCCATCCTTCAGTGGCTCGCCTTTACAACATGTTGGAAACCAATCTCTCAGCCTATGACAGGTCGCAATGCGAGGACCTTCCGTGGGCACACAAATACGCACCAATCAGTGGAGAAGAAGTCCTTCAATTCGAAGAGGGCGTATTATTAAAGGAGTGGCTGCAGACGTTGACCGTTCAATCAGTCAACACAGGTGCTTCCACTGCAGACCAGAAGGCCTCCGGTACAAAAATGGGTTCGGCGGCAAAGAAGAAGCGGAAGCGCGGCAAGATGGATGGATTCATCGTTTTAGACGGTGATGAAGCAGACTTTCTACCTTCGGTGTCTGATGATGAGGATGAATGGCTGCCGACACCTGTTCATGGTGGCCCGAAGAAGACTGTAGTTCGCAGAGATGTTGCGAAAGATGCGAGCCGCCTGACCAATGCAATTGTCCTTAGCGGACCTCATGGCAGTGGCAAGACGGCTGCTGTCTACGCTGTAGCAAAGGAGCTCGGCTTCGAGATATTTGAGATCAACGCCAGCAGTCGCCGCAACGGCAAAGACGTCATGGAGAAGATTGGAGACATGACGCAGAATCACCTTGTTCAACATAACCGCCAAGGCGGCAAGGGTGATGCCGGAGACAACGCCGATGACGAGACAGCAAAGGACATCAAATCTGGCAAGCAAGGCACCATGACATCGTTCTTCAAGGCGAAGGTGGTTCCCAAACCAGAAGCGGTACCACAGCCGATTGACCAGCCGTCCGATGCACCCAAGTCAGCAAAGGCAAAAACCCAGAGTCAAAAGCAATCGTTAATCCTCCTCGAAGAGGTCGATCTTCTCTACGAAGAGGACAAGCAATTTTGGGCTACCATCATCAACTTGGTCGCGCAGTCCAAGAGGCCATTCGTCATGACTTGCAACGACGAGACTCTGGTTCCATTTCACAGCTTTATGCTATATGGAATCCTCCGCTTCACACCACCACCAGCACTCTTGGCGGTCGATGTACTCCTACTCATTGCAGCCAACGAAGGCCATGCTCTTAGCCGAGCAGCCGTGAGCGCCCTCTATGCATCAAAGGATAACGATCTTCGAGCGTCTCTAATGGAACTCAACTACTGGTGTCAGCTTGGAGTTGGTGACCGTCGAGGCGGCTTTGACTGGTTCTACCCGCGATGGCCAAAAGGCTGCGACAAAGACGAGAACGGCGACGTCGTGCGTGTAGTCAGCGAGGGAACGTACTTGGAGGGCATGGGGTGGATCAGTCGCGACCGAGCAGTGGTTCCCAGCGTGCGTGCTGCCGAAGAAGAGTTGGTGAGCCAATGCTGGCAGGGCCTCGGAATGGATTTGAGCAACTGGCATGATTCACTTGACATGGCCTCATGGGCAGACAGCGTGATGACTTCTTCGCCCAGCGAGAGGGCTATCGCGCTAGACGTGTTCTCTGAGTTCTCTGATCTCATGAGCGCGGCTGATATCTGCTCTGATGGTGACTTTGGCCTCAAGTTCCAGGCGAGTAGTCTGAATAACGCTTAACATCGTGCGACTGTGGCTAACAGATACACAGGAACCTCTCGATCCCACACAGCCGGATCTTCCTATCAAAACCCGCGACGACTTCAATTTAGGCCGGCGTCTACTCGAGGCCCCATTCCAAACTGACTACACTCACACGGCCACCACCATCGCCACCGGTCTTAAATGCGCCGCCCGACAGCTTCTCCACACCGCATCCTTACGAAACGGCAGTACAGTCAATATGGATTGTTTCCAAGAGCACAGCGCAATCCGCCAAATGAAAAAGTTCTTTGTCGATCCTCCCCGGGAAGAAGAGGTGATCAACCGCTATGATATGGCCATGGCTTTCGATCCCATCGCTATCTCCGAGAAGGCAGCGGCCATGATGGCCACCAGTCTCGAGCCGTCAGTCTTTGACCGTACTATGCGCATGATTACTCTTGAGGTGGCGCCCTATGTGCGCAGTATCATAAACTATGATCATCGTCTCATGCAGAATCGCATGCAACGCAGTGATCTACTAAGTGAAGGCGGCAGGCCAGGTAAGAGGATGCGCAGTACTCGTGCCGCCTACTCGGCATTGGAGGGTGTCGCGCGCGGCAACATGCGCAAGGAGAACTACTTTGCCGCAGAGATCAGCACTCCTCTGGTCATGAGGACTGCTGGAGAAGGCTGGCAAGCTGCCGTAGATGAGGCCATGAGCTTAATGGAGCAACCGCCAAGTCCGGCCGCCGAGAGTGAACCTTCTATGGAACCTCACATGGAAGCAAACAATCCTGTTGTATCGACCGCCGAGGAATAGATGAACATAATGAATACGTTGCATTTGGGGAAAGCGATAGTATACAGGAAGAGAGGGCGGTTTGGCGCAGGTGAAGGAGTACAACGGGATGGCATTGAAACTGGTTGTAAATCTGGCTCCAATAGTACGGTCAGATATTATGTTATGGTAGCCATTCATCTTGCTTGGCTTTATTTCACCGGCTGCTTCGAACATTGCGACTGTGATGCCGTCGACTCACATCCACATGAATTTAAACAGCTAATAATAATCAGATCTCCGTCGGGGCCTTCGATCCACGTACTCTGGCTCGCGGGGTGGTGAAGGAAATCGTTGATCACCGCGCCGACTCCAATCCTCCACGGCCTCATTATATCGTGGTCTTGGTAAACGCTCCTCCACGAATCGACTCCCGGCAGCTTCTGACCTATTTGACTGCTTCTCATATCTCACCATCTCATTCTCCCCCTCTGCGCCGACTCCACGCGATCGCCCTCGGCCATCCCCTTCGATCCTACCTCTTCTTTCGAAGCGCTCGCTCGGAGACGGGAGGTAATCATCAGAGTAGTACGAATCTCCTTCGCTCTCACTTCCGTAGCCGCGTGACCGCCCGCCGCCGCGACTTCGGGGAGGTAAGTACTCCCTCTCAGGTAGCCTCCTTCGATCGCGGGGGTAGTCGTTGCGGTCCCAGACGTTGTGGTCTTCGTAGTCGATGTACCCGTTGTGACGGTCCCGTATGACGTTGCGCCTGCGGGACCGGCGACCGCTTGGCGAGGGCGAGTGCTCCCAGTGCTCCTTTTCCGAGTGGATTATGCCGCGCGGCCAGAGCTTGTGGACGGCGAGAGAGGCGACGGCGATGGCGGCGATGAAGACGGCTGCGGTTTTTATGCCGGGCTTCTTGTGATGATCGCGGGGACCCGCGGAGGAGGAGCGCGAGCGGGAGGATGGAGAGTAGGAGCGCCGCGTCCGGGCCATGGTGGTGTCTCCCGACCGGGTTGTCTTTGTGAGGGCGCGACTGCGGTGGCTGCTATTAGACTGAGACATGCGCGGTGATATGTGAACAGCGGTGAGTACGACGTTTGGGGATGAGCCGTTCGTGTTATTGTGAGATGTCTCGGGTGTGTTGACGCCGTCAATGAGACCGGACTCTTCAAGTGAGACAGGTAGCTTGGTGTTTGGAGGAGCGAGCTCGGTGACAGTAAACCTGTAACAGGAGATTGCTTGGACCGGAGGTCGAGGTAAAAGGGGATATTAAGACCACCAAAAGGAGAATGGCAGCGAGGGTAAATGAATGCAAATGACGATGAGCCCGTATCCAAAGGCTAGTAGGCGGTGCGAAAAGCAAATGAAACTTTGGGAGCCGGCTCGTTGGGCTTCTTCCCCCCGGTATCAGAGCCCGAACTCTGAGGAGTTGGGATCGTCCGAGCGAGGGTCAACCCGGCACGTCGGTCTTGAGTGGGAATCTGGCGCGGCCTTTGGGTTTCCTCGGTGGGTGGTCACGCAGATCGAGGAAGTACAGCGAGTTTTTCCCACTACATGCGTAGTGAAAGCCTGCTGCAAGGACAGCGCCGACGGCGGCTGTGCGTAATTCTCTTGCGGCAGACGTACGGCTTGGTTAGCTTACGCAGCGTGTGGGAGGAGGAGCAGCAGATAGGTTAGAAACAAGTCGGGTCTACGGCTGGCTCGGGACGATGCCGTCAACACAGGGATCTTTCTTGTGGGATGGAGGGGAAGAGAGACGGGCGAGTCAAGAACTTCGGGGGGAGAAAGGCAGAATGCAAACGGAGGGGCGGGTTAGGTATTGACTTGTTGGGAGGGTCGGATGGAAATAGAGGTGGCTTGATGGGTGATGGGTGAGATTTATGGGAGGACGGAGAGCAAAGGGTTTGGGTGAGAGGGAGGTTTTATCGGATGGTCTGAGAGTCGGTGAGGGCTTGCAGGGTGACCGAGAGGCGCATTCGATAACACAACAGATACGTGAGTGAAAAAGTAAGCAAGTAATTCACTCGATATTGCGCGATAAATGTTAATTGTGTGACTGAAGGGCGGATTCGTCAAACGTCCACAATCTTGCGGGGAAAAGAACCCGATAACGATGTGAGGAGAAGATGTGAAGACTTCTTGTTAGACCGGGAACCCGTGGTGTGGTTGTGATGCCACTTGGACGTTGTGTGGTTGTGTGCAGACGGACAGGGAAGAGCGAGACAAGCTTTCCTTGGCTCGGATTCGATCCCCGGAACTCTGATGCACAGAGAACCACGCGGGTAGTTTGGAAGAGAGTGGCATAAGGATTCCCTCTGCTCTTCACGCTCACCCTTCTAGCGGTTCACTCGGCCAATCGTTTGCTTGCCTGCCGAAAGGAAGCTCTATTTGTGTAGCTTTTTTTCGCCTCCAATCAAGCGATTCATCGATTGAATTGTTGCCTCGGATGAAGAGCCGTACATTACTTCTGGTAGGTGGCAACCTGGGGTTCGGTGGACATCTGCATTACGACTTGACCCGGGAGAGGAACGTCCCGACGAGTGGACGATGGAGTCTTGGGATTTTGGAGGCGAGTGATGGCAAGGCCTGGAACCTCATTGCCGTCTATTGGAGGGTGTGTTGGCCGTTTAGATTGTGTTAGATCTGAGTGAGACAGAGTAGGAGATGGGCGGATGATGAAGTGGGTGAGGTTTTAGAGCCGGGCTAGTCTACGCGTGCTTGCGACATGATAGTCAGCGATTGGCCAATGCTTCTTGAGGCCGACGGGTGTGACGACACGCAGGTATGGTCTAAAGCAACGGATGTTCTCACAGATGAGGACTTGAGGTTCGGTAATACGAGTTTGATGGTGAGCAACAATGGTTGAGGCTAACCTGTCATCGTCATTACGAAGCCGGGACTGAAGTCACCTCTCTTTCTCTCAGCGGCCCTTGAATCCCGTCAATAGTTTCGGGGTGTTGTATAGAGTAAATTCATTGACGAGCTCAGCGAAACGAGGGCTTTTTTGTTCTGATTTCTTTTGTATCCCGTTGCTGCGGTCACTCGTATGCGCGACCTAGGACACATGAGAGCTATTGAATTTCTATGATGGTATAGCTTAGAGCATCTACTCATGCAAGACTCATGGTAATTTATTTCATCTCATTGATACTTAGATGTTGTGAGGGGCTCCATGACCAAAACCTAGCCATGTTACCTCAGTAATATCATGATGAGAGTCTACCCTGCTCTACTCGTTGTTACCTTCACAGAATGAAATTATCCAAATGATCATGTATTGGTGAGAAGTGGCCGTGTTGCTGACTGGCTGATCTTTACGGACACAAGTCTTGAGAACTGAACAATGTAGACTTGCGTCCGGCGCAAGAAGTCTCGGCTCGACTGTCTTTACCAACTGAGCACCCAGTTCACTTAGGATGGTTGGACTCTGACGAGGCAGATACTTGACTAGTATGCCATGCATCTGGCCCTTTGTTCGACCGCTCAAACACACACTACGGCTCAGAGATGTAGCTGGTAATAGATGTTCGAAAAGGAATAATTTCGAAGCCGCTCAGCTAGAGAGCTTTCTTCATCTCTTGTAGAACCCCGTACACCAGAAATCTCAAGCAAAGTCCGAACAGAATCTAAAGTCCTTCCCAATTCCTGCATACTAGTAAGGAAACATCTATCTTCATAAAGGTACTCACTCACAGAGGTACCAAGACGAAAGCAAGCAAGAACAGCCATCCTCCCAACCTCGCCCAAGATCTGCGCGGAGCCTCTCTCAACGTAGCCGCCAACCTTCTGAACGTATCGTACTTCTCACCTTTCAGAGCAGCCTGAAGATCAGCTAGGTCTCGCCTGATCTCATCCTCCGCCGGCGTGTAATTCCTTTGCATCTTCATCTGTTCCAGCAAGTCCGCAGCAGTCCATCGCCGCTTAGGGTCTGGAATGAGCATCTTATGGAGCAGGTCCTCCACAAATCGATGAGGCGAAGGCTCACAGCCACGGACCCGGGTAGCCAGCGGGTTAATACCGAATTCCGCGCCGTTAGTCAGGTCAGGCTGGACAAGTCTATCTGATTCCCACCGTTCCCTAGCAGATCCGCGGCCGTCGTAGTAGACGCCGAAGCGGTGACAGTGCCAGAGCACCATACCCAACATCCAAATGTCGGATTCGAACGTCGGCTTTGTGTTGGCACTGAAGGCGTACCACTTACCTGAGAAGCGGAGCTCAGGGGCTGTGTAGCCGTCGTTGCGCAAGTTGTGGCTGATGACCTCTGGAACGAGGCCGTGTCCGAGGAGCTTGAATCGGACGCGCGACGAGTCTTCTGAGGGAAAGGGAATGATGTTGTGGAGGCGGACATCTCCGTGTGCGGTGCCTGTTGCGTGGAGGTAGGCGAGGGCAAGGAGGAGGTCCCAAGCTACGTCGAGGACTACATCGTCTTGTGTAGTACCTCTCACGGGTCGCCATGACCTTTGCGTTTGAAGTCTCTCGACGATGAAGACCTTGTCCTTTGGGAGATAGTCAAGATATCTTACAATTGTTTTCTATACCCACCGTATGTCAGCATCTCATTCATGAACTCAGAGGGGGTTGAACCTACGGGAGAAGCCTCCTTGGTGGGCTTTGCCAAGTCCGCTGCAAGGTTCGCGAGCTTCTCTTCCCGGATAGCATCCAGCTGAGGAAACCCGACAAAAGTCACGTCTCTAATATTGTCAGCATCTCTAGCAGTGACATACCTACGGCCGTCTCGCAGAGACCGGAAGTTGGGTTCGTCGCCGATGGGGCCCTCGTCCGAGTGTAGGATTCCCTTTAGGCTCAAAAGCTTCTGCGTGTCTTCTCTATGCGACATAATGATGAGTTTGCAACTGGGCTGATTTTTCGAACTGATATCTGAATCAAGGAGATATTTACCACGTATTTATTGGTCAAGATGTATAGAAATATGCCCGTTCGTCTCTGTCGCTAGGTTCCTTCGTTTCCTTGTCTATTGTTTCTTTACATTGTCTACATGATTCCAGTTTATTCCTGGAAGAGGATCAACCAGCCGTGCTCTGTGTTTTCGCAGTACAACATTCTTTCAAACTCGATGGTCATGTTGGCAAAGAAAATGTGAAGTCAAAGGCAGCCGCAGGTTGTTGCTATAGGGTAAAGAACAAGGTCGACGTCTAAAAGATACTCAAAGCATTGTTCCGGGGATAATTGAACTTGCATATCTCGAAACACCATCAGATTATGTCTTCTCGTCTCTTTGCTTCAAACTTGTTTCGAGGTAAACAATCCTCGTCTACTGTTTCTCTTCTTTCGGCGGATTGGCAAGGTGAGTGAATTGATGCCACTCGGTATCAAAGGTTTGCTTGAATTGTCTCTCTGAAGGAATCAAGGTATCAACTAGTATCGTTCAGGCATTCGAAGATGCCATCGTGCTTCAAACACTCGCAGGAAAACTTGAATATATTTCCTGGATATGGTGAGAGCTCCTGTCGATACAGTACGGGCGACTTTCCGTTTAAAGATGTCATATATGCATCTCGTCTCCCTCCCAACATTTTCAAGGATACAATCATCTATTCCCGCCCATGTTAGCCAAATGTCAGACATGTGCGGCAAAGAATAGAATTTTACATCGTAACATGCCGCTCCAAGTGACTTGTTATAGTCTCCGTGCAACACTCACAAGGAGTTACAGAGGCTCATTTGCTTCTGAGTGTCTATGTAGTTGTGGATCGAATGCCCGAGCAAGTCATCTCGACAAACTAGCATGGTACGGGCATAGGCTGTGCCCATGAGAGCTATCAGATGTACAGGCTCAGCTACCCGTTCCAAATCACTGGCAAGAGAGAGGAATATCAGCACCGGCCGTGTTCCTGGGAGACCGATCCTTTTCTAACTGTGACTGTAGATGCCGATTTCTACAAACCCAGTTGATAGAATACGAACAATGTGGCAGTCGAAGACCATCTGAAAGACTACAGATACTCAATGTGAGATGATTAGACACGCTTGCGGAGCATTGCTGAGCAGTATGGTTGTATCATTGACCACAACCAGCTTTTATGTAGATGTATTTAGCAAATGAGCAGCATCGCTCTGTAGATTGACCATGGATTGGATCACTATGCATTCCTGTATGGACGATTTTGATTCATGAGTTGCACGCATGCTTTTCGGATAACTGTTCTAGTGCACACGGCCGTTACCTTCGACGATTTATTACATCGTGAAATAGTCCAGACGCCAAGTCGAGAGCCAGTCAGACTTCAAAGTGAAGGTGGCCTTGCCGACGGCAAATCGAGATCCTCTCGTAGATGACGGGTATGCTGAATGTCATGCCTGTATCGAGATTCGCTTGCATCACTCAAGAGTATGTGTAAAGCCAGCGGGTGAGGACGCCGAGCGCTCATAACCGTCGCCGCCAGACAAAATCATCATTTCAAGTCTCAGCGGCCAGATCTCTTCACAGTGCCACCAGTGGATACTGACGTTGGGCTCCGGTACGTAAGTGTGCGAGACGAAAATGAATTCGTGGTGCCTATGCCGCCTTGCGCGGAAAGGCCCCAATGCTGCTGTCTGTCACTTGGCAGATTATAGATCGGTCTCAGTCAATCGAATCAGAATCGATATCGTAAAGTCAACGTCCACAGCACTCCGCGGCCCCGGGACGGCCGGCCGGAGGCAAGTTCGTGGTGTTACGCCAGCGTCGGCGGCGGGCGGGGGACTGATGTGGAGGCGCGAAGCCCAAAAGGAACCACCGTGACCACCACCAGAGGGTAGCCATACTCGAAGGTGTGCCAATAGTCGGATCAGCGCGGGGCAGGCTCCGGGGACGCCAAATTACAGACGGTTCTTCTCAGCAAAACTGATTGGAGACTTGGCCCTGGAGGCTCGCTACTGCCAATGGGGACATGCTTTTGTGTGCGAGTGGGGAGTCGTCATCACTCAGCGTGATCTGCCTGAGTCGCTGCGATGGGCCTGATACCCCATTGTGATTTGTTCATGGACGAAAACAGGATCGAGACTAAACCGGGAATAGGGGGTGAATTCGTGAAAACGGGGATTCATCTTTCGGTGGGCGGTGTCCATTTGTGATGGCCAAATGTATCGCTGTAGCCTATCCTGTACACCGGAATGAATGGAGTGAAGACTTGACGGCAAGCAGGGAAGCAAGGAAGTAGGAGAGAGAAAAACAAAAGCGTGCCTGCAAATATCTTCGTCATTCAGCCACCGTCTCCATTGATATCGGCTGTCCTTGCAGATGCAACAAAGTGAGGGCTGCTGGGGTGCTGGGGTAGAGTGAGGCAAAGTGAGATAGATTTTCGAGACTTGCATGTCATGCCGGGCCTGGGAAGGGGCCAAAACACTTTGACAACTCGACTGGGATGGTCTGAGGGCTTGCTTGCCTTGCCATGGTCCGCTGGCACCGGTCATGTCCAGCTCCATGGCGAGCAGGTGGTCGACTAACGAATGTCTGTGTAGGTATCATTATGTGCAGAAGCATATCTAGGATTCCAGCGGCTCGGGATTGTTGCTGCTGCGAGTCATATGATAAAGTACGGAGTAAAGCTATTTCCTAATGACAATGCCGGCGATGAAGCAATCGGTAGTGGAAGGTCCTGTTCCGCGGCGGAGATGTTGTCCGACTCCAACTTGCTCTCCAAACTAGCTTTGGCCATACCATGAAGAGGGAAGTGACAGAAGAACACAGCCGTTTCCACTACCTGGCACCGAGGACTGTTAGTTCCTCTGATACCGGTATGACCGGCTTATCAACGTGCCAAACAATCAATGTGACTGGGCAGCTGAGACTTGTCAAACACATCTCCACAGTGTCCCGAAGTGGGAAGAGAAAGGAAGAAAATCAAAACCATGTTTACGTGAAGTCAAGCCTGAAGGTCAGATGGAGTCGTGAGTGCAGGACTGACACCATGTCAATGTCGGATATGTGGCACCAGACTGGCCGGACTAGGCTTTGGTTGGCGAAATGCAATGGAAGCCCGAAACTTAAGTTGATGATCTGCCAAAGGGGGTGCCGTGGACAAATACCTACTCCGTACGCACTTCGTGACACAAGGGCAGCGCCAGATGGGCCCGGCCGGTGCTCCGGTGCGGCAGACTCTCCGAAGCCAACCTGGAGTGCCGCGACCAAGGGTACCAGGGATAGGATCGGACGAGAAAGCCAGTATCCGTACAGATACCTAGACCCCAGAGCTTAGCTGACCTCGATCACCCCAAGCGCAGTGTGACAGACAACCAAGCACAAGGTGAGTCGTTTTGATGGAGCTTTCATCAGACGTAACAAGAGTACAGTCAAGAGTAAGAGATGGCAATGGTTTCGTGAACATCGATTCCGCTCTCGACCAGTCAGTTTTCACCTGGACACCAACCGAGGCCGAGGTCGAGCAGCGTTGAGAAGGGGCTGATGTGATTGTGACTGAGGGACAAAAAAGCAAGCGAGCAGCCGACTGACTCTGTCATGCAGCTACTGAGGCCCAGGGGCGTATTGATTAAGATGGTTGGTACCCGTATCCGTAGTCGAAAGCGGCATGTCCCCCCAGCGTCGTTGGTTGGGCGACTGCAGATGTAGTGTCCGAGCTCGAGGTGAAAGGGGTGGTGACTTTGTGAGTGATATTATCCGTAGTGAGGACTTCTGACTGAGGAGCCTGAGAATATGCTACTGAAATAGCGGCAGTCCAGTCCAGATGAGGCTAGCTAGATACGGCATGGAATGCAGGGTAGCTCAACCATACAACAACGAGCCACAGAGCTGCCAGGTGGTAGCCGTATTTACGGAGTACTGCGAAGACCAAAGGTATCCGTAGAGGAGGGGACTGGATCAACCCATAGAAGAGTCTGAAGCCAAGCCAAGAGGGCAATCAAAGACGAAGAGGCTTGTTGGGGCCAGGCTGCCAGGTTCGAGACAATCAGTGCTGGCGATTCTTGGACTCGTGGCGCTAGATGACGGGAGACAAAAGCGTGCGATTTGTGTACGACTCTATGTCCGACATTCGGTATGTCGTGGCTGATATCAACCAGTGTTGGTATTGTCTGCGGTGGCATGAGCACCTAGCTGCTCCCGCGGATGTACGATGGCCAGGAACATCCGCACATCATGTCCGTCAATATCGTTTGGTTTGGACAGGCCGATATGATATACCAAACGGAAACGGGCTTGGGCCTTGGAGGATGCAGTTTTGCATGGGATAGAAAGAAGCAGGCTTTGAGGGGCGATGGTGATGGTGGAAGTGACAGGCGATTTGAGCTTGGCGTATTACCTAAGCATTCGAGATACTGGGTTGGATGGTATGTAAGCTTAGCTTGCTTAGGTCAGGAGGACGTACCCTGTGGACATAGGACCTTCCTAGGCACGGAACGTGGCATATTTCTTTGAATGTCCCTTTGGCAGGCCCTCTCATGCCTCTTCCCTTACGCTGCCTAGGCTTTTTGTGCACCTGCCAGATGCCTGCCTGCCTGCCTGCCTGCCTGCCTGCCTGCCTCAAGTCCCTGCCCCAAATGACATTGGTCGGTAAGGTATCCACGAGGTACGGAGCTACGAACTATCCGTAAGTAGGCACTTAGAGATGGGAGAAGGAAGGTCCGAAGGTGACAGGCTGAGGACGCCTGCACCACCCAAACTGGACTTAATTTTCATGTCGAGGATGCTGCAGCAGAAGGTGCAAGGAACGGAGCACTTACATATTGGAAAGAACCTAACGACACTGCGCCAGTGGAGCTTGAGTTCCTCCTGCCTCAGGTCTTCCTAACAGATGCTGCGGGTGAAGCCGAGGCAGCAACTTCTTTCGTCTTCCTTTGATCATTCTCTTTTTACATCACTTTAGGCGCAGACGATGACCTCGACATCAACATCAACGCCCCACCTTTTCAACCTACTTTACTTTCATCGACTGCCATGCCTCGATGGCCTGGTATTATATTCAGCATGCAGTATGGGCATCTGGAGTGATGATGACACTGCCTAGCCAAAGAGTCGGCCACCTGCAAAGAAGAATCCAAAATCAAATACCTACGCGCCTCCACCATCATGACCAGCATCTGAACCAGCACCACCAACCAACATTACCCCTCGGCGACCATCACAGCCACTATACCCTGTCGTGCCTATTGCCCCTCAAAAGACATGGAACAAGTCACCAGGCCATCGAGTCAGCAGGGACCGATGTCGTTTGCCTGTGCCGCGTTGCGTTATCCAGGCCGCGGACCAAGCTAGGTACTCCCAGACGCCGCGGTTGATGGGCTCGCTGGCCTAAGTCTCGTGCACATCGACCCCCCGCCAGCTCCAGCGTTCAAGCACTTTCAAACAGTCAGGGCTGGCTTCATGCTATCGCCCCTGTACGGATACGTCGTGTGTGAGACAGACAGCATGGCACCGCTCCTCCACCTTCGAGCCAGGCGGACGTCACCAGAACGAGCCATGCCATCAAAGGGATTATCTTGTCCATCGATTCACCCTCGCTTTACAGTTACATTGCCTCTTCACCACATGCTCAGTATCTGTGTGTTTTACCATACACACACACACACACACAAATGACACTGCAACTGGTGATTGCCAAACCACCGCCAACACTTTGCAGAAGGAATGGGGCTAGACGGGGCCTTGGGCGATCGTTGCTCAGGGTCGGTTCAACTCTCGTCGAGGCTCGATACTTGCCTTCTTGCAAGCTCGCCCGCCAATCAAGCACACCCTCCTTCCCCTCTACTCCCTGCAAGTCTGCCCAATACCTACACAGTACGGTAAAGGTAGACGGGTGGTTCAATTTGCATTTCATGGCCTGTCTGTCTCACCTGCACGACTGGCTACTCCGCGTGAAAGATCTCTTTACTGAGAGGCCTTCTGATATTCTAAGCTTTGAAGCACCTGTTTCGGCCGCAGATAACATACACTTGTAAGCTCGAAGATTGGCACGCACAGGAGCACTGGACTACTCACTCCAGCATTCACGTGATGAATATACTGCGCTCGACATCGACTACACGCATTGTACGACTGCCATACGCATAAATGATGCCTTGGAACGGGCCATTGTTTGGATTGTAGGCATAGCACTGTGCCAGGCGGTTGACTTTCATTTTTGGCATCTCGCGATGCTGCCTCGAGGTGGAGTAACAGCATAAGAGTCCTGGTCGATGCAATTGCTAATCCCAGATGTCTAGGAGAGCATGAGTCTCAGCTCGCCGCAGCACACACCAGCATACTTTGCTTTCCACACACTTTAGTATTCCCGAATCTGCCACACAGCGCCACAGGCGTCGCTCTTGGCGGCAGCACGGCAGGGCGGCTGCCGGGACAAATCGTTCAAATTCTGGGCGAACTTCGCACTATGTTAGCAAAGAGTTCGCACCCAAATCTACGGATACGCGAGAATTGCTAGGGACACCCCGGCCGCTTTCGCTCGACAATGTGTGCCATGAACGCAACGCTAATTCGTTCTGGCACCCGAGGCACAAGTCACTGGCCTCTCCAGACCATCATTACCTATACTGGCACGGCTGGTTCTGCGAGGTTCTGAGATGTTTTAAGCGTGGCTGATGGCCAGATCACGGCCTGCCCAGCAAACCATCCATCCCTAGCCGCTCCATCCCCGCCGGCCGGTTCGGTGACTTCGATATGGCCAAAAGCCCCGACGTCAAATACTCTGACAATGCCATCCGATTTGGACGGCAAAGGGCTGTATCACAGTCTTGCGATTACATTCATTAAAATTGACTGGCTCTGCTTCGGGGACTCCTTTGGACAGCGCTATCAAGGTTCCAAATGCCTCAGAATGCCCCGATTATTGGCAAAAACTGGCAACGCCAAGTCGGCCATCTCAGCGGTCGTCAATTCTGGACACTTCGGCCTTCACGGCGGGAAACACGGAGCCCCGAGCCAGTCCCTGATCCCTGATTGACCCTTCTTGTTGGCGACAACTGGCAAATCCTTTACTTGTGCTGAGTACATTGTCGCACCGTTGAAGTAGCCAAAATGTGCGACCGATTATGATATTTAATTGGCTGCCGCCCGGCGGTCCAGACACTTGCGCCGTAAAGATCGGATATGGAGTATGGGAACCTTCAGGTTGCGAGACTTAATACAGTGTTCTGGATCTTTCAGACACGCCCCTCCCACCCTAGAAGGCTCGGTAGCCCGCTTTACACAGCGATGTTGACCAATTGTGGTTGAATTTTCGACCCCTTCGCACTGGCTCCCAAGCGTTGTTATAGGTGTGCTCTTGTTTCGCGAGGAAGCAATAATCTTGCGACTCCGGCTTAACCAAGATATTGATTGCATAGGTAACTGGCGGACCTCCATTCGGAAACGGTACGGATATGGGCGCAATAGAGGACTGCAAACCACACACGCCACCAGTCTTCCGCCGCTTGATCGCATGGCCCACGCAAAGAGACCGACTCATGCATTATGTCTGTCAGGAAGCCAAGACCGGGAGCAGTATTTGTATGTTCGCAGAAGCAGCTCCTCCAAACACCGACCGACGACGATTATTACAAAATTTCACAAATCTCAAGCCCGGTCGGGGTGGCATGTCGAGATACTGCTTTGCGGATAGACGGATACTTCATCACCGACAAAGCCTTTGAAGTGTACATAGTAGCAAGAGATCTTCCTTGTCGAATTTGATACACTGTCCCGAATGCGACTGCTCAAAGTCTCGTATCCGTCCCACGCCACTAAATTGAGGTTGATACTCATTGAGCCCGGCAGGTAAATTGAAAGGAAAGGCTATGTGGTTGCGCATCACACTGACGTTCCGCATGCTAGACAACGGTGCACGCAATATGGGGTCAGTGGTCAGACTGCAGAACCCAGTTCCGTGTCGTGATCCCAGCTAAGGTAGTGGGCGACATGTGGTCTGCAACCTTTTTACCCGGGAAAGCTTCTATTCACACACTCAAGGCGTCCATCAAACAGTCAGTTTTGTTTCCACCGATCGACCGACCGAGCACCACACCGACAGTCTGCGCTAGCCGACTGACAAGCCACATGGGTGGCCGCACCGCCGTGGGCAGCGTTACGCCGTACTTACCTTCTTCAATATTTGGCGTCAGCAATGAGAGTTCCCGTTGAACGAAGAAAGCACAAGTTTGATGTTGACTTCCTCATTAGGCTGCGAAGTCCTAACGACCGTCCCTATGGACCAGTAGGAGCGGAAGTATAGCCCTGGAGTTGGTTGCGACTCGCCACGAAACCTGTGCGGCGATGGCAAATTCGCGATTCGGTTCAAAACAAAAGTTAGTAGTGCCGTCACACCCCTGTTTGTGACATGCCTTCGAAGTTGACCTGAAGGCCGCCCACAGGAGGTGTGGCTTATGCCACCGCTTCCCATTGTGTGGGGAGCATCTCTTCGCAACGCCAAAGAAGTATTACGCAGTGGCAGTTCCTAGGCGACAAAACGGAAGGCGAAGTATATGGGCACACCCCTTCGATTACAATCAGGGTTACATGCAGAGTCAATGGGAAGATTGCATGATTGATTTCCGCGCTGGTTCGTTTGCGTGGTGCGATGAAGGTTGGCTGGTCAAGGCTCACAGTCTTTGACCTCACTTTCACAACCATCGCGCGTTTCCCTAGGACCGAAGTATGCATTCCAGAAGGGAAACATCGCCATTTTCCGCTACTCTGAGACGAAGCTTCTTACCAAGAAGTTTTGTTTGACGATGACGAGGCTGAGATTGAATCACAGAGAATTGTACTTTGCTTTCACGATACGTACTTCGTACACATAATGGCCTTAACCACACAGAGCGAACCATTTCTCAACAGCAAACATGAACGTGTGGAGTGGATGAACACGGCCTCTTCACGATCTCGGTCTCATGTCGCAGCCGGGAAGGGAACGATGTGTTGGGCTGAGCAAGGAATACTGAGCGCCTGTCGACGAAGCCCGACTGACGAATGAGATTCTGCTCCTCCTCCCTGCCGTTTCTCAGTTCACAATCACGGAGGCTACAACCGATGCCCGAATTTCCGGACGAGCCATGCTGAGTGTGTCTAAGAACCAGGCTCAAGTAAGAAGGGATACTGCCACACCGGGCTTGCTCCTCCGTCGCAGACCGGCGCCGGCGCCATTGGACTTGGGTGGGTCAAGCCTAGGTCAAGATCTAAAAGTCCTTTGACAATCAGCAACTGCACGTTGCTAAAGTCGGATTCAACATGAATGAGGTGGACACAAGCAGTACCAGGCAAAGACCCTTGAAACCCTGTCGGCAGGCCTCGCGTAGTCGCTGAGAATCAGACTCGAACTATGCATCCTCTATGGGGAAACATCTCAACATGCAACGCAACAGACATGCCACAGGGGCGTTTGGGGAGGGCGCATCCTCATTCATTCGCCGCCCACTGATGCGCATGCAATCCGTCAGCAGATGTAAGTCCAGTTTTCTCGCTTGAAGGCTGAGATATTACGACGCCTACACCCCTCTCGTCCCATTACCGCTGTTCTCTGACCCTGACTGAGTAATAGGCTTGCCAGGAGCCAGGCTTGTTTGGCCCTTCACCAGTTATGATGCTTGTCGCTATTTTCACGTACTTCCCGATGACTGGACGACTCCCAACACCACCTCAGTGGTGGCAGCGTCCGTTGTGGCCTTGCGGAGGCCGTGCTAATTGACTGCGTCTCTTACATCACATGTCTGGGGGCCGGTACCTCAAATCTTTGCTGTATCCGCAAATGCAACCACTTTGGCCCGCTCCATCCATCCGGTTGTCTGGCAGTCTGGCAGGGAAAACGCGGGTAAGATAACCCTCATTCGCGTGTCGGTCACGGGGGATAGTGTCCATGGCGAACAGGGTCGTTTGATGTTGCAGGGATCTTAATGACCTGGCCGAGCTCATGAATTCGAGCACAGTGGACGGAACAGCAGTGCCCCTGCGCGCGGCGTCGCCCAGCTATTCGGCCGGCATGATCGGCGTAGCTCATGACGCCGCTGTATTACCGATGTTTTGTCATTTGAGGTGTCTCGTTGATGCTGCCACAGACGAAGACCTTGTCGAAACGGGCGTGCCACTCACCCACCCTCATCATAAGTCAGAGGTGCATCCATTCCTTCAAGCGCAGCGCCCACCCCTGACCCGAACCAGTTCGAGACTGGGACAGTGGATAAGCTGGAAGGAGGCAAGACAACGATCCGGTTAAGCAGCCCGCAGAGTCTAAGCTGACAATACTACAAAGGCTGGTCTGTGCATGACGTGCCTCACGGAATGTGTAATGTTTCGGAACCTAGAGAACAGCCAACTCTTCTGTCTACACTGTTTTCCCTATGAAATTGCAGTCTATCTCGCTTGTGATGGCTGCTCACAAACTGCCTCCGCGCGACAGCGAGTTCTCTGACGCATAGAAATGGCGAGCCCCAAGCCGCGGTATCGTTAGGATGAGGACGCAAACGCAAAGGGCGTGGGCCAGACAGAGCCACGAAAGCATGCAAGTTCCTTTGCTCAAGGATCGGCCGTGGACTATTTGCATACTCTACCATAGCGCGCAGCCTCACTGGTTCGACCATGGTGTACGGATACAATCCCTTGATTCTATGGCCGATTTCAACCTCTAGGAAAGCAGAGAGCCTGGCCTGGGCCGAGCATCAGTCGTCAGCTTGACAGCCTCGTCTTGAAGCAGCAGGCCGGCAAGCAAGCAATGCTCAATGGTCTCGGCTTTGGCGATGCGCTACTATCATCCATCGCTTCTTCTTTGGTTCCTGCAAGCTCTCCATAAACCAACACCCTTGCTGAGGATACAACCTACTTGGCTTTGGTGTTGACCATCAAAGGTCTTTCGAGGAAGATAAAAATTGTTGCGTGCGTTGCTCACCACATTGGCAGATTTCGCGGCAAAACCAGGCAAGAATAGTATGTTATTTGATTTGCTAGCCGAGCTAACCACCTAGCTTTGTCAATATCAGCCATCCTCAAGGCTCAGCATCTCTGCTGCGTTCTATTTTGGGGTAAAAGGGCAGATTAAGCAATCAAGGCCGCCGTTGCGTTGGCGACGAGACTGGTAGACTCCTTAATTCTCCCACCTCGATCTCATTTGAGATCACTCTATTGCCGCTTCATTTCTTTTAATCGCTTTGCACGACAAGGGGTTGACTGTCGGGCAAGAAAACGGCGGACAGAGGGCCAAAGACAGCGATGGTGTCCTGGCAACCCTGGTCCGGCTATAACCATGAATGAAGGCAGCGGCATTGCACAAGACAACCTAGACAAGAACAGACGCAGCAGCAATATCGATTCGGCCGTCCAGGGGACGATCCTCTCCCGCGCATTTGAGAACGGGACCCGGTCGGTGCAGCCGTCCACACGACCTTGGAAGTTGGATCACCATTCCTTTCTGAGTAGTGGGTGTTGTCTCAATGCCTAGCAAGAGTCTAGGATGAGGCGAGGAGGGGCTTTGAGGTTCTTGGACTGACCGCAGTTCGCAATGCTACCCAGCACCCACTGCCCAAGGCATATGATTAATGTCGACGCAGGACCGAAAAGGTGAATGGAGACTTCTTAGTGGAGGTACCAGCGTCGACAGCAGCGAGCATACCGACATTGGCTTGCTCCATCTTACCTAGCGTTCTGGAAGCCATGGGCACACCTACGCGACACAAGACAGGACCCTGCAAACGGACTTTTGGCGGCGTACGCACGGCAATACGTGTGCCATCCGGACGGAGCGAGGCAAGGGACAAGATGCCTCCCCCCACCACCGCGGCCACGACACGACTCCAGTGACCACGATGACCTACCTAGCACCGACATCCACCTAAATTACAATTTACACCGAGTCAACAGCAGCAAACAGGCGAAAAGACGGTGCGGTGCCGTCAGCAGCTGTATTTCTTATGCGGGACGCAAGGTGACACAAGGGGTCGCACCTCACGTCGGTCTTGTGCTACTTTCTTTGCCCTTGGTTGAGAAGTTGACTCGCCTGCAAGCAGCTGGACTAAATTGGATCAACTATCTCTCATCCATCGAAATGCCAATGCCCTGGCACCTCTTCATTTTTTTTTTTTTTGGGCGTCGAGCCACGACAGTATGGGCACGGATATGGAACTACTACTGCGGTGCGCCACCAATGCCCGGGCTTAATTCAACATGCTGGGTCGTCTGGGATTTGCCGACCTCTGAAGATCTGACCTGCTGGGCACGCCGCACGAATTAGAGTGACGGAGACAAGGCATGTTGCAAAGTATGGTGTTCCTTGTCAGATTTCTTCCCTGCCGGTATTGACTTCGGTCAATTTGAGAAGCTGATGTGCGGACACGCAATAAGGTCACGAATGTTCGGTGCCCTCATTCAATCTGGCCTGCCGCGAACCTGTGGCATTTGTTCGATACGTATGACAACGCAAATGATCGTGGAGCCATTACTGCATTTGATGGGATGGATTGTAGGCAGTCGTTCGAAAGTTTCGCAGTTTTGATGAGACAGTATGGAATAGGCATGTGAGGTATCTAACATGTTGTCAGAGACCTGGGCAACGTCGAAACAAGGCTATGCCCGGAACAACACCACACACCACAAACCGTACACGCACCGGAAGCCATTACTTTGAATCCTTGGAGTGTTGTCCAGAGGGTTAGGTGTGCTTGAGTCACTCTTGCTCGAGCCTGTCAAGGAGGGAGGGGACGGAAAGTCCCGTCCGACAAACGTACGTTGTTCGAGCTGCGTTTCTGCGGTCACTTCTGGGGAATCCAGATGCTGAGCATAACTTAGCAAAGTGGGCGCAGACGTACGAGTCACAGTCTGTTTAGGACATCTCTCTGACGAGGTCGTTATATTGCTGGACGTACTCCGTACACCAGGGCGCAGACAAATTCTTCTTGGAAACGGACGCCTACATTTCATCCCGAAATCTATCCTGCAGCATGCGGCACGATGGAAGCCGAAGGCGGGCGTAATCTGCCCCAAAAACGACGGTCGAGCAAAATGACGCCCGCGTTACCGAGCGGGTTTGAGACAAGAAGAATCTGTCTGATATGCCGAGGACCATTACGACTGGGAGGAAAGCATGTCGCGGAAGCAGATGTTACAAATGGGAAGCCAGCCGTGGACGAACCGACCAGCCAGAGGCGCTGCAGCGGCTAGTGATTCAAGACAACGAATGGAAATCAAGGTCACTCGGATTCGAGGCAACGAAGACGGCCAAGCCCTGATACGGCGTGGTCCAAGGTTACCTCAAGGCTCAAAGACAGCCAGGTAAAAATGCATTGCATGGGTACTTCGCCCACTGTGCAGTGCAGTTCAGCCAAGGTACTAGCAGAATGCAGGTGCTCGCTTTACAGGGCACTCGTAAGAGCAAAGCCCAAAACGAACGAGGGCCGACAGAGTTTGGTGTGGGGTTGGTGCCGCATTGCACCGAGTGGGCGTGAGTGTGGGTTGTGAATTGGGATGGGACGAGATGCTCAAGACTAAGTACCACCGAAGTGTGCCGGTGATAGCGATGGATGGGCATGCTAACGATGGCTGACGATGAACGGGGCTCGCTGCTGCGCTAGGAAGCCTACTGATGATACCTTACGGAGTACGGATACACAGCGCAGCGCAACGCGACGCCCCCCTCGCAAGTCCTGTTCCGTTCACGGTACGAGGATGCACAAGCCGAGCACTTCACACACCCAGCGATCCATTATCAAGCGACCCAGGCACGCCAGGTCAAGCCTACACAGTATTACTCCATATAGAGATGCGCGGTATTATCCGACCCCTGTTGGACTGCTCCGGTACAATTTATATTTGACGGTGCTTGAGGCGTCTGAGACGGTTCCCTGCCGTCAAGGTAGGCGGAGGCTGAAGCTATCGCTGACGGGTAAAGCGAGTGGGGGAGAAACATCTGTTGGTTGGTGTACACTAAGTAGGCTGATGCTCATTTGCTGATGATATCGGACTGGCTAACAGCGACTATCACTAGGACATCACAATGTCGGTATTCGCAAGAAGCGACCTGTTCGTGACGAAAGGGGCGAGTACCTGTAGCCGGCACCCACGCCTGGATTCCGGTGACCTCTGCTATCGATGGACACCGTCTCTAGCATTCTCTAGTCACCGTTGTGGACTTGTGGTGCAGCGAGCGGAGGTGCAGCTCTCGTCTTGCATGTCGGCCTCTTCCCTGTCCTGCCCGTCTGGCTAGCCACTGGTCAGTGGTATCTGGATGGGAAGACTGCGAAGCTATGTGCGGGCTCAACTGGACTCTGCTCGCCGCCATGCTGTGGTAGGTAGTTAGCGGTATTCTGCTTCCTCCCTGTATGCGGCGTGCCCTCCCCCTGTCAGCCACATACGGCTACATCGTACTCCGTTCAGCAGAGTCGGAGTCGGAGTCGCACCCGCACCCAGGACCGAAGAAAGGGCCAGTTGACCCCCCCCCCCACCCGACCCCAAGACCTAAAGCACGCCCGAGACCCAACCCTAGAATTCTCAATCAGCACCGCAGATGGAAAAAGAGGGTGAGTAGTGCTGGCTGGGCGGTGGTGCAGGAGAAAGGGGGGGGGGGATGAGAGGTGGAGATGGGTGTGAGAAGCGGAAGCTCAAGGAGGATAGCAAAGAAGTTAGATGGGGAGGGGGCGTCTGGATATCAAGTCCCGCTGCCTTCTCCTCGAGGCTTGGAGGAGTCGTCGACTTTCTTGAATTTTTTGGCACGAAGTAGCATGGCCCGGCCCATAATTGGCTGGAAGGTTCAAGATGGAAAGGCAATGAGGCGCCCGGCGGAGAGGCGCACGGGGACGGGAGAAGTCTCAAGCATGCCTTTCCCTCCCTCTGGTTCCAGGGTTGCTTATTACACCAGAGCATGAGAGTTGCGTGAGAAGTTGAGTCTTGATATTTGAAGTCTTACATTAACCCTCTTGGCTTTGCTGACTGGAGGAAACAGTGGATGAGGGTGTACTGGGTGCTGTCGTCGATTCGACTCGATTGGATCGGTACAGACATACTGATACAGATACAGGAACACTTGAGATGGTAAAGTAAGGAGTACTTCCACCTTCAGTGTGGATGATAGCGGAGGGCAGGTACCTTTTCCTCGTCACTTTCTTTCCCGTCCTTCTTGCCCCCTTGTCGAGCTGGGCTCTAACATCTAAGGTACTTCAGGTACTGCGTACTGTGGTAGGTGCCAGTCGCACGTGAGTGGATACGGAGCACATACCCAGTGCCTACTGGTCCTTTCTTTTCCTTTTCTCATCGGTTCACGACTCTTCTCCGGCGTTTCTTTCAGCCCTCTACCCACATGGTCTTAGGTATTACTTGACGTGCTTGCGAGCTGCTCGTCAAGGACGTTCAAGGTCTCTTTTCGGTACGAATAGATACTCTCACCCGACCTTGGATAATAATGGGTGGTGGTGGCCTGGCCTGCAATATTGGAAGCCTGAGGTGTGGTGCAGCAGAAGCAGGGCATGACCTGGCACCTGCTCTCCCCCTCTGCTGGGGCTGCATCCAGACTAAAAGTAGCATGATTGGCTGGATTGACCTGATTGGCTCAGGAGTGGGGACCAACCCTCAAGACTGATGGAGAATCTGAAAGAAGGGGAAAAAAACGACCACTCAGGTGCCACTCCACCATCACGGAAAGAAAGGACAGAAAACTTGCATCTTCCTTTCCGCCAGTCAGTGACAGTTCGATCCGTCCACTGGCAACCTTGGAAGGTCTGAGTCCACAACTTTCCCTCTGGTCTAGCCGGCAGCCCTTTGCAACTTTGCACATTTGATTCAGATACGACTCTTCTTTTTTTTTTTTTTTTTTTTTTTTTCTTTTTTTTTTTTTTTCCACCTTGACTTTGAATCTCGGCTTTTTCTTTTCACCTCCACGCCCTCGCTCAGTAGTACGGATACAGTCTACACACCCTTCCGATACCTACTCTTGTGTAGAAAGCTTAGAAACCACGCCCCATACCCCACGCCGTCGCCCGCGCCCACGCCTCCACTACACACTACGAATACACAGGACTCAACCCTGAGCAGGAGTGTATTCGCACACCTCATGCGGCCTTACACCAAATCTCAGGTTCGGGGACTTGCTGCTTCATCGCCGCCGTCCTCCCACGGTCTGCTATTTACCACACCTGAGCTGAAGGTGGGTCCCACGCGCTAGGTAAGATTCGGATCGGTACCAAGGCCTAGGAAAGAGTCTGGCAGAAACCTCAGACGAGGGGGCGGACGAGGGCACTTGGACGCCGACGGACCATCACCGACCGGGCTGGGCCTGTATTACGTCTGCCCGATACGCTGTGCTGGATCATATTCAAGGATAGGATTGAACATTGACGACGGAGCAGAGCATCCATCTGTCGTGGTCGGGGTCACAGTTACAGTCACGGTCATGACAGGGGGTGTCCTCACAATCATTGTCAAATGGTAACCAAGCGACCTGGGAACGGGACTGCGACTTGGGACGGGGACTGGCCGGTTAGAGCCTTGGACTGTTGGACATTCGGTCTGGCAGCTTCCAGGTTGTCTGTCACTCTGTCACTCGCTATGCGTTTAATAACGGGACCATGCCCTGCGGAAGCCTCCAGGCTTTGTCCATCACGATACCCAAAGTATTGTTGATCCGTGCTCTTTGCGGATACGGAGTATCGATCTGTGATCTGTGAGTGTGAGGGACGAGGAGAGGACGACACTGAGGGCTAGTGAGCTCCTTGGAGCTACGTAGGCTTGCTTGGCTTGGCTGGGCTTTCTTTCGCGTGCCTTGACTTCGCCTTGCCTTACCAGCCTGTGTGTCGAAAGACGCAGACACGCGGCGCCTCCTCATGGCTGACGCTGGTTGAGGTTGGGGTTGGTCCTGGATCAATCATTGATGGATGGATGGTGTTGGTGCCGGTGCGAGATTCAAGTGCATTGCCGCAAGGCAAAGTAAGGTACGTAGCTACATGCCGTGTAAGGTATCGTGTTCCGCATTGAAAATGGCTAACCACTGGAAACTGGAACCCCCGAGGCATGTGTCTTTTTGGTGGCGCAACGGGAGAAAAGGTACTTTCACGCCCCAGGTACAAGTGAAGAGAGAAAAGGTACCTCAGCCAAGTACCTATTCTCTTTCCGTCTGTCCTCGTGCATTCTGCTTTCTTCCCCCCCTTCCCTCCTCCCTCTCACCCTCTGGGTCGAGGCCCACTTTGAGGGCGCCCCGGGACATGGTTGGCCCAAAGTTCTTTGCGTACCTGAGCCAAATTGTCTCTTAGTCTCCTCCTTGAATCCTTCGCGACTTTTGCATTTTTTTGTAGCTTGTTTCCATAATCGGCTTGGTTGCGTGGTTGCTTGCTGAGGGGCGGGCGGGCGGACCAGCTGAGGGAATGGACACGGGGAAACTCTGGCTTCAGGTTTGTTTGCCTATCTCCCTCCGAGGAGGTAAAGATACTGCTGCTCTTGCCGGTGTTGTATGGCCGCAAAGAAGCGTACGGACACTTTGTGGAAAGTAAGGTACCTAATTTGTGCACTGAGTGGTTGTTCTCAAAGCGGCACTTCCCAATACGGATACCTCACGGTCCTTATTACCACAACCTGCCTTACTTGGAGGGGCAGCAAGTCAATGGAACTATGGATACAGACGGACTTACTGGCAAGTTGCAGAGCATAGCAAGTGTCTAATTCTGGGGTCATGTTCCTTGCAAAAGTTGCCTTCTTCCCTGGACTCAGGAGCCCCTGCTCCTCTCCGCCGGCCGACCGTGTTGGTGCTTTTTTGCCAACTGGTGTGGTGTGGTGTGCTGGTGCCGCCAATGCTGGAGCTTCCCGGTTGAGGTGAGGTGAGGTGCGGCGTTGCCCTTTCTTTCTTTCTTTCTTTCTTTGCTCCTCAGACCTCCACAGCTGAACTGGACCTGCGCTTGCGGATGGGTTGTTATTTGCTGGAGACCCGTACCCCGTCAGGCAGGTAGGTACGAATGGAACAAGCTGGTCGGTAAGTATCTTCCTCTTTTTTTTTTTTTTTTTTTGCCCACCTCACCTCTCCCCCTTCCCCTCCGAGTCAAAGACTAAAGGACAGGGTACGCCGCACGCCGCACCGTAGGCCGCACATGGAACAAGATACCTTGGTCCCCTCCCCTACCCTCCCCCTCCCACGTCCCTTCCTCAATCCTCATCCTCATCCCCATACTTGAGGGTACGGAGATACATGCTACATCCCATCCATCCTTCCGTGTCCCATGTTCACTGTTCCGGGTCCCGTCCTTTCCTGCCACAGTGCCACCTGCCTGCCCTTGCCCAAACCCCCAATCCCATGCCTTCCCCCATCCACTGCGACCACAGACCTGACCCAGACGGGGACCCATAACACAGGGCGCGCGGATACGGATACTTCTCCTCTCGCACAGCTCTCGCACAAGACATCGGTACCTAGTGACCTTGCCTACAATCTGTGGATGACCGGTACATGCGCTACTGGGCCTAGGCTGGGAACTAGGTACTTTGCTTTCCTTGGTAGGTGTGTTCCTTACCTTTTTCACCTCGCCTTACTCACTCATGTCTCTCTGACTGCAGGTAGGCATTGCTGCGAGTTCCTCCCAATGATAATAATAAAAACAAAATAAAACTAAAAAAACGGGAAAGTAGAGAGGTACCAGAGTCCAGACAACGAACGACGCAACCATATCACTGGACCTCCGTTTTTCCTGTGGTTTTACTGCTTCGGCTTCTAATCTATCACTTCGTACCTTACCTTTCTACCTGGACCCCCGGCCCCGACCTTTTTGCCGTGTGAGAGGTGCCTTACCTTGCCTTTACCTTGCTTCTTTCTCTCCAACTCTTCTTCGTCCAGCTTGCCTTGCCTCGTCTCTTTTTTTATTATCCTCTCTCAAGAGGTGCTAATCTTGTTTTTGTTGACGGGGACCCTCTTGCTACTGCTCTGGTCTTTAGCCTCTTCTTACTTCTTATTATCGTCCTTCTTCTTCTTCCCCTGTTCCATCACTCTGGTCTAGTGTGTTGCTGTTGTTGTATGTGTACATGTATGCGTGCGTGTGCCAGATACCAAGCAACATCCCGTACAATACAATACAATTCCAATACCGCCAGCCACACTCTTCTTTCTCGCACCCATCCACCCTTCCCACCACGGCCATCCCACCGAATCACGGAGCCCCATTGACCTCACCACCCACGAGCCCTTCATTTACACGGACAATCTGAAGTACACGTCGGCCCAGGGTCATCTCTTCCACCTTACCTTATACCTACCTCCCATTTCCGCCGAATTTAATCCACCGACCCATTCACCACCCCTCCGACTTCTTCGTACCTTGTCGACCTGACATCAACTTCGAACCCATCTCCGATTCCATACCTTGGTCACTGTGCCCACCAACCCACCCCTCCAAAGGTGTTCGTTCTCTTGCTTCTACTTCTGCTTTTGCTCCTGCAATCGAATCAGCACCTCGACGGCCGACGAACACGATTTACGCCTCCCGATTCTTGGACCACGAGCACGAACATCTTGATTCGAGACTGCGACTGGACCAAATTCCTGGGCAATTCACCTTGCCCTGGCCAGCCTGTAGCGGAGATAGACAGCCTCGACAACAGTAGAACCACCAATCCTCAAGAGAACTGCTATTTCAAGCCTGCGAGTACAGGGGAAAACCACCCGACGGGAGCATTCATATAATTCCGGGTTGACCTTTTCTACCTGACTCAAACTGCCCACAGCATCCTGTCGAGCTGCACACACATCTCTCACTACTGAGGACGCTTCTACAAGTGAATCATATTCGAAAATCTGCCGCCTGCTTCGATCACAAATGTAGAAGCCCACGACCTTGATTCTCCTTGATTGACACTCCTCGACCCGCCTCTCCCTCTCTCACACCCTCTTCCGATCTCCGTTCGACCTCTCGAAAACAAACTTCTTCCGCAGTTGAAGCATCGCTCACCAGATTGTCGGCCTTCGAACGACAAACCTCGAGTCCCCCTCCGCGAGCCAACGATCAACTTCCCCGCTCCGATGTGTTCGACTGCTGCACCTTTGCCCTTCTACAGCCTCCCTCTGTCTCCTGCACACCCCTCGTCGTGTAGACAGAGCTACCCTCAGCAAACCTCCTCCACGGCCACTCACTCGCAAAAGGATTCCAGGTTCGATCTCGGGGCAGGAGCTTCTCTGTACCGGGGTGGGCTTCGCACGCCGCCAACCGACGCCATGAGTGCTACCTACCACGCCCCTCACCTTGTCTCCTACGACAGCCATGTCCTTCCCTCATATCCTTCCTCAGTTGCTCAGGCAAGAGGACCCAAAGCTGTCATGACCGAGACTGCGAGAGCCCCTCAATACCCTCGGTACCAACAACCCGCCAACACATATTCTCAACCCCCACAACCGGTAACGAATCCTGCCTCGGGCACTAGCCAATACTCGACCACCTCTCGACACTCAACTCGCCCGTCAACACCGACTTCAGGTGCCATTGGCAAGCCAGATGGCACTTCATCACGGAAGGGATCTTCGGCTCTCGTTCTGCACAGCCTCTCGATACCGAGCTGCATCAACCCCAAGGGTGGTAATTTGGCCGACTTTGCAGCACAGGTAAGTGGGACTTGACCCTCAACGGAAGAAAGAGAAAAATAGCTGACCTCCTCCAGATTACGTGCCTCTTTTGGTTCGAGTCTATGGACACATTACGAATCGCTGAGAATATCCGTTCCCGTCCGTCGACCGCCACTGTACCTCGCCTCACCGAGTATGCGACCCCGTTCCCCCAGTTCAAGAAGTGGGCCTACAGCGTGCTCTCGACGACACAGGTCACGCAGAACGTGATCCTCCTGGCCCTGCTTTTCGTGTACCGATTGAAGACGACAAATCCTTCCGTCAAGGGTCGATCCGGTAGTGAGTACCGTCTCCTGACGGTGGCTCTTATGCTGGGCAACAAGTGTGAGTGACAACTGCTATAGGGAGGGGGAGAGTCTTATGCTGATATCTCATAGTTTTGGATGATAATACCTACACGAACAAGACCTGGGCTGAGGTCTCTGGCATTACCGTTCAAGAGATCCACGTAATGGAGGTCGAGTTTCTCAGCAATATGCGCTACAGCCTGCTGGCCACTAAAGAGGAGTGGGAGGAGTGGCTCGTCAAGCTGTCTTGCTTCTCAGAATACTACGAACGGGCCCAGAAGCAACCAACCTCACCGTTGAACAAGTCATTCGCCTCGCCGGTCCCTTCGCCCATCGCCGTCGCGCAGCCCGCAGTCTCGTTCCCACCCCTCACGCCTTCTGCCGCAAATGTCTACTCGCCGAGCCCCAACTTGCAGAGCAACACGCAGGTCTGGCCCTCGACATATCATCACAACCCACAGGTGTCACCACTGTCTGGCAAGCACGTCTCGGGCATGAACATGAATGCTCGTAAGAGAAGTTCGGAGGAAGATGTGGCGGAGCCCCCGGCGAAGAGACTTAGCAGGCAGCCTAACGCGATGCCCCCTGTCGGCAGACCTATGGCGGTCAGCGAGCAGCCCATGCGTCTGCCCGTACCGAACCTGACGCTGAACACCAACCCCGCACCATCACAGGCACAAATGTACCCGGCCCCGACGACCTATCCGGCACAGCAACACGTCTCCTTGCCGCCCTTGAGCAACGGCATTCGTGCCATGTCAACAGTGTTCAACCCTACCACGACAGTCTCGATGCCGCAGCTGCCCATGCCAGCTACGACCTCGATGCCGCAAGCCTCGCTTACGCCCTCGAACGTTCCGATGCATCCCAACATGGGATACGGCACCCCGACGAAGAGACACAGCCCAGGAAGCCTCTCTGTGTATGCGTCTTCGCCCCTCGGAGAACAGTTCCCGACATCTGTCATGCACACTCCGATTTCGCATACGCCCATGTCACACTCGCCGAGCGTCTATCTTCAACAACGTCCCAGCCCATACAAGCCTATCCGTCACGTCAACACATTACTCTACCCTCCACCCTCGGCTTCTCTCAATGAGTATCACCTGCCTACGACGCAGATGCACTACCAGCCTCTCGGGCGGCGCAACGACTTGCGAACCGGTGTGGTTCCAGAGTTCATGCATGCACCCTACAGAATGAGCGCTCACATGCCGCACATGCCCCATGGTCTGCCGCAAGGGCCCTTCCCGAACTAGAGGCTTGGGAACCGAATGGACCAGCCACCATTTCCAACATACACTCCTCCGAGACAACACACGGAGGATAGATCTTTCAACTCATTTTTTTAAGCATTGCATTGTCCAAGGCGTCGGGTCAGGATCATTATTTTTTATACTTCATCAGCGGCGAGGGAGGATTGGGGAAACTTGGGCAGTCTTGGCAAGGAAAGGGATGACTCTCATGGATCAACTGTGAAAATTGCATCAGGCGGAGTTGTCTTTTTTCACTCTCTACTTTTGGGCTCTCGGGGTAACAAGGAGGTTAACAAGGCAAGAAAGAGTAATGGTCTTTCAAGCTCGTGCATCATCTGGTAGATGATGCACTTCGAAAGCTCAGCTTACCCAAAGAGAGGAAGCGGTTGGGTTTTTGGGCTCTTCCGAAGAGGCAAAGGGGCCTTTTTTCGGTGTAGATAGAAACTAAGCGTCAGCG
This sequence comes from Colletotrichum acutatum, assembly GCF_030867785.1. Lineage (NCBI taxonomy): Eukaryota > Fungi > Ascomycota > Sordariomycetes > Glomerellales > Glomerellaceae > Colletotrichum > Colletotrichum acutatum. The sequence goes on along the minus strand of NW_026849027.1, from coordinate 202,782 downwards.
ATGACAGCTAGATCACGAAAGATCAGACGAATCAAACTAAAAAACGTCAAAGTAGACAGTAATCTCTTGTTCCAAAGGGCATTATGATGTGTTGAATGTGATGCTTGGCTAAATCTGATGGATAGATGGCCGTCAGCGGAGATTGCTGCTGGATTTCGGAAGGATTGAGTTTGGAGGAATGAACCAATCAGAGAGTGACAGTGACATCGCACTTTTGGCGATGTTGGTTGGTTGAAAATTGGCACTGTGTGAAGAATATCTTCAATGACATGTTTGGCACGGTATTCTCTGACTCGCCAGGATGTTCGCCAAGGTGAGTGTTTCTTGAGACTGAGGGGGAGGAGACTAGAAGATATATCATGAGACTCAAAGAGCCCATAAGCTTGAAAGGCATAGTTGGACTACTCGGTCTTGTAGGTTATTTTGCATATGATGGCGGACGGGCTGCGGATAATGTGCAAATTACATCCGTCACAGACGATAAAGTACCTTGAATAAGGTAGGCAGATAGGATTGAATATGTTTAATCATGTTAGATGACAAGACTCCAGGGAATCTCGCTTTGCTCAATACCTTGCCTGGGTACTTATAAATGGCTATTACTAGCAAGATACCTTGTGCAGCTCTCATATTTGCTGGGAAAAGTCGTTTGCGAGAGCTAAATCCTTCTGCGGGCGGTTTAGTCCGAAATACCTAGAGGGGAAAGCAAGGCCACGCCTCATCGGAAATAACTTTTGGAAACAGCCCAGATTGCTCGTGAAGTTCTGGGTCGCGCATATCATGTGAGAACTTGGGTCCCCATCAAGCACCAGAACTCTATTAGAGAATGGTCAATCGGAGATGGGTCTGAGGCTGGGAAGATACGGCACCATGTCACCTTTCAGAAGCTACGAAAATATATCGTCTTTTCACTATTTTTCTTGAGGGTCACAAATTAGTCAAGAGAAATCGACAACTTGTCAGTCGGCGTACCACGCCCCCAGGTATTATCACCAGAATACACACTGAGAACGAGTTATAGACGAACAAGGTTGGTGAACGTTTGCTTGGCGACCCGAAGCACGCGACAGCAACTCGTTCCATAACGCCCACTGAAGACCAAAGGAAACGATGACGTTCGGCATATCCAAGAGATTCAAGAGGTCCAAGAGCGCAGACGACGCAAAGAACGAGTCTGCCAACGATCTCGTCCCCGTACGCCGTCTGACATCTGGAAGCTTCGCCATGGCCCCACGCCCGGCGCCGTCGGATATTGATATGGCAGCAGCATGGATGTCCGTCGAAGCCCCGCGAGGGACATTCACAGTAGACAAGTCTAAATTCTACCACCCATCAGGCCCCTTGGCGGACGACGTCTTTTGGATGCCGCTGTCCTCTGGCGACGTCGGCCACTGTTCTAGAGACGGATCCCGGATCGACTATGATTCTTGCTCTTCCAGGGTGCTATACCGCGTCAAGGAGAAGAAGCACCTATCCAAGGGCCTGCTCATGCACCACGGGAGCCTCACAATCGACTACCACCCGTCCGAGTCTGTCAGTCGATGCTTTGTAGGCTTCGGGCCAAACGCCGAGCACCGTCTCATTATGATGCTGGGGACGGACTGCCAGCGGGCTGCCGTCAAGGTTATCGCTTGCATGGCCAGCTTGTTGCACAGCAAGCTACAGCTGGAGAGTAGCTTGTTGTGGCTGAAGCCGAGCGCGGTCGCCGATACGTTGGAGAAAGCCGCAGATTCGTTAATCGACATTGCCGCGTTGGTCGACCGCTTCATCCAGACGATGAGGAAGCTCTACCAAAGCAACGATCGGGAGGGCAATATGCCTGTAGCGTTCATGAAGGCTCTGTTCTTACTCGGCCTAACCAAATGACATCGCATCCATCGCGCTATCAACGCCATCCAGTGCCTCAAGAAGGCTTGTCGAATTGTGGCGGACGCGGAAGGACATGTGAGGAGCAGTAGCAACAGCAAGGCTCAATGGTGTATTGTAACTAACGTGTATGGCATGTTGGGTTGCAGACGAGCACCAGCCAGTCTCGCTCACCAACAAATGGTGTTACCCAATGTATTGACGTCGCTGGAGATACTTGGTGAGGTGGACTGGACCGACTTCCAGACGAGGGAGGTGGAGGAGAGAATGGGACAAGCTGGCGTGACGGTCGGCATCACCAAAGAAAGCAGCTTTACTCCTGCCACATTCCGAACTCTGATGCGGTTTCTGCAACACCGGTCGATGGAGTTGTTAGAATACGATGACGAGTTTGGTGACGCGGATGTTGGAGGGCCACGGCAGGAGCCACGAAGCTGGACGGGGGAAATTCTGCCCGCTCACTTTCAGATGCTGAAGGCCATGCCGTGGGTGAGGCATAGTTGGGCGCCAGGCAGCACTTTCTTGATGGTGCTGGCACCACCAACGCTGGAGGTGTAGGGAGGTTTCGAGATCCGTCAGATGAGGCTGATCTGAAAACGAGGTGAAGTTGCGCCAAGACATGGACTGAATAATTGTGGTAATTCAGGGCTATTTTGTCGTGCTGGGTGACGTTTCAACGTGCCAGGCTGAGACGTTTGTTCGGCCGGGCCAATAAGCTGGGACGACAACGTATTAGACAGGTTGTGAGCTACACCGAGACGGTTGCCGCGTTGGTTGATCAACATTGATTCGCAGTTGGAGCTGCCAGGTCAACAATTGTGTGGCACAGGCAAGGCCGCGGCCAGGCAGAGAGAGAGAGAGAGAGAGAGAGAGAGAGAGAGAGACATGACTATTAGTAGGCCGCATCTTGGTCATTGGTCATTTTGATAAACCGGTTTGTAGGTGATTATCGCAGAGGCAGAGAGTTTGGGGCGAGATGGGATGAAAACCATGCGACGGTTGACTGGACGACGGAGAGAGTGCGTGCCCGCGTGAGTGACAGCGGGAGTTTGCTGTTCTTTGCAAGGTTTGTCTTGTCCCGATGTCAGGATTTTTTCTTTCCTGACGCAGGGACGGGCAACACGTCGCAAACCCGACTCAATGTCTTTGTTTGACAATGGTGGAATTTGGAAATGGATACGAAGCAATCAAGGCCAGACGAATGCACAGAATGCGCCTCGTCTCAGAGAGAAGAGGCATTGAATTGAGGAGATGCGACTACGAAAGGGAGGAATTACATAAGCACTCTACGCAGTACACGACATGAAGGGTCTAAATAGTGGCTGGGCAACTGGCAACAACGGGGATCTCACCTGCTCACACTTCTTGCCAGACGGGGCGACGGGGCCTCGTGTTCGAGCTAGCGGGGAAGAATGGACGTCGCTTCAATGGCTTGGGCAGGGGCAATGCTGCTAAATTGGGATAATTTGCCGAGAATACGCACTTCAACTTTCCAAGGTGGGGAAGGGAGGACACGAGATGGCCAGTCAGAGGCCGGGAAGAATGGCATTCTGTTGTATTCAACTGGGGACTCTCAAAAGCCACCAGCCACCTTTTGACCTGCAAAGATTGCCATCCGCCCCACTCCGTCCCGTTCCTGGACCGGGAAGGCGCCTCTTACGAGAGAGCGTTCTACCTTCCCAGTGGTCCCCTTGACCCTTCTCCTTCCAGCTGGTGCTTCCTTGCTTGCTGTGCTACCCGTCTTGCCCGCTTGCCCGCCCCTTCCTGGCACTTGTACACTTTGAATCCTGCACTTGCCGCGCTTGTTCTGCACCTGCAGGGCCTCAGAGTGTCCAGAGTGGGCTCCTTTCCTCCCTTTTCCACAGCAACGCTTCTCCAACGTCCCCCCCCGTTCAGCTTCAGCTTGTCGTCGGACAGCAACCGTCCACTGTCACTCGCTCCCCAACCACCAGCCCGTTCATCAGAATCAGGTTCTTGTCCCAGTCATTCGTTGTCGCACCCTCGCTCCGTTCCCTCTTCACCGTTAGATTGTCGTCGTTGCCTCCGTAATATCGTCATCGTCGTCGACAAGAACCACCTCCAAGAAAAAAACCTCTCCCCATCGCTCTTGAACTCGGACTCCTGATTATTGCCATCTCCCGTCACGGACCCCCGACGCCTCATCTCCACGAGAAACCCGCCTGCCCTCCATCCGAGTGACCTCCCTTGACGTCTATCGAAACATCCATTCCTCGTCCATTCGCACGATCGTCCCCTTCGTTCGCGACGATACGACCGGGCTTCGCCGGACCTCTCGCTCACTCTTGACGAAACGCCATCCATATCACGTCGAATCTGTCGCTTGGCCTCGACTCCGTCCATCGCTCGAATATCCTTTCACCATCACCCCTGTCGAGAACTTCATCCGACCCTCGACGGAACCTTCCAACCGCATACCTCGCACCCCGTTCCAACCATTCGACGTTGCCATTTCGCCATCTGCCCTTCCGAAAGACTCATCGCCGTAGGTCGGCCGTAGCCCATCATGTCAGGCTTCGGCGACTTCACCAACATCTGCCACATGGCGCCGCTGCCATTGTGCGCATCCATCGGCCCCATTACGGAGGTGACGAGTGGCGTTGGTATTGAGCCGGACTGCTACGCGCGCAATATCGAGCTGGCAAACACCATCATCTTTGAGGGTGCTGCCAGCGCTATGCACATTGTGTCTCTGCTCATGACCGTCGTCATGATCTTGCACATTCGTGGCAAGTTCACTGCTGTCGGTACGTCAGCCTTCACGACCCCTCGTTTTTGACATAGAGATACTGACGAAACGTCGATAGGCCGCAAGGAAATCCTCATGTTCTTCTACATCTACATGCTTCTGAGTTTCATCTCACTTTGCGTCGACGCAGGTGTCGTGCCCCCTGGATCCGACCCCTACCCGTACTTCGTGTCAGTTCAAAACGGCTTGTCATCAGCTCTGATTACTTGCCTGTTGATCAACGGCTTTGTTGGCTTCCAGTTGTACGAAGATGGCACCTTCCTCTCCGTTTGGCTGCTGCGCGTCTGCTCTCTGGTAGCCTTTGCGATATGCTTCCTCGTCTCCCTTGCGACCTTCAAATCGTGGGCTGGCCTGGGTCCCACCAACACTGTCGGCCTGTTCGTCGTCCTGTACTTGCTTAATGCTATTGAGCTCTTCGTCTACGTTGCCCTGCAAATCCTCCTCGTCGTTAGGACTCTCCAGGACCGCTGGCCGCTGGGCGACATTGCGTTTGGCATCTTCTTCTTCGTCGTTGGCCAAGTGATTCTGTACGCCGTGAGCACACAGATTTGCACCGCTGTTAGCCACTACCTCGACGGCCTTTTCTTCGCCACCATCTGCAACCTGCTGGGTGTCATGATGGTGTACAAGGTATGTAGAGTTGAAAGTCTTGGAATGACAGCATTTACTGATCCGCTACTGCAGTACTGGGACTCTATCACCCGCGAAGACCTCGAATTCTCAGTTGGAACTAGGATGAACAACTGGGAGGTCAAGGAGCTGTTGCCAGAGGAGGATCGTCGAGCGACTGTTTATGACAACGACCCCTACAACCACACCGGTGGATACGATCACTCCTACTCCCCCTCTCCAGCACCAGCGCGTTACTCCGCAAGGTACTGATGCGGCGAGATTGGCGGCGAGGATGTGCATGACAACGCCTAGACATCGAATGGGCGTTTTCCACGGCGAAATTTCATGACAGGAGTCCGGATCTTGCCGATCTGCAGCGAATGTTCTTCGGACATCTGTGTTACTTTGGGGATGACGACGACTTGGGCATTGAATCAGAATGGCGTTTGGGGGTAAAAACTGTCTTTACAGGTCGGGCTGCATCCCGAGACACGGCCGATTTTGAGTTTTTGGGTTGAGGCGGGCGGCCGAGGCGGGGCCTGCCGGTTGTAGGATCAACCAGCAACTAGCACAGCGAATAGGTTAATATCGTTAACACGTATAGGTATCGATGCCCATGGGTGTCAGTAGTACATAGTTTAATTCAATCAAGATAGAGCAATTTCAGTGCGCCCGGTAAGAGATTACGAGTCTTCAGCCAGGGGAAACGCACAAGGGGAGGGGTCCGAAGGGAATGCAAGCCGCGTGGTCGCACACTGGGGAGGCCAGTAGAAGCGCAAGATGACACGGATGAAGTCTTGTCCTGGTGAACGTGTCATTCTACGGTTCTACCTAGCTCGTTCCGAGTTCGTACGGGCATGCAAGTCGAGGCAGCGATGTCTTGGCATGCGTAGACACTATGCGACTCTGCAATAAGGGTATATGTGGCAGTTTGACTCGAACGCCATATTGAGTTTTGCTTGCCATCCACGTTATAGTCATAGGAAAGGGGGACAAATTTGGCATGAACTTATATCAAGCTTTGAAAAGACTTCGATGATCAATCAAGGTGAAGCATAGCAGATGGCCAGCCGTTGGTGGGCTAATTAAATGTGTAGTCCGCGAGACCCCCAGGCAAACCTTGAATGAGGGAAGGAGCAACAAGCGAGCAATGTCGAGCCCGCAAGATAAAGTCACATCCACTGCCCGAGCAGCGCGAGAGGCTCGGGCTTGCAGCCTGGGGGGGAAATATAGATACGGATACACGGACAGACAAGCGTTGACAAGCTTGATTGAAAAAGTTAACGAAAAAGAAGGTTTTTTACGATCTGCGTCCGTGTCTCCAAGGTAGGATTTGGATTGGAAGGGGTGGGAGTGGGAAGTGGAGGTGGAGTCCCAGTCTGAGATGCACGGAGACCGGAACACGGAAACGAGGCCGAGTGAAGTTTTACATAATGTACCTACCTTAAGGTAAGGTAAGGTACTCCGTAAGTTAAGGTGAGAAAGGTATCTGTACTGGCACACCGGACATAGTTCGTACAGATGGTCACAAATCACAGCACATGACTCTGCCAGTCAGTCTCGGGAGTCCAGACCTCGTGGCATCGGTCCAGGAGAAAGGCGGTTAAACGGTTGAGTAGGTATGTAGGTAAGCTGGAACTTGGAGGTTTTGATATCGGAGGAGGGGACGTGGTAAGAAGTGGAGGGGGCCCAGGCGACCCAGGTCAAGGTGCCTTATCGGGTACATAGAGGATCTGTTATCGGCGTGCGCTAGCCTGAAGCTAAGGGGCTTTCCTGAGTTTCCTCGCACTTGTGTCCAATCACGTGGTTTGGGTGCGACAAAGTAAAATAAGGTCGAATACCTAGGTAATTAGATTCTAGGTGTCGTGAGACATGTTTCCTTGGAGCAATTCAAATCAGTACTTGAGACACAATTGGGGGAATCAGATTGTGTTATCCGTAGAATGATCAAGGCGCTTTGCATCTACCTAAGCGTAAAGTAGGTAAATATATACCTTGAGTATCCTGTCGATTGCGCAATAGGTACTTGCCTGGATTTCCATGTCGAACAATATTTGCTAGGGAGGCACGAGGGACTGGGGAAAATACTTGAAAAGGTACATGCACAATGCATGGGCCAACACAGCACCTTACGTTACCTTACCTAAGGTACTCCGTACTCTGTAGCGCTACCTTGAGTGCTTGAGTACTCCATACTAGGTAAGCGACAAGGTATTCGTATCAGTTTAGGTTACCTCAACTATTGATACCATCTACCAGGGTATTGCACCCGAAGATAGAACAAGGGAAGGACGCAGCAGATGTCGATTGGCTTCCTCTTCAATATTGTGCGTGTGCCGGTGGGGGCAACTCGCAGTCCGTTCCTGCCCTTTGGCCAACAATGAGGCAAGTGTTGACGTTCATACGGATAGTGAATGAGCCGGCCTACTATTTCGGTATGCATCTGAGGTAATGTGTCTATGTGCGGATTCTAGTGTACCTATCCGTACGTACATCGGCATTGATTACCTTTTGTGACGCTGGCCATGTGGTTGATTACCTACCTACTTAGCTACTTCGTAAGGTACTTAGGTGTGATGCATGATAGGAATAGGTGCCTCAGAGACTAGAAAGGCAGGGGAAGCAAGCAAATTGATGCTGCTCTTCCTAGTCCATGGACCAAGGTGCCAGCTATTGTCCATTATCCGGGCCTTTTCTTTCACTTTGTTGAATTTTTCCTTCTCCCTCACACAAGGCCCCCTTCCACCCCTGGGCACATCTTTCTAGGTTCTAATCTACTCCGGAGACCACCGCGCATTCGATCTCTGATTCAAGCCCGGGTCCTGTTTGCTTGGCTTCCCCCTCCCCAGACAAAACATTTTCCGCAACCGACTCAGTGCATCAGGGGATTGTCGATAATCGGACAGCTCGTAACAGCCGACGACCGGCCAACTCGCAACTTCTCTTAGACCCGGTCTGCAGTCTGCCCCATCGTCCATCGCACAATAAGGTACCTCACACATCCACCTCCACCCTGGCCCAACTCCCTATCTGTTCGTACTCTGTACATACACGACTATCTTGCCCCCCTCCCCCATCCCTTCTATTGCGTCGGCACAGGGGAGTAAGCGTCTAATTTCTTGCGCAAGATCACGTGCGAACACGCGATACTCATTACCTGTCGACTAAATCAATCGCCTTCCAACAGCGTCTGAGGTGCAGTGAGGTGCAGTTCGGTGCAGTCGACCATCTTACTCACCTAGGCATTCTCTCAAGGAACCATCCAATCTCATTCGCACCCGCATCGCATCACGTCTTTCTGTCCGCATCTACCACAGCAAATCATCACTGGGCAGCAACACCGGACCTTTTCTGCCCTCGAGATTTCGGCCCATCACTTCCCAGACTGTCTCGCTCACCTATCTCAGCCATCGACCCAGCCCAGCACCCATTGTCGTGTTCCGACCGCGTGCTTGAAGGTATCCGCCTATCGCCAAATTCCACCCGGCCTATAATCCGCCTATCCTCAACGACATCGAGGCACCTCAGCTACCTAAGTGCATTAGTCGGTTTCTCGTCCCCTGTCCACCCGCGCTACCTTTTCATTGCTCGGAATTTCCATTTCGATACGGTCACCTAGGGACTGTCGTACAGTACACTAGCAGCCACCGTCCTGCAAATCTGCGTCGCTTGACGTCTCACTCACCCACATCCCGCTGCCCGTTGCAGTCAGGTCCTATCCGTATCCTTTGACGCTATCGCCTCATCTCCCGTCTTCACCCTCACATTCACTTCCAACCAACTTCCAACTGTCGCCTTACGTTTTCATCTCCCGTCGGCTATTTCCTTCCGACCCTTTACGTGGATTACAGTTCCCACTACGGATAGCTACCTAACTTACCTTACCTTACTTTACCCTCCCCGGTCTGACTTTCAGTGCCCCTCTCCTGTTGCATCGCATCTCACACAGGCACACACACAACTCTTGACAGCACCTCACCTCACAGGCTCACAGGCCATAGCGCCGGCATAACACACCCAAGGCCGCCGCGGATTGATCGACGCTCGCGACATCTTCGGCTTATCCACACATTTTGCACCCCTGGTCGGACTGTCGCCGCATTTCATTTCCATTCAAGTTTCTCCATCTCCTTCAATGCGAAACCCCAGTCTTGTTTGGAACGGTCGCACCCTCGTGCTCAAGTAATCTCGATTTTCTGCCCGACCGATCTCGAGAGCTCGCGCCCCGTGTCTCCAACATTGGATGAACAGCACTGCTGCGTTTATCGACGCATTTCACTCACACGTCCCCTCAAAACCCGCCATTTTCATCTGCTCACCACCACCACCACCACCACTACCCTGCCAATTGGGGCGCCTTCACCATGCCTTTCGATCCTGGAGATGACAGGAGGCCTGTCACCCAGGATGAGGAGCAATACTGGCAGTCCATGCGCCAGCTGCAAGAGCAAGACGATGAAAACCTCGACAAAGAGTATCTCAACAATGCCAAGTACTACATGGCACGCCTAACCGAGCTAAACTTGGAGAAAAATGAGCTCGAGCGACGTGCCCTCGAAGTTCACCGCGCCATCACACGAGAACATAAGCACCTTGAAGAGCTCAACGACAGGTTCCACAACACCAGAAAGGATATGAAGATTCAGCGCGAACATCACCAAAGGCAGTTGGCTGTCTGGTTCGACGAGCAACGCCGGAAAGAGAATGATGAACGTGTTAGCATTGCAGCTGCAGCTCTCGCCGGCGCCGCCCCGCGCCGCGATTCGGGGCATATTGAAGCGTCACATCTAAGCAAGGTCGCCAGCGCCGGACTCAATGGCATGAACACTAACGGAGAGCATCGGAATGGCGCCGCCGTAACGATCCCCAGTCATGTCAGACCTAACCAACCTCCTTTGACCATGATCATTGACGCATCGGGTCGTACTGTTGGACCGGTGAACCGCCTCGTATCGAGCAACAGAATCGTCATATATCTGTCTAGCTTACCTCAAAAACGACCTGTCCAGCTCCGCGATGGCATCACATTCAGCCAGGACGACATGAAAGCCTTTGGAGAGGCGGAAGACAAGTGGAAAGGCGCCATCATCCAAGCCACAGGCCTCGTTCGGAAACAATCGCAGCAGTGCGCTCAATGTGCTAGCGGCAGAGGTCCCTTTGTGCAATGCATTGGCCTCGACATGCCTGAATTTCAAGCATGTGGTAACTGCGTTTGGCAGAGCACAAACTGTTGCGACGTCCCGTCGTCAATAAGTCAAACGCCGCCCACGAGGGGATTCAGGGCACTCAACGCCCAAGATGTATATAACGAACGAGCCGCCAACGGCAGCTTCACCAATGGCACTGCGACTCCCGTCGGCCAGAGCCGACCTGGTTCCCGAGATAAGAGCTTTGCGGAGGGCTCAACAGCTACTGACGAGACAGAGGAGGACATGACTCCAATCACCAAAGCGAATCTCTTGTTGAAGCACGACGGAAAAGTCTTTACGCATCCCGAGTGCATGGCCGGTGTACCCGTTAACAAGATTGATCGGACACACGAGTACTGGGACCCAGCCTGGCCGGATATCGTGCCCACGATCGAGCCGACATTGCAGTCATGGCGAGACAAGCTACAAACTGCTCTGGAAAAGGGGCAGACCAGCATGAAGTTCCAACTGGGAAGACAGGTAAACCGAGGAGAGACTATTCTAAAGTTTTTGAGCGACGCCGACTTTTGCCCCTATCAACTAGTGGGGAAGAAGTACATGATGACCCGACTTGTTTCCTACGACACCATTTTCCGTCTAGCCGACACTCTGCGAACTCTGGAAGGCTTCAAGACCCTTGACATCACCCCTTTGGAGTGGCTACGTCAACGCCTGCAGGAAATCATCATCTTGGACGGACCGGACTTCAACCTGGCCAAGACAATCCATGACTTTTATCACGATTCAAAGTACGTGGCTCTGAGACTCGCCAACGGGAAAAAGAGCATTGGAAGACCGTCAGGCATGAAGATGGCGCCAAAAGACTCGCCTAATTCGGCCAGAGGCACCCCAAACAACAAAAAACGCAAGCTCTTCATCAACGAAGAGTATCCCCTCGCATCCCAGCGTCCGCTTGCCCCAACACCGACACCTCAATTCCAGTCTCAGCCTCAAGTCCAGCAGGTGCAGCCTCAGATGCAGCCCCAGGTACAGCCGCCTCAGGTTCATCCACCTGTCCAGCCTCAAGCTCAGCCTCAGCCTCAACCTCCGCCTCAGCCACAAAGCCAATTGCCGCCAAGCCAGCTCCAATCTCGAAAAAGCGAGACACCTTTAAGTACGCCGCCGACTCCCGAGCTTGCCAGGCAGTCCAAGAAGCTTAGGACGGCAAGGATTCCTGGAAAGCTCAAAGATGAAGATTTACACTACGACGGCTTCACCGACGTTGATGACTATAGCGGCGATCATATCGGCCAGCATGACTGGGCATTGAACCGGATCAAGTCCCGACTGAACAGCGTTAGTACCGGTGTGACACAGTACTGGCACTGGATCCCAGACAATGGCGAGCAGATCTTTGAGCACCAAGTACTTGCGGAAAGCGACACCTTGACCTGGGGTATTTACGCCAAGCCGGTAAATTTCCACTTGGAATTGGAACACATCCAGGAGATGAAATGGGCCACGGACACTTCCAAGGTCATTGTGGTTTGCAAAGACGGCGTCGTGGTTTCGCCTGATGGCAAGCCTAGAGGCGACCTCTTGGCTGAGTTTAAGAGGGACCGCACCAAAAGGCGTTTCTTGGTCTTTTGCCGCAAGAAGGGGGTGGAACTGATCAAGGTTGAAGCGTGAGTATTCCACATCTTTATGAGAATAAGGCAATGCAGCTAACACGATGCCATAGGGACATGATACAAAAAGCATGGGACGAATACGAATCGCCAGATGTCCCGGCAATGCCGGATTCGGAGATTGAGTAGAAAAATTGACGAGGAATCCTCGGTGCCACAAACAGAAAAAAAAATTGAAGGTCTTTCACGTTGTAAGGAAGGAGAATGGCGGAGATACCCCTGGTTTCTGATTTCATTGGGTGTCTTTCCCTGCGGCTTCAGTGGAACTTGAGCCTGCAATGGCGTTGGGTTACATGCCATGGAAACCATTTGGTCATTTGGCCCTGCCGCCATGCGCGAGATGGTTGCTTGTGTCCCAGGCAGCTTGTGATGGCAAGGAAATACCGAAGCTTGGCTGTTTGCCATAATTGTAATTGGGTGGACGATGTCGCTTGGGACACTGTAGACATGGTGGAGTTTTTGGCTTTCTTTTGAGAGAAGACGTGCCTTTGAGCATGTCTTGCATTTTGCAGTTGGTCGTTTGGAGTTTATGCATGGCTCCAAATCTGAGCCCATCTCCTGTCAATGGACGGGATAGATAGATAGAAGCGTTGAGAGCGGAAGAAGCAACGGAACGTATTTCCCAAGGCCCAGAGGCCTCTTACTCTCGGTCCACAATTTTCACTACAAGACTCAGTGGTTCCAGGTAGTCAAAGACATGATGTGCGTCATGCGGCTCAAAGGCGTCCGTTTGACAGCCCCTTCTTCTTTTCGCGGATGCTACGTCTCGGCCCATGGCACCGGGCTGTGGCATCTCGTATTCCGGCATTTCAACCGCGGCTGCGAATCCGATTGGCAGAGACGACTGTGCCGCGGGACTATATTACGACGTTCCCTACCGCTTTGGTCGCCAAGGGTCGTCACATATCAGAAAGGGCAGTCGATGCTGGGCGAGGTCGAGCTGGAGCCTGAGTTTCCGGATACTGTGTCGCAGACGGAGTCGGGGGCCGGCAGGATGGTGCCCCATTTATTTCACCGGATGACGGCCACCACTTGGGCATCCTTGGTCCCGTCTGCTCACGCCCGCCTTCCCGTCTTTCCATCGTGGTCAAACCAGGCATCTTGATTGAGATGATTGCTCAGACGGGTAGCAGCCGTGGTCCACTAGCTTTCTGAGAGGACGGGGTGTGCCTCGGCGTTTGCGTCAGTTGTGCGTATCCGTTTGTTTCTGATGTATCTCTTGTGGTGGAAATTGGCATGCGACATGGGGAACAACACAACGTGAGTCAGTCAGTCAGTCTTGTTTGCTTGAGATGGCATCTTGGCGAGCTGCGTGTCTCCTGCGCAGAGGTCTGAGATTCCAGCCACTCCTGGATCCCATGCCCTGCATCGTGGGAACATGGGGCAATCTTGGATCAGACAATTCAGGTTGTGTTTGGTCCCGTTTACTGGTAGCCCTTTCAATTTGCGAGCGCCACACTGCCAACCTTCAAACGCCGGGCCGCGGCATGTGTAACTCAAAGATCATCAAGGAGATCCTGGCTCTCCTAAAGCAACAGCGCTTTGGGGGCGGTGGAAACGCTGCCCACCGATGTCTGTCATCTTCACATAGGTCAGACAGTGGAGGCTGTCAGGTCTTAATTCTTCTCCATAGAGGAATCATCTGAGCTATTACCAACGAATCCCCCGCGATCCCTCGTTCCACTGGTCTCTTCCTTCTTCACCTTCTATCCTTACTCTCATCCTCAATCCTCATTAGACTATTCTGCGTGGCTCCCGAGCCCCAGGCCCGACTCGGCCCTGAACATGTTCCCGCTTCACGACTGCGCTCAGGCAGCCAGCAACTCGTACGTTAGGAGGAACATCGTCCTGTCCGAATGCCTCCCTCCCGACGTACTGGTCACCTTATAGTCGACCTCTCTTTACCCCCTTCTTTATGTCAAATTCCCCTGGGCCCACGTCTATATTATACCCACGTGGGACAGAACTTTACTGAATATCCCGATCGACTACGTGTTGTAGGATATCAAAACACGACGCGATATGGAGCTTAGTAGCGATCTTCTCCTCTCTTCTGGGAATTTAGAATCTTCGGATAACGATTTGATCTGGATTCCAGTATATATTCCCCCGCTTGCAAAAGCTAATTGGCTCGCACGTTAGCTTCGCTGCTTGGTGCCGGCCTGCTTGGTCATGGTCTGGCCTAGGTGACATCTGCAACTTCTCGTCGCTGCCCTGGCAAGCATTTCTTTTACAGTTCGGCCCCTTTTTGCGGAGTTGACGGAAGACTCCGGGCCCTTGCGAGAAAGCACCGCCGATGGAGGCAGGCGACGGCGGCGCCGATCCGAGGATAGCGGAGGGACGCGAAACGGCGTGCCGGAAGCATATTACCCTCATCGGTTAGTAAAGCCTTCGTGTATGGCTCCCCTAGTATCTTGAGGTCCTTCGTGCTCTTTCTGACCTTTCTCATCCCACAGATGTGTTCTGGTTTCTGGGGCTGCATTCGATGCTTCCTGACGTCTGGGTCGGCACTATCCCCCGGGCCCTTTTGCAGGTAGCAGACGGGTGGTATCGCACCGGTGGCTGGCGCCTTGCTTCGTATGGCCAGTGTTTCCATCCACGCAGGTTCGAGGAGATATACACTGCCTCTCGACCCGTCGAAGCATCAACATAATTCCGGTGCGTACCTATCTCTATGACTTGCTATGGCGTCTCGTTTATCAAAGGATCGAGCTAACAGATGATGCAGTGTTCCCAGGCCCTGAATATTCCGGTATAAAGCTGTTGTCCACAGTATTCGAGGCGGTATAGTCTGGTGCCGCGGACGATTTCGTCGAGTACGACATGATCGCGTCCCGTTCACACTACACCGACATGGGACGACTGTTGGACAGATGTATCTATACTGGGCCTGTTGTTGACGTCTGTTATTCATCAGCGAACGCGCAGCACCAGTACTTCGACACGAAGGAGCAACGTGCGATCTCATGTGTGAGCTGGTTCCTGTAACGCAGACCTATATATTCACGATCTCGTCGGGTTTGGCGGAGGTCGTAGGATGGCCGCTCTTCGTCTGGGGACAGAACATCAGGCCACCCCAGCCAAAGGTATCCGCCAATGCCCTGGGCATCATCATATCCTTCGCCTTGCCTGACTGATCCGTATCCGGCTGCCGTATCGTTCCATCTTCTGGCGCCGCCCTAACTAACAACAGCGGCGACCCGCTACCAGAGGCGTTTCATGATCTCGCCAAGCTGATCAGCATGGCTGTCAAGGAGGACGCAAAGGCCGGCACTGTGGCGGCGCGGCTATACGAGCTGCTGCTCCTGGTTAAGATCTCCAGGGCCGAGTCGGAGATTGAAAAGCTAGCGAAGACCGAAAGGGGCGAGGCTCTCGTAAAGGAGTTCCTCAAGAAGGGCAACATCACCAGAGGCCAGGGCGACACCAACGCGAAGCTACTAAAGACGGCAATGCAAGACAGCTTGAACCTTGACCTGAAGTAGTACCATAGACTGAAATCTCGGGCAAATCGGGCAATATTGTAAAACTGTTTGAACGGCACAGTCTCATGATAGTCGGCCCTTGCTGCTCTGGTTTTCTCTTCGGCCACCTCTCTCTGTACCCTTCGCGTACCTTTGACCAGTTCATCGGCAGAAGCGGTAGTTGCGTGGTGAGTCTACACGTCTTGAGAGCAGTGCTATGAGCTAACGCTGTTGTCAGGACGCAAAACCACCGTTTCGATTGCGATGGTTCACGCTTGCCTTCGTCTAGACCACGATCTGCTGTTGAAGGCTTATGCAGGTTCAGTGAAGCGCTCTTCGTTGTTGCCTGGGACTCAGGCGACGGGGTATGCCATTTGCCGCCGACGAAGTTGACGCTACACCATCTCCCGCCCTTATATTTTACGGAGCTAGAGCATCATCATGGATGCTGTTTCGTTCGGACTTTTTCGTGGGCCGTATCCAAGGTGTCAAGGACGATTCGCATCTATCTGTGCTGCCTTGGCCGTCACAGAGGGCGAGCCATTCCGCGTCAGTGAATGGTGGTTTCCGTCCTGTCTTGGAACACACTGATCGTTTTTGAGGCCCCATGCCACTGCTTCGACAATCACCTGAAGGATCACTTCAAGAGATTGGTCTTTGTAACACAGGCAGCTCACTCTGGTCGTGCTGTTACAGCCTTAGGCTCCGGGGCCCTGGAGCCCGAGATGGAGTTGGCCTGTGGTGGCGGGACGACCAAGTGGGATCACTTCTCACACCTCCGTGCCTGTAGGGACTTATATAAAGCAAGCAAGGACCACTTTGCCGGATTTCTCTCTGGCGAAGAGTATCGACACATATGCGTCCTTGCTGGTAGGGAGTGTGAGTATTGGTATACACGTGGGCAGGTCAGACCTTTCGGTCGCGACGAGGTCAATAGTCGAGGTAGGTCTATTGCGCGTATGTAGAAGGGGAAGACCGTGGGCAGAGCCCGCGATCCCTCAGTGGGTGTAAGTAGGTCGAAGGGTCCGTCTGCACGGGCCCAGACTGCCTACCTACCTCCCCTACCTAACCGTCTACCTAGACCCCTTTTTCTGCCTTGCCAATCCAACACACCTACTTACACCCACAGAGGGATCGCGGGCTCTGCCCACGATTCCTCCTCCTTCAACTACGCGCAATAGATCTACCACGATTATTGACCTTCGTCGCGACCGAAAGGTCTGACCTGCTTACGTGTATACCAACACTATCAGAACGCCAACCTGGAGTTTTCGATATCGATCACAATAGGACTCCAAGCCAAGAAAGCCACCATTGGCTCGGATTTCATACCATTCATCACAGGTCAGATCAAAGAATGAGAGTCAAGAGGTATAGTGTAAGACGCTGGAACGACGGAATAGAAGCTATCAATCTACATGCAATCTGTATAGTAAATCAACACGACAATACTACAAAATCATGATTATAGATAGTCTCAGAATGAAAGCTCATGTACTACACCCCCAACGTATCGGTCAACCAGCGTGCAAGGCGAACGCACTTCTGGTCAATAAATCTCCAGTGCAAATCTCCGAACCACAAGGTGAGCACAATAACCACGGTGAAACTGCAAGTCCAAGCCAGGCCAAGAGAATACCCGGCGTTCTGCATCGCGAACTTGAGACCCAGGCCGAGGAAAGACCTCTCAACAGCCCAGTGAACCAGATACATGCCGAAGCTGACCTCGCCCAGGTATAACACCCAGCGCGCGTTCAACAAGCGCTGCAAAGGGGGCAAGTTTTCTAGGGATGTTACCAGTATCATGGCACCGACAGCCGGGAAAGTGCGCGCCGGGTCCTGGCCGAACGTGGGGAAGTATTCGAGCCACCCGTATCCTACGGCGTTGAAGGTGTGACCATTGATGGGGTAGCCTCCCAGCCAGAGCGAGAACACAAAGACCAGCCACCAGCTGTACGAAGCCGTTCTCTCAAGTGAACCCTCCAGGCTCGGTAGCTTGTTCCGCAAATGGCGGATGTCAGCGAGAGCCATGCCCCAGAGAAAGAGGCAGGGCTGCCACATGTCTCCATCCGCGCCGAGGGTCCAGAAGAAAACGAAAATGATCGCAACCACCGATAGCCGGGCCAGGGGGGACACCCGTCCCAGGGCCAAGCAGCACAGGAAGACGAGAATTGATCCCCTGAACTCGACTGACAGTGTCCAGGCCTGAGGCAAGAAGCTGGCGGTGGTGGTCTGAGTCGTGATGATGATGAAATTATGCCAAACCATGGCGAGAAGCGCCAAGATGCCGGTGGCTGGGGGTGCCTCGGGATCCCTGCTTCCGCTATTGTAGTACAACCCGTATGTTTTCAAGACGAGGACAATGAAAAGGAGGGGGACAGTCGGGAAAAATAGTCGCATCCCGCGGCGGAAAACGCTTGATGGAAGGGATCCAATGCAGGCTTCAGCTTGTCCACTATGAGCCTTCTTCAACGGACTATATGTGAGCACAAAGCCGCTGAGGACGAAGAAGATCATGACGCTCAAGACTCCGCAGTGGATAAGTCGGATGAATGGGAGTTGCAATATGTACTTATTGTTCGGATCCTCTCCCCAACCATGATTGATGAAAACGAACTAAACACCAGATTGTCAGCTATCTTCTCATAATGGTACATCCCGTTCAATGAATGCTCACATCATCAGTGTAGTGGAGGATAATGACAACCATTGCCGCGATGCCACGGAGGCCGTTCAGGTACGACGTTGGGTGAGAATCAGGGACTACTGAATTTTCGTCCCCATGGCCGTACGCGTGGGCCACGAACGATGGCACCAAGGTCCAGAAGATGCGTCGTGCATGGAAACGGCGCCATCGAAACCAACTTCTTCTGGTGTACTCGACTGGTTTTTCTTCTTCGTACGATAGTTCAGACAGATCTGCCGAAAGATCTGCTTCCTCGTCTTCAAGAAGTGGCTCGTAGGACTCGCCCGCCTGCCCTCCCGAGAACCAGCCACGAACGGTATCAGCAGACTCCTTGGAGAGGACCTTCATGGCCGTGCCGAGCTCGCCTTGGTCCAGCATCTCGAGCTGTATAGAGAAGCAAGGGAAGGAGGTCGTGTTGAGGAGGAGGCAGTCTGGTTTGAAAAGAACTGTTCGAGAGGTAGTGTTGCTGTGTGTCTTCCGGTTTTCTGCAGTGGATAGGTATGCTTCACGAGTTTATAACTCAAGATTTGAGGCTGCGATGCAGGATCCCTAGCGGACATGCTGTGGCGATAAGAATCCGAGGCATTGAGGAATGGGAATTTCAAGGGAGAAGAGGGTGAACAGGGCCGAAAGAGGAATCGCATCCGAATCGGAACGCCGCTCACCAGTGGGTGGTCTGCCCGAGACTTGAAGCAATGCAATGAGAGGCCACGAGATACATCAGCATTCTCAATCATATATAGTTGTGTCTCAGTCAAGCCCAACGACATTCAAGCTTTCGACACTGACAAGGGGGTCTCCAGATGGCACCCCCCGCAGCCAGGGTCGCAACCCGACGTGTTCAAGCCTAGGTAGATCAACAGCCGGATTTACCCAAGACAAACGAATGAAAAGAGCAATCCGGCATCGCCGCAATGTTTACTTTCGGATACATGGGCCCTAACATCCTGAGCAACTGAGTTGTTGAGCTTGGTCTAGTTCATTCGCGAGACTAATTGTTCCGCCCGCGCCACCATGTTTTTGAGTTGTGAGACATGGGCGGTTAAGTCAGGGGCCAGGGAGATCTCGGCACTGATGGGGTTAGTCGAACGTTACACACATTTGGGAGAATCCATTGCGAGACATTCCATGCAAAACGTGTTTGTTACACGATTTCGACCCCCTATCAAGCCTGCGCGAGAAGATTCGCTATCACGCTGGAGGGAGTGTCGTGATCTCATGAACAACCCCACACCCGCATTCCACGCTGTTTTGTGCCTGCCAATAAGCTACGGGAATTGATAACCGAGTGGTGAAGTCCCTCGTCTCGGCCCGCGACAAGCAAGCATTCCGATCTGAGAGGGACAAGGTCGAGAACGCAATGCTCAGCTCGACGCCGATGGGATGCATCGGAACCCGGACATCAAGACAACCACAAAGGGGGCCACTGACTCCAAGTCCTGCATTTCTCATAGTACCATAGTATGATACCGTTATCTCAGCCGCAAGTCACGGTGTTCAAATCCGCGGTTCCTTGGGCTTGGCATGAAGAATTTCAGCCGCAAGCCATGATACCACTCGCAAGTCGGAACTTCGGAAGCACCTTCGCAAGGGACCCGGTGAATGTAGCCACTATCCACATGCACGATAGACTTAAAAGTTTAAAAAAGGGCCTGCATCTCCATACCAATCATGATATAAAGAGGTCAGTTCATCATCTTTGGTATGCAGTATTATCATATCGCCCCCTGAGGGAAACCCCTTAAATGGAGGTGGAAAGCACTCTTATTCGCCTGATAATAATCCTCCGCCCCTTGCCTTTGCCACAACTATTGAACGTGGATAAGAGTAATCTGATAGGAGGTAGACATGTATTCTGGGGGAACAGTTGCCTGCCTGGACAAAAAGTATATACAATAATCTGGCGGCTAAAGCTTCGATGCTGCAGCAGGGCCGTCGCACCCACATCCGTCAGCCTCCTTTGCCGCCTTGCTAGTTTCAACGAGAGTGCTTTTGTTGAAGCTCTGTTCACTGGGAGGCACATCCAACGCGGGGTTCTTATCAAAGAAGTTGACAGGCTTCAGATGCACCTTGAGAATTTCAACCGGCATGACGGGGAAGTCTTCGATTCTTGGCACATGGTTAATGCCGAACTGTACCCAGACGACAATGTCAGACTCGGCATTCAATGTCTCATTTCGCTCAGACCAGCCTCTAACACCGGTGCCTCCACGAGACTGATTGGTATACCAACCGCCAGCGTAAAGCTCCCGGTCTCGATGTGTTGTGACATAGATGTTGTGGTCCGCGAACTCGGCGCGCTTGTAGTTGAAGCTGTCATTATCGCTCATGAGCTTCTGGAAAGGCGGTGCCATGATCTTGTAGGCCACTGGTTTCCCGTTGATAGGGTTAAGGGAGTTAGGGTTGGTGATCTTGAACGTGCGGTTCACGTCAAAGTCAAGGTCAAGGCCCGATGTCTTTTCCACGACCTTGTCGACAACTTCGTAGCCTGTGCCGTGAGGGTTCCAGTTGGGGTCGCGCGGCATCTTGTGCGCTTCCGAGTACACCAGCTGGTTGGTGTGTCCATCGATCATGGGGTCGACGCGCAGGGAGAAGATGTGTTGATGATGTCCTGCGAGGACACCAGGGTGAACAACGGTACCGAAAGACGTGCCGACCTTGTCCAGCTCATGGTCGATAGGCTGTGTTGATAGGATACCAGTGGCCCGGACTTCGTAAGTCACCTCGCCGGCCTGATTAAATAGGAACATCAAAATGTACTCATAGTTGGAGACCGTGATGATGCTCTGAAGCACCAATTCGCGAGATCGGACGAGCGCAGCACGTCCTGTACGGTAGTTGGTGTGCTTCCAGCCGATGCCTGCATCTTGCTCGTGGATGCAGATGCAGTTGTCTCTAGACTCCGGCTGACCGCGGTCATCGGAAATCACACCACTGAGGTACTGAATGCTTCCTAAGCAGTCGCATCCCAGCTGTAGATTGTTGGCAGTGGCTCCCGCGCCCGCATCACCGAGATCGAAAGCGGCTTTCTTATGGAAGGGGTGACGCGGGTCACCATAGGGTACACTCATCTCCGAGAGCGACAATCTGTAGAACAGCGGACGGCCATCATACTTGACGTTGTACAACACCATACCTTCACGCTGGTTGAAGCCTGGAGTTATGCTGTGTTAGTCATCATTACAAACCATTTTGTTCTTCCTCTCTCCCCCCTCGGAGTACCCTTTACGTACCGATGAAGAAACTCCACTTCTGCCACTCGAGCACATGGCCAGTCTCTCCCACGGGTGTGACGGTGAAACTGGGTCCCTCGGGCTGGACAACCTGGAGAGGCTTGAGGTCTTTCCGGAGGTTCTGGGCCTCCGGGATGTACTCGTTTCCTGGCTTAGGTGTGTATGGGCTAAGAGGCTTGATGGTGTTGTCCGCACCAGTGGGAAGAATATCAATGCGGATGATCTTATACTCGTTACACTCTACTACGGGCAGAATTGGTAGCGGGAAAGCATAGTGATTAGAGTCGGGCTCGGATGAGTTGTTGGGGTCTCTCATGTAAAGGAAAACTTGATACAGACGGGCATCATCGTTGACACCATCAGATCCTGGCAAGGCTTAGTCGCAAGAAACACGAGCACTTAGTTTGGGTACCCACCGTAGATCCAAGGATCAGCGCAGACAACTGTGCCTTCAGGTAGCTCGAGTTTCTTGATCTCGGCAAGGACTTTAGGGTCCTCAAGGGCGATCTTCTCGACTAACTGAGCCTCATCGTAGTCGACGTTGCCGTGGACATTGGCACCGAGCTTGAGGTTGCTCTCAACCTTCCCGCTTGTCAGATTGACTACCGCTTCATGGAAGAGATCCTATGACGGTTCTTGTCAGCGTTTCTGTCGGACCTCAGGTGAGTAAAGCCTAGATATCGTACCGTTCCCCGGACGTAATATGCAAGAAACGCCCTGCGGTCAGGTTGAGTAGCGGACAGTCCCTTGTCCTTTGCGTCAAGGTAAGGTGCCAGTTCTGCCTTGGCGGGTTCACTGAGAGTCACCACCTTGAACCGAAGAGAAACAGATGTTGGCCAAGCAGTCTGGATCACTTGGGCTGCAGCTTTGATCTCCGCACCTGAGAGGGGGCAGAGGGGATGTGGTGCTGACATGCTGGAGATAGGCTATGTAGTTGGAGGATGTGAATGAAGAGACTCGAGATGATCCCAAGCACAAATGATGGAGGGAACAGGAGGGTTTTATAAACGGGGTCCGGTAATGGGTGGATGTGTGGATGTTGGCGGCACCGTTATTGCTGGCCTCAAACCGAGGCGGGAACTCTCCTCCTTATCGGACCCCGTTGCAGCGAGGTAAGTTCGGCGCAGGTGATCCACATTTTAGGAGTGGCGCTTGACCCGCACGTCCCATCCGGGTATAAGCGTCCTGCAGCTTCGTTCCATGCTGTCACGGCATCTTGGCATCGCTGCTTATCACCAAGTACATGTATCATCCTTGTTAGCAGTCCTGTCCTCGGGCTCCGGGTTGTTGCCTTGAATTTCGCAGATGTCGTTTGGTCTGAGCTAAAGGAACAACCAACTGTCTTCCAGTGACCAGAGATAGTTGAGCCAGGACCTTGCCATCTTCTCATCATCGTCTCGAGCCCAGATCCTTTCCAGCATCTCAATGGCGTTTCTGACATTGTAGCAACACGATGATACCCAGATATTCCTGAAAATTTCCCGAACCATGATCTTCAGATCGGCCGCTTGAATCTCTGCCCCAATGACAAAGGCCGGCCACACCAGGCTCTTTACATGGAAGTCCTGGGCTGAGATGGAGAGCATGTGGAGTATGGCGGATCGAGTTACCCCTTCAAGATACAGATCAGAAAGATTCTGCCCTCGGTCAAGCAGCTGTCCGACTATGTGAGAGGCATATACTTCAACCGCGGCCTTATAAGCATGCGCAAGGTGTGAACGCGACTCGTAATGCTCAGGATCCGGGAAGTTCTCTGCCCACGCTGATGGCGAGAAGTTCTCGAGACCTTTGCACAACTCTGCGGCCTTCACCTGGTCTGCTTCAGAATAGGCCGTGAGTGATCGCATAGAGTTGATGATGGAAACTAGGTAGAGCAGCTCGGCAGGACAGCCAACCCAAGTTTGATCTTCAGATTGTCGCAAGATTCTTAGGAGAGACGGATCAAGTGAAGCTAGTTGCTGAGCAAAAGAGTCCTTCGCTGGCGCCAGGGTTGCGCCCATGATCCCAAACCTATGTGAAAGGTTAGCGGTGAGTCCAGTCGAGAACTTTCAGGAAGTGCACTTACGTCGTGTAGGCTGTGTCAAAATAATCCACCCAGTGATCATTTCCGAGACTGCGATTCTGAAGGGAGGCTTTGCGCTGTTGGAGTATTTCGCCAGCACCTCCCAGGTGATGCTCCCACCCCCGGCTGCCAAACTCAACCACATCCATACAGATAAACAGAACAATGGCTGCCACTGCGGCATCATTGTTTGTCACATCGCCGTCTTGTATTTCTACCTTCAGATACTGCAAGGCTCTTTGCTTATGAGCTAGAGCTACACGCAGTGAGGGTGAGAAGTTTGGCTGGCTCAGCTGCCAGTCGCGTCCCTCTGATTTATGCCACAGTGAAGTATTGTCAACCTCGAGAAGCCTGCTTTCCGCACGGGGGGCTTGCATCTGGTTGATGACTAGCCGATGAGAGTAGTGGAAAGCCGATATTGCGATCATTGCATGGGATAAGGCATGGCTCCTAGACATAAGCGGCATAAGAGACAAGAAAGGATTGCTGGATGTCTGATAAACGACACATTCCTTGGACATTTCCATGTCAACTGTCACAACATGATCAGCGCCTTCACCATCGGGATAACTTCGGTCCAGGTCACAGCTTACAGTAGCGTATGTACTTCCGGCAATCAATTGACAAGTCTTGCAGGTCAGGGTCGATGAGAGACCATGACACGTCAAGTGATGCCGGCAGTGCTTCACGCAAAGTGTCCCAGGAGTGTCCTACTGCGAGGGTGCCAGAGTGGCAATCTCTTGTGGCTACAAGATCATGATTTGGTCCTTGATCTGCACCGAATGTGGCTTTCCCCATCATCTTGCCTCGGCTGGCCACACTATTGGTCCACACCAACTTCTTCGGTCGGTCATATCCTTGGCAACGAAGCTTCAAGGAGGTACAGCGGAGACAAGTTGGGAGGAGTCTGTCACACTTGGCCCGCTTCTGCCGACAGGTCCAGCACGAATTGGAAGCGTGGGACGCGTCTGGCATGACGAATGGAACATCGTTGGTTGATTGGCGAGTGTCTTTGATGTTGAATGTTTGCGTGAAGTTGGGTCAGGGTGAGGTGTGGAGGCCGAGGAGGTGAGAGTTGGCAGGCGAGCGTGGCGGGGTGTTTTTCTTATCAAGCGGTAGACCCGGCGGATCGGGAGGCCGGCAGATTGAGCGATCGGCGCTAGTCCTCATCAGGAAGCCAAGACGCGGCCCCGGTCAAAACCCCAGATTCGTCCCTCACAGGCTCACCCTGATCTCACTGGGGCTTCAAGTTTGGGGCCTAGGACTCTTTCCAGTGCCAATTGTGAGCGATATCTGTGGCTTTTGATCGGTGGAGAGCTTGAAGATTCATGCATTGGTAGTCTTAATGAGGGTAGGGTGGGTCATTGTGAGTTTATGTACCTACACACGCCTCCGTTATGGGCCTCAATCAGGTACCAGCCCTCGGCTTTGAAGTCGTGCCAGAAGCCTTGCTGAAGGGCAAAAGAAGTATGTTCAAGTAATTTTGATACCAGAGTACCTTGTAGTTGTCCTTACGGTTTCTGACTCATTCAATCTATTAGCTAGACCCTTACAGCCTCGCACCGAAACAAAACAGCCAAACCGCTGCCGGACTCACATCCTCAAACTTGCGTCAAATTCGGCACCGTCCTGGCCGAGCTTTTCAGAGGCCAGTATGCATCTCAGTCAACTCATCGGCCAACAAACGCAATGCACGTGGGAACTCATGATCAGAAGCCACAAATAATTTGAGAATATTAGTATTTCATAGAACTTTTTCAGAAAATGATTCGAAAAAACCTAGGGTCATTTCAGTCCTTCATGCCGATTGAGCCACTACTATTTTGCGACGGCCATTCACAGCCAGCTTTCAGCCCAGCTGAAATAAGCACTACTCAATCCTGGAGAATCTGAAAAATCAGAAGTTTTCTGGGGTTCAATATCACATGAAAGATGAAATGCCCCGGTTCTTAGCATCTTGCCTCGCAAAGGCAATTGCGAATCCCCCGCATTCACAAAAGTTTGCCAATGGCTAATTGGCAATACGAAAATCCTGAGTCTTTCTCGTATTCTCGGGACCACCTTCCGGACCCCATCTTGACCGGACCGGGTCGACCTCCGATGCGGGGGTGCTTCGCCGCCGTTATCTTCCGCCGGGAGACATTCTGAGGACGCCTATATCCGAGGGAACTGACAGCAAAAGTCGGGTACTTATTTCAGACGTCTCCTACCAAAGTTAAGCTGATCACCGAGGGACCTAGACTGACGTTTACTCGTATTCTCCACCTCTTCAGAAGCGCTAGAACCTTCTGCTTGCCAAGGTCTCCACCCGCCCTGATATTCACCATGTCTTTTAGCGAGAAGAATCCTTTCTGGGTCGAAGCCGAGGATTGGCATACTGCCGGCGAGCCTTTCCGCATCGTGGACAAGCTGCCACAAGGCTACCTACCCGAGGCGCAAACCGTAGCTGATCGTCGTTTCGCAGTCATCAGAACTCCGGGCCACCCGTTAGATGAGCTTCGCCAATCATTATGCCACGAGCCCCGCGGCCACGCCGACATGTACGGAGGTTTCATCACGCCACCTGATGACTCTGGAGCTCATTTTGGTGTCATGTTTTGGCACAAAGATGGATTTTCGACTGCATGCGGGCATGGAACCATCGCCCTGGGGTACTGGGCTATTACAAAGGGACTCGTCGAAGCACCCAAAGTTGACGGAGTTGTCGATGTTGTAATCGATGTTCCTTCTGGGCGCGTGGTTGCCAGCATCGGTATCAAGCAGGGCAAGCCTGTCTATGCCGACTTTGTCAACGTATTGAGCTACCAACTTGTCGAGGACCTGGAGGTCCAGATCCCGTCTCATCATGCAGCAATCAAAGTCAACCTTGCCTTTGCCGGTGCCGTCTACGCTACGCTGGATGCATCTCAGGTCGGAGTCCTGGTCGAGCCTGGCAGTCACCAGGACTTCATCAGACTCGGCAGAGAGATCAAGGCTTCCATTGGTGACAAGGCCAACTATGGCACCTACGATCTCTATGGCGTGATATTTTACAACGAAGAAGGCGAGGTCGATAGTGAGCGAGATGAGGTGAAACAGAGAAACGTCACCGTCTTTGCTGATGGACAAATCGATCGTTCTCCATGCGGTTCGGGTACCTGCGCAAGACTTGCTGTTCTGCTTGCGCAGGGCAGGATAACACCAGGTCGCTCCAAGCTTATGCACCAATCCATCGTTTCTACCCGCTTCCAAGCCGACATTATATCCGAGGAGACAAGTCCTGTGGAAGGCTTCCCTGCCTGTATCCCTCGCGTCCGGGGACATGCCAATCTGGTTGGGCGGATGAACTTCTACATCGATCCTTCTGATCCGGTTTACCCCGGCTTTCTTCTCCGCTAGACACCCGGCTTTTTGGATTCCTTCGGCGGCTTCGGACCCGATTTATGGGGGTATCAACGGTCGCGCCGGATTATGTCTGGAAGTTGAGCAAGTTGCGTGAAGCGAATACTTTCATGGCGCTTTCGGCTCAAATGCGAACGCTACCGAAAGCCATATACGATGAAGCAATTTTATAGCCCAACTTATCGACGCCGCGGTAGTAGTCTTGCTCATCTGCACATTACTTCAGCTAAGTGACGCTGCGCTGAAAGCAGGTTTCATAGTAGCCAGAATGACCGGCGATCGTCAGTTGTATTAGTTGAACTGAATGTTAATTCTTCATGTTCGTCATGACTGTATGATACGAGATTGATTGTCCCTTACGAGTCATCGCATCCTGTTTCGTCCTTCGCTCAAGTCATCAAGAGTTGTTGCCAGTCGCAACCCCCCAGAAGTACCCACACCAACTTCCCAAGATAAGCACGATCAATGCTACGAAGCAGCTCTTGGATATGAGTCTGTTCTTCTCGCCATTTTGCCCGTAGAACCTCTCCTTCCTGACGTTGAGGATCTCGCCACGCGCAATGCGCAGTTTGCGTGTCCACTGAAGGTGTCCGAGATCGACGGACTTCCAGGAAGCGAACGTCAGGAGGAACGAAACAACCACGGAGATTCCAGCAAGAATGACGTAGACAATAGTCACTTTATCGTAGGAGTTGTTGTCGTTGTCTTGGATGACACCAGTAATGACGCGAACGACGATATTCATCCTGAAGAAGCATCATGTTAGCTTGGACTGGGCATCAGAGGAGGTTTTGAGCAGAAATCTTACGCGTTGTTCATGGTGATCTTCAGAGCGTAAGCTGAGCCAAAGACAGTCGAGTCCCACATTGATGTACGGATACTGTCAATGATGGTGGCTGGCCCGAAGCAGTAGGCGAAAGCAAACACTCCGAAACTCGCAGCAGTACCCTGAGTGGTGTTGGCGAAACACACGAGCAACATGGAAGTGAACATTCCAATGCCACAGAAGACCACTAGAGGGCTGTTTTAGTCACAAGACCTCGTTTTTGCAGAATCGATTGTTATTCAAGCACTCACAGACTGAAATACGGTTCACGTAAAGGTCAAGGAAGACTCCTAGTATGGGAACAACGAAGAATCCTGCCTATGTTAGCTGACTGAAGGGTAGAGGGAAAACTGAAGAGTAGACACGCACCGGCATATTGCAACGTGGCGCTGTACCAACCAGCAGTGATGGAGCTTGTTCCGAAGCGCTGCTCGGCGAGCTCGGTGGCGTTTTGCAGGAAGACGATGGCAGTACTCGTTTCGAACAATGAGAAGCCCATGACAGCCCAGAAGGCCCACGGCAACTCGAGAACCTTGCGCAACTCGACTTTCTTCGTCTTTTCCTTCAATCTCTCGCCAGTGGCAGGGTCGCTAACGCCGTGGAATTTGCTGTTGGCAACCTTTGTGAACCAGTAAAACACGCCCGTCATGACATTCGTGAAGAGATTCATGAAAACCGCAACCCAAAACACCCAGGCGAAATCTCCCGTCTTCTTGGCGATGATATTGGCAGACGACTTTCCAGCAAATGCACCAATCTTGCCGATGCCCAGCTCGAAGCCCAAAGTCGAGGCAAAGCCGTTGCCGGGGGCGAACCAGGATGAGAAGACTTTGTATTGCACCACTTGAGTCGCGATATCTCCGAGGGAGCGGATCACTCTGCCAGCAATCATAAACTTGTAAGAGCGGGTCTGAGCTGCTGCTGCCACAAGAATCGAGCCGGCCGAGTAGAGGAAATTGCCGTACAACATGGCACCTAGTTGTCTGTCAGTAAAATTCGCATTGGTGTCTGCGGGTTTTCATACCTGCGCCACCAATTCTGTCCGTGACGACACCACTGAGAAGCATCAGAGCAGTGACCATGAAATCCTCGCTAGCTTCCAAAAGAGAGAACTGCGTGTTGTTGATCTTCATTTCCTTCTTCATCGTCGTCTTCATGGCACCGCTGAGGCCGGAACTCCACTGAGAACCAAATCCAATAGCTGTTACCAACACAACAGAGGCCAACTTCCATGTCAAGGGAACTGGTCTGAGGCTGCTATTGACTGACACTTCATCGCTATCCGGGGACGCAGAGACAGCGGTTGTAAAGCCCTGCTTTTCATTTTGACTCGTCTCAGAGACATAGTCTGCGGGAGCTTGCTCGGCATCCCGAGAGGGTGGTACTGCTTCGGCAGCCATGCTTGAGTGTTGAGGAGGAGGAGAAGAGATTGAGCTGAGACCGTCCGACTGTGGAGAAACGTAGAGTGTCGACTGTAGAGCGAAAGGCGATTTCATTATTTGACGAAGTTTGGTTCTTATAGCATAGTCATCATGAATGTCACTCCAAAATTGACCGATGGACAACAACGGAGGGTCCTAACCCCGACTACGCGTCTAGGGTCGCAAGCCGTGGATGGCCCTGCGTTCGTCAGGCGCTCCCGCTTGGGAACTGGGTGGCACCACGTGCAGATGAGAAGGCGATGAACCTGTCTAGTCCGACGAAGGCGCATCTAATCAATCAGATTAGATCCACAGTTCGCCGAAATCAAGGTTGCAGAGACCCTTCGAATCATGAATCTGCAGGAGCTAGACCCGATGATGACAAGGTTGGACCACCAAACTGGGAACATGATGAGTCTCCTTGGAGCCGACAAAGGAGGTAAAGCAAGCCAAAGCGCTGTTACTGAAAAAATCTGTCCCGGGGATGGCCTAAAGTGAGTAGCGGCGGCGCATGAAGTGGAGGTCCATCTTCTCCAAGACACCAATAAGCATTGCTCTACTGTTTGTGCAGAATTTCTCACAGTGATATTTCATGCAGATCCAAAATCCCTGTTGTTCCAAGGGAAGTCTAGAAGTCTAAATCGCGGTAGTTTGGTGTTAAAAGACATTCTGGAGCAACTGGACTTTATCATACCCTAACACAGAGTACTGGGTTCCCTGAATAAAACCTCGCTGATTCCCGTGGAAAAAAGGGTGAAAGCAGGATGGAAATATCAGCTTTTATATATTCACTGAATGAAACTTACTCGCATAAGCTAGATACGCAGAGTTTCCTCTTGTTCTTCTTCATCTTCAACAATAGGTCGAACGAGGTGACGTTGAAGAACGGACGAATCACAGCTTGGAAACAAGTTTCATGGTTTCTCGGTGATACGACGTTATTCCGCTCGGCTCGAGCGAGCGAGCCAGCGAGGACTGCTACGCGGCCAACATCCGTCAATCAACCATGCTTTAAACGTCTTTTTCACGCCCCTCTGGACTACGTCGGGATTAACAGAAGTCGATCTATCGAGTGAGTGGGAGCCGACCTAGAAGTGCATGCATCTTGCGGGACTTTTGATCCCTGAACGCGTTTCTTGATGTGGGCGGGTCGGGGCTGGAGCTAACGTGGATTGATACGGCAGAAGAAGAAACATTTGATCTAGAAGATCACCTGGCAGCTTGCAGCTTGCATTTCTTTGCCTCCATTGGAACCTTTCCGTTGTTCATTATATTTTTATCTAACCAATAGAAAAATGGCGAAGCCGGTCGATTCCTCGGCTCCAAAAAGCCCTCACTCGACGGCAAGCTCGCAAAGAAGACGCAGCAGTCGAGACCAACATCAAGATGACAACGTAGTTATCAATGATGAGACACCGCTTCTCAAAGCTAGTCATTCCAACATGGCCGTTCCTTCGTATCAGACTCCCGACTTGAGTCTCGTGGCTGAGACAGAAGCGCCCCAACAACCGGTGTCCTGGATGTCAATGCCAAAGAAGTGGCAGTTGGGCATGGTCGTCTTTGCCCGCCTAGCTGAACCGCTGGCTGAGCGGTCACTTACATCGTACCTTTTCTATCAGTTGAAGTTTCTCAGCCCGTCTCTCCCAGACTCGGCGATTGCAAGACAGGCCGGTCTTCTCACTGCTGCGTTCGCCGCTGCCCAGTGTGTGACTGGCATGTTATGGGGACATGTGGCTGACAGTCCTCTTTTTGGTCGAAAGCGAGTCCTTCTCGTGGGGTTGCTGGGAACTTGTATCTCAGCGATCGGAATGGGACTATCCACTTCCTATGCCTCTGTGGTGTTCTTCCGTGTTCTAGCTGGAGCACTGAACGGAAACGTAGGTGTTCTCAGGACCATGATTTCGGAAATTGTTGAAGACAAAAGGTACGCGTGATCTGATACCCCTTTCATTTAGGATTGCGTGATCAGTATTAAAAAGTAAATAGGTATCGATCCCGCGCTTTTCTTCTACTTCCAATGTGCTTCAACGTTGGCGTCATCATCGGACCTCTTCTGGGTGGATTTCTTGCCGACCCTATTGCATCTCTCCCCTCAATCTTCGGACCAGGCTCGTTTCTCGGTGGTGAAAATGGAGTTTGGTGGATGATACGATTCCCATACGCTCTAACAAACTTTGTTTGCTCAAGTATCTTGATGATTGCGGCGCTGGGAGTAGTTCTTGGGCTGGACGAAACGCATCCGCTCAGGCGCCATCAACGAGACAGAGGCCGGGACCTCGGGCGCTTTCTGCTCAGAAAGGTCTTCAGAGTGGAAAGCCCGCCCAATGATTATCATCTCATTGGCAATGGAAACGAGTCGACCGAAGCAGGAGACGTTGAAGACCAATCTTCGTCCAGCAAGCCCGTGGAAGACAAGGGCCGGGCGCCTCTGCGTGCTATCTGTACGCGCAACGTTATCTTGACGTTGGTTCAGAACTTTTCCTCGGCTCTCCACGTTTCTGCCTTCAACTCCATACTGTTCGTTATGCTACCAGCACCCCAAGCAGACAACACCAATGCTCAGCTCCCATTCCGATTCACGGGTGGTCTGGGTCTGTCATCCCAAAAGGTTGGCTTTGCTAACACAGTCATTGGAGCTGTCGGTCTTCCCCTCCAAATCCTCTTGTTTCCCTGGATCAGCAGTAGACTCGGTGTCCTGCAGTCCTACCGCACATTCCTCCCCTTCAGTGCGCTGGCGTACTGCTCGCTGCCCTATCTCGCCCTGTTGTCGAACAAAAGCACGCTCTTGTGGCCCTTTTTGTCTGTCATCTTGAGTGCACAAGTCATGTCGAGAACGTTTGTGGGGCCGGCAACGATCATGCTGGTCAACGACTCTGCTCCGCACCCTGCCCTGCTAGCCACTGTGCATGGTGTTGCATCGAGCACTTCAGCCGCAGCTCGCATGCTCGGACCTACTATCGGAGGAACTGTCCTTGGCTGGGGACTTAGCAACAACTTTGTTGGTGCGCCATTCTGGGGCATTACGCTTGTTGCTCTTATCAACTGGTCACTACTCTACGTAGTGAGGGAAGGAAACCCCATCTAGAGTCAACAGTTCTGGTATTAATAGAACTACTAGCACTAGAGGCGGCGTAGAAAGCCTCTGCCCATTCCTTCAATAGAGATACACGTCCCCAATAGATGCAAAACCGCTCACCGCTGACTCAAACCGATCAGGGTGATGTTATAGTGTCCATCGCTCTAACCATCTGCTCCTTCCACTGACCATCATTCTTGGTCTAGATCGTATTGCTGACGCTGAACGCTTGCGTAGCCTAGTTTATCCTGCTCTCTGAAAATGAACGATATGGTATCGGGTCTCATCTCACAACGCCTCTGTATCAGCTACAGTCTACCTGACAAGAACGTTGACTGATAATGCATGTAATTCGCCTCGATAAAGCGTCATTAATGAAAATTGCGTGGAAGCCTATAAACTATCGCCCGTGCCGAAACTGCTAAACTTAACTCGCGATCATAGTAAATACCGTTTTCCCAAGGCCACCTTTCCCGTTGTACACCGTTGTACACGCATCTCTCACGCCGTCGATATCCATAAAGTCAACTTTACAACCAACAACAGGCAGGACATCTCCTTTTTCCGCGTGGAGTGCCAGTGTTTCCAAGTCTTTGGCATTGGGATCGAGGAACAAGTACTCGTATTTAACACCCCAGCGTCTTGCACGTGCCCTCCGATACGAATCAACCATGTTCAACACCATGCGTGCGAGCCACGGGAGACTTGGATCATCTGGCCTCTTCATCACGCTCGATTGTTGGAGCTGAGTGCCAGAGGGCTGCGTAGCTATAGAGACAATGACACCCGTAGACGGAGTCATGAGGTGAAGAAAAGACATAGAGTCTCCAGTTGTGTCTAAGATGAAGTCAACGGATCCACGAGGAATGGCCTGGGATACGTCTTCCTTGGTGTAGTCGATTACTATATTCCGGTTAGGTACACTCTTTGTTCAAATAACTAGGTAGTCTGATGGTGGCTCACTTTGGTCAACCGTGCCTTTACCAAGCAGCTGCGGCACTTTTTCTACTTTTGATGTTGAGACAGTGGTGATCACTTTGCCGGCATGGAAGACGTTCTTAGCGATCTGACACGCATACGCGCCAGTGCCACTCACTTCCCAGAGTATCATCAGTAATTTTCCCGCGTAGATTACGATGAATCTCACTCACAGCCAGCTGGTACGAAGACCGTCTTGCCTGATAATGATCCCTCGTATCGTCGCAAAGTTTGCAGTGCGGTCATACCTGCCAATGGCAATGAGGCGGCATCATCGAAAGACAGATTCTTAGGTTTGAGAGTGACGTAATGCTGTGAACATTTGGCGAATTCACTCCATGCCCCTGCAAATACAGGAGTTCAGCATCTGTACCTATGACCTATCGCAACTTTTGAGCGTATATATACCTCGGCTGGCCTCCGGTAGCCGCGAGTAAATCCCGTCACCAACCTTGATGCCTTTGACATCCTGTCCCACTTCTGTTACGGTTCCTGAGCAATCGTAGCCAATTTGGTATGGGAATCTGTTTTAATGGTGTTAGCTGATAAGATGATCGCATGATGAGGTTTCCTGACGGACTTCTCTTTAACCGCAAGCTTAAAGACTCCTGCTGCCTTCTTGACATCTACGGGATTGATACTCGCTGCGTGGACGCGGAATACCACATCAGTAGCTTCTGTTACAACCGGCAAGGGGATCGTGGAAAGCTCATATGCGGACGGTTCGCAAAAGCTTGGTGCCGTGACTGCCCACATGGAGGAAGTCATTGTGCCAAAAGGTGGATGATTGGTGTCTTTACAGCAAGATCAAGTCGGAATAGAGTTGGTTTGTTTGTATACGACTAAGGAACGTAGTTATGTGATACCCGAATCCCGTTCGACATTCCGCTCATGGCGTTTAAGTTGACCGGAGCAATAATTGAGCCGGGCAGGAGGCGGAGAGACGAGTCTCTGTTAGTAGATGTTTCTGGTTGCCCTTAGTCTCAAAGTGGAAGCGACCTGCTTTCAATTGGCGCCAGAAAGTTCTGCTCCGCTCTGTAGACCTGGAGCGCTGCCGGTGGGCGAACCGATCACATAAGCGAGAAACCAGATAATGGATTCTTCGATAGAAGACCACGATACTATCGGATTAAGTAATCCGTTATGTTGGAGCCTGAATCCCGACGAACTCGGAATGTGCACGACCTCAACACTGTCGTGATCCTCGCCAACGTGCAAATCCGCAAACGGACTTCGCCTGTGCTTTTCATTGACACACTGGACATCGCTTATCTTTCGTAGTTGCTTGGGGAAGAGGAACTACTTGAGTTTGAGTTTTTTTTAAAAAAAAAAAAGTTATTAGGTAGAGATGATCTACGCCCTCAAGTCGAACCCAAGTTGAGGGAAGAGCGGCCCAGCATGACTGAATGGTTCGGGGAAGCTTTTACCAAATACAATGTATCTCGAGGTTGATACGTTAAACCCCGAAGCAGTAAATGTCTATAATACACTGCTTGTATCTACAGCATGCTGTACGAAGTATCACCTGCGGGTGATGCGTGCATGCAGTCTGGTGCGGCTGCGACTAAGTTTATCGATTGGGTATGCCTGCCCCAGCATCCGTGCCAATGTGAAATTGATTAAAACACCTGAACTGGTGGGTCGCGCAGCTAAATTTTCGGTTCACAGGCAGGGCCTCTCTTGAAATCAATGTAAGGAAGATGGCCTATGCAATAACCCCAATGCTTAGGCAATCGTCCCTACTCATCGTCACAACTACTTCTTCTTTGTCGTGACTAAGCCGGGCTCTCAAGCCTCATTGCTTGCCAATCCCAGTTGATAGCCCGGTAGAGGATTCTTGAAGATATATCTAGCCCGAAAGCTTCGACACATCGCGAAATTTGAAGCGGTAAAGTTCGAGACCTTACCAATTCTGGCGAATAACATGACGGTAGTGAGGGTCTAAGTAAACATAGAGGCTACGGGTAGGCATCTCTATCTCCCGTCCACTTCTCTACTCACTCAATAAACTTCGCGCGAAAACTTCAGCTGACCTGTAGCGAAACGCAACTTGATAGACCGAGAGCCGGGTAGACGCCACGTGGAAGGCCCTACCAGTAACCATACCCTGATTCTGAAGAGACGCCTTGAGAAATGATGACCCATCTCTGGCTGGTGGGGAGCCTAGACCAAGCCCGCCTTCTAAACTCGAGATGCAGGAACCAAGATCGGAGAAAATTTTGCGCCATGGCCAAAGAGGGTTAAAGCCTGCAGCCGTTACCCTTCAACACGATCATATGAACGGGAGGTGAAGAGATATGCGCAAGGGTCGAGACATCAGACATGAGCTGGCATGTTATTGTTGTGCCTCGGGAGCAGCTCAGCAGAATCCTACATTGTAGCTGTCGTTCAACAGCTCTTTACCATAACAAATTACAAGTCCTTATCTCTGTTGACCAGTGAGCAAATTTGTATGTCACTTGGCACATCGCAAAGGCGACAATGTCCACCTTTTAACAAGTCCAGCCCTTGAATAAAAACGTACAAACCGGCAAGTCCGCCCAATAGAGAGATTTCACGGACGTAATACGGCCCCGCTTGGACCTCCGGACAGGCTCCGTGGCAGGCAAAAGACTTGACGGCGAAGTCATGTTGACGCGGTGGTTAGCGGCGGTTTTTACTCGGCTTTGCTATAGGAAAATTCTTGCACTCATCTGAATCTCGCGGGAGCCGCAACTGTCTCCATCTTTTACCTAAAAGCTCCTCGCTTGTGTTTCTGAATCGAGAAAGGCTCCATCGAGAACCGCCGAGCGGGTCTCTTAGCGCGGCTCCAACATGCCATGGAAAGCTTCTTTTACGACATCAAAACTTCTTCGCTGCGCCCTCCGCAATGTCAGTGTCAAGAACAGGCCGAAGAACGCCCACTTAGGGACGTCGCAATCCAGAGTTTACGGGGCAATTTGACAGCAGTGACACAAAACAATTAGATCTTATCAACTCAGAAATGCATTCCCCGTGTTGCAGGGCGATCTGTTATCTTTCCCGCCCATGGGGGCGAGATCATTCTGTGGAGGTGGCCCGGCTTTCACCGGGCTACCGAACTGACGACAACCTCTGTCAAGGATGAATCCAGTCCGTCTACCACCATGTGGACCCTGAATCCATCTGACTCGCGCCTGTAAGTTGATCTTTTAAAAGTCAGGAACGTCAGACGCGTCGTGCCCTTTTTGCCTCCTCGAGCCCTCCTTTCTCCGTTGGCTTCTTCCATCCCATCACTTCAACGACCTCCCCTTGGACTGCCTCTTATCGTCCATCAATTGTCTTCAACTTCGCCGCGGTTGAAATACACCTTCTGCCACCATGACGGACGCCATCTCCCACACGGTCGACCACGGCAACAACAAGTCCTCCAAGCAGAAGGAGGACGGACCTGATGCCGAGATGGTTCAGCCCCCTAACCCTTGGCCTGAGATGAACGATAACACCATGCTCGGCGAGACGAGCGATGAGATGAACAACGACCGCCTCAAGCAGATCGCTGCACAGGGCAGCGCTCACTTCCACCGTCTGGGCTGGAAACGCTTGGCAATTGTCACCATTGTCGAGGCCGTTGCCCTTGGTGCTCTCAGCTTGCCTTCCGCCTACCACACCCTCGGAATGTTCCCCGGAGTTTTCCTTACCATAACCATTGGTATGCTTTCGATTTTCACCAGTTACATCGTTGGCCAGGTCAAGCTGGCCCATCCACACGTCGCCAACTACGCCGAAGCCGGAAGACTTCTCTTTGGTCGCTACGGACGCATCGGATACGAAATCTTCGGAGCTGCACTTGTTCTTGAGCTTGTCATGGTCGTCGGTTCTCACGCTTTGACTGGCAGCATTGCGCTCGTCGATATCAACGGCGGTCACGTCTGCTCCATTGTCTTCTCGGCCGTGTCAGCTATCATTCTCCTGATTCTTGCT
This sequence comes from Colletotrichum acutatum, assembly GCF_030867785.1. NCBI lineage: Eukaryota > Fungi > Ascomycota > Sordariomycetes > Glomerellales > Glomerellaceae > Colletotrichum > Colletotrichum acutatum. The sequence goes on along the minus strand of NW_026849027.1, from coordinate 165,654 downwards.
ATCCCGCCCTCGTTCACTGAGGTCGCTATCCTCGGTTATATCGACTTCGTCTCCATTCTGGCTGCCATCGGAATCACGGTCATCGCCACCGGTATCCAGGCCAACAGCGGCTCCGGCGGTCTCTCCGGCATCGAGTGGTCTGCTTGGCCCAGGGAGGGTGTGACCTTCTCCGAGGCCTTTGTTGCCGTGAGCAACATCATTTTCGCCTTCAGTTTCGCCATCGGTCAATTCTCTTTCATGGATGAGATGCATACGCCCACCGACTATATGAAGTCCATCTGGGCCTCTGGCTTCATCCAGATCGCCATTTACACCCTTACTGGCGCTCTTTGTTACGCCTTTATTGGTCCCTCGGTTCAATCTCCTGCTCTTCTCTCTGCCGGACCCCTTATCTCGAAGATCGCCTTCGGAGTCGCTATCCCGGTCATTTTCATCTCCGGTTCAATCAACTCGACTGTTGCCCTGCGATACATTCACGGCCGCATGTACAAGAACTCTCACCTGAAGTACATCAACACCCCCATGGGTTGGGCCAGCTGGATCATCCTTGTTGTCGTGTTCACCATTATTGCGTGGGTGATTGCTGAGGCTATTCCCATCTTCTCCGACCTGCTCTCGCTGGCTTCGGCGCTGTTTGTTTCCGGATTCTCCTTTTACGTTCCTGCCATCATGTGGTTCACCCTTCTCTGCAAGGGCAAGTGGTTCGCACGCGAGAACATTCTCATCAGCCTTGGCAGCATCTTGGCGTTCATCGTCGGAGCTGTCACATTGGTTGCCGGCACCTACTCAACCATCGTTGATATTATTGACGAGACAAGCTCCGGAAGTGCTCACAAGCCCTTTGCTTGCCGTTCGTCTTAGGTTGTAAGACCGTCCTGTAAATAATTAATAGTCACATGAAGTCTGCAATGACTTAAATACAAGATACCCACGGCTGAGACCGTTTAAATCACACAAATGCACCAGAACTATGAAAACTGATTCGATGTCCAATTACATTCACAAGTCCCAACTCATAGCGTGACTTGATGCTAGGGGCCGACTGCTGAAGTAGACAATCATACTTGGATTCAAAAAAAAAAAAAAAAAAAAAAAAAAGGAAAAAAAGATCAATCTCTTATTGAGACTTTGTGTTCTCTGCCTTCCGGAAAGCGTTGAGTAAGTTTTTCATCTAGAATTAAGACCAAATGAATTTCTAATGTTTCACTCTAACCGCTGTTATTGGGACGGATATACAAAAGGTAATTACATCGGTTGCTTCTTGCGAGTTGGCAAGCGCTCTCTGTCAAAGCCCTCCCAGAGAGAAGTTAGCATGAGGGTGTCAGAAAGGGTCCAAGCAACAAAGGAGGACCTCAGTCATATATACAGCGCAGGAATTACACGTCTAAAGAGGGGCAGATTTCAGTAATTTGTCTCTTTGACCCTAATAGTAGTCGGCCTCTGCGAGCTTCCTCCCTGCTTGACATACCTATTGACACTAGCTCCTCTGAATCATTTGACAAAGCTTCGGACTTTGTTGAACACAAATCATAATTTACCTCAGTCAACTCTCATAGCTCACACCACCCCGACCTGTGATAGGCCTAGGTCTTTACAGAACCTTACATCCGATCACATGGTGCACTTGCGTCCAAAGAATACTGGTCAATGTCAATGGTGCCTGTGAAGAGAAAAGATGCCATTGATACATGCTAAGAGGGTGCTCTTGTCAGAGGTCCACTTGGCTTAGTACAACAAAAAAAAGCTATGAGTTCTAACTCTAAGGCGAGATTGTCACAGAGCGAGGAGACAAGTGGAAGACATAGACAGTAGCATGTGTCTTAATTCTTCCAAAAGAGGGACCCAAGGATGGGCCATACATATATGCCCGAGGAGGCGAGTTCTCGCAATGTAGCAAGCGGTATAATGCAATCACACTAGGCAGCGCGAAGTATAGCGTCATGACAGGAAGCTGCCATCTGAATATCTAAAAGTTTCCACGGTACCTAGTTAATATTCGTTACCGTCCCGAATATAATATACGGAAAATTGAAAGCCTTTGTCCCCCTTATTCTCATTCCTGTCACCAACAACAACAGGCCCCCGGGCTAAGGTTGCACCACACAAAAGAAGTGGTTGCGTATTGATCGTATAGTAATGAGACATATCAAACATCAAAAATACAGCAACAAAATGTTGAATGCAAGTCAAAGTCCGAGGTCACGGACACAACCTGTTTGGCCCCACTTACTGCCGAGGTGTACGGAAGCTCCCACCACCAACCTTCCTAGAACCAACCAAATCGGAAATCAGTCTAGACACAACATGTGCACCAACAAGCTTCGAGGTTCTAGTGAATCTAATTCATGCACTGGCATGAGTACGATTTCTCTAGGGGAAATAAATAGGTTCATTAAAGAAACAACAAAGACTTGAATCTTGCCAACCTCAATTCACAATACGTGATGATTGTACCAACTCTCATGGAATCCATGTTCACATAACATGAGAGTGATTGCCAATTCACCTGTTAGCGCAACCATGGCCTGCCCCACCTTCACATTCCTCAAACGCCAACCTCGGTTGTGAGCGGCCCCCCAATTCCCCAACCTGTTGGAGGCGCCGAGGCGGCGCGCCAACGCGACTAGGCGGCAACGATGTAGACAACGAAAGGACACAAACTCACAGCCGACATCGCTTGATTACTGAACATCTCATCAACAAAATCAGCGTCGCATTTCCGTCCAAACTTTGTGTGAATCACAGCAAGGATCTACCATACGACAGCTCAGGCCGAATAACTCAACATGTCACACGGTTCTATGGCCAGCACAATGCGGGAGCAAGTTGCGGTAGACGACCTGGGATCAGACCATTTCACCAGTCGCGTCGATCCCGCCCGCATGGGAAACAAGGCAAATATTGCCTACGGGGGTTGTACCATCAGTATCGGCGTCCAAGCGGCATGCAGCACTGTATCGCCCAAGTACCTGCTGTATTCGGCGACGGGCAACTACTTAGGCCCAGCGTTGACAGACCGCAAGCTCAAATGTACCGTCCGAAGAGTCCGCGATACGAGAACATTCGCGACCAGATTGGTTGAGATCAGCCAAGATCAAGACGACGGCAAACCCAGGCTCTGCATGATCATGCTGGCCGATTTCCAAGTGAAAGAAGAGGCTTCTCTTCTTGTATACTCAGCACCGCCATCAATGAGCTACTCACCGCCTGAGAAGTGTCTCACAACACAGGAGGCAACTGAAGATAAGGTGCAGAGGGGTGTTGTGACAAAAAAGCTGGGGGTCCTGTACCTGGCTACTTTTGGGTTTAACAGCCGCTTCTTTGAGACCCGCGGCTGTCCGGAGACAATTGCACCGAACAACCTCTACGGCATGGCCAAGACTGTCAAGACGCCCCAGGAAAGTCTCGACTTGACATCGAAGACCTCGGCCGATTGGTTCCGTTGTCGCCATCCCCTGGAGCGACTCCAAGATCGGTTCTCTGCACTGGGGTTCATCCTGGACGCAGCTCTGTCCTTCATCCCCCTGACCCACAGCAGCAAGTTCCTAGATGACGCCGGTCCTTGCTCCTCACTAGACTTTGCGTTGAGGTTCTTCACTGCAGAAATCAACTTGGACAACTGGCACCTTAGAGAGATGAAGACTATCGCCGGCAACGACGGCCGAACTTACACTGAAGCCCGGCTTTGGGATCAACAGGGGAACATGGTCGCTACCATGAACCAGCAATCTATTATGCGGCCTCTGAAGAAGGATATTCAAGCCGCTCTCTAGAAGCTTACAAGGCTCGAGTATCCTAGGGAAAGCAGGAGTGTGGATTTTGTCGGATGTGGAGGAGATTCCCTTTGGCGAAGCTTCTTGTTAGATGGTGTTAGGGTTAGAATCCTAAAATAGTCATTATCCAAGAGAAGAGAGGTTTATGTGGCGTGAGTAGATGTTGTATTAAGAAGTCACTTCTTTGATTCAACCCCATACAATACATCTGATAACCCTAATGCTTTTGTGTTTTTTGTTGCATCATGCATGACTAAAAGGTTGCAGATAACTTTGTTCGCCATGTAGGCTGATGACAATGCCTACATTTTGAGCATTCTTGTCTTGTACGCAGTTGACCGCATGGCCCTTGAGTTCATTTCAAATCTATGTTAGGTAAAAATTGAGATGTCATTGCCAAGCACGATTGTCTTCCACTGTGCTTCGCGGTTGCCGAACAATCGAGATGTCTTTCGAGCGCTTACGTGGCTCAGTTACAATTTCCTCAACGTTGATCTCATCACTTGATAATAACAACATGGATTTCGGAATTGCCATCAAATCTAGATCCATGAACCGTTCAAAATTGAACGGTTTCGAATCCAGAAATAGCATCTTATTACTTGGCGGCCGCTCCTCGGTCACTGACTGACCTCAATCACACTAGCTTGAATAGGCATTCGACTGAGAAAATGGACCTTATTCATATGAGCTCAACTTACGTCATTGTCTCGTCTACTTCCCCGCTTCTACTGCGAATAGGTACTGACCTGAAAAAAGGAGTCTTCGTTGCTTGGATCAAGTCTCTGAAGCCTTCGAAAGGCTCTGATGATATTCTCCAGGGTAGTCCGATCCTCTCCAGATGTGTATTGGTCGCACACATCTTGGAGAGAGGGACGGACTCAGGACATTGTGATTTACAAAAGTGGTGATCTGGTAAAAGTGTTTGATGTTACTTGTGGACTATTCTGCGTGTTCTGATAGCCAGGGATCCTAGAATCATGGGGACATGGACTCCCGGCGACTTTATACCGCTGAAGTTGCGTCAGGGTCGATATTGCTGTTTCCTGTAAACGAGAGATATAGTAGCCGCGTCTTTTCTCAGTCTCCAAGTTCAAGTGCGGGAACTAGATCTCGATGAATATCATGAATAGAGACATGCAAGACAACGCAGCCGCCAATGAAGTCCTCGATGCGGCAATCTGAAACGCCAGTGATCGTCCAGGCGGTTGGATGCGCACTTTTGTCTCACTTCGCTCAGGCTACTTAGCTATAAGATGAGAGATAATTTACGCCAGAAGAAGCCTCATCTTTCTTGAGCGGCGTTGAAACTCTCACAAGGGGGTTGTTACATGTGATCGTGTGTCGATCAGTCACGGTTTACAGATGCAAGCTTCCGGCCCAGGGGCGTCAAGTGCGATGTGAACTGTTACTCAAGAGAAACGACCGAGCAATACAGGGAGGAACAAGGCAGACCGCGTGCTCTCGTGTATCATGCCGAACATACCCTTCAGTTCTGGTTTTTGTGAGGTAGTTCGCATATGAACATGTCTACCAGGAAGCAAGAAGGGAATCGGAACAAACTTGACGATGTAAGCCGAGTCTCGGAATGGCAGAATGGTTCGACGAACGGAAGATCGCCACAGATCGACCCCAACGTGGACATAATATGCCGAGGCCGCTGGTGGCAGGTACTTGAGCTTCATTCAACAAAGCCGCGAAAAGAATTGGCGGGGAGGTTACTGCCAACATCAGACGGTCTTGTTCCCCACTTGGCATCGAGCATACCTCCTTCGGCTCGAAGACGCCATGCGTCGGGCTGTTCCCGATGCTCCAAGCCTAGCCCTGCCATTCTTGGATGAGTGCCGGCCCTTCGACCAGAATACTCCCCTCCCTTGGATCTTAACCACTCCGACCTTCGACCTTGATGGAGATAATACGAACCCACTCTACTCCTACAAATTCCAGAAGGGAGTTGCAGACAACCACGAGAAGCCATCAGATGCTCAGCGTTACAGCAAATCAACGGGATCACAGACGGCTCGTTACCCGCTTGCGGGCGTCACCGACTTGAAAGGAGAGGACCCCGCTTCGCAAGCCAGCATTCTCAATGGCAATATTGCAGCCTGGCTCAACGGAAAGATCCAAATTGATGGCAAGGCGTCACCAGCGTCAATTCCGGACACTGTCTCCATCATTTCGAGATACAAGGCCAGCCTTGATGCCCCCAACTACACGCTGTTCTCGAACAAAGCTTCCAGGGGCGAGTGGCTTGATAACACGAGAGGCTCACTGGAGAGCAAGTTCCATACTTCTCTTGAAGATCCACACAATGCTGTTCATCTTGCTATCGGAGGCTTCTACCAAGATGGGGAAGAAAACGCCAAACCTGTTGAGGGTGCCCATGGTGACATGGGAGAGAACGAAACCGCTAGCTTCGACCCCATCTTCTTCCTTCACCATGCCTTCATTGACTATGTCTTCTGGACCTGGCAGGTCAAGCACGGTCTTACTCAGCCGGGTAGCCTGTCAGTGGAACCCGACATCACGGCGGGAACACTCAGCGCAGGAAGTCCCATTCTTCCTCCGGGAAGCAAGCTGGAGATGAGCAGTCCTCTTGCCCCTTTCTTGAAGTCCGGCAGTATCAGCAACCCTGTGTTCTACACTTCCGACGACATCACCGATATCAATCAGTTGGGATACATGTACGGCGAAGGCTCCCTTGACCTTCCGACCAGTGGACCCGTCCTGGGTGACCCTGAGCTTCCACTCGTCGCTATCGCCCGCGTCAGTGGCATCAGCACCATGGACCATGAGGGATCATTCGTCATCCGTACCTCTGCCAAGCTTGCCGATGGCAGAGAGGTTGAGATTGATCGCGACGCAATCCTCAGTCGATGGGTTCTCGCTAATTGCAAGAATTGCCAGAAGAACAAGCTTGACACGTATACTTACATCCCCTTTGGAGAGGATCTGATGAGAGCAATTGGAGCAGAGAGTAAGGAGGACATTCACAGCAAGCTAACCGTCTCTGTCCAGACGCGCGGACAGATTGCACCAGTCAAAGACTCATTCGGTGCTGTGCAGCCATTGATCGAGATCTTTTAAGGATCTGTTGACAGGAACTTGAGTAGCACTACATGTATTTGCGGTGCTTGTCTCTATAGATCACTCTCAATAGCTCGGCTACAATCAAGTTCCAGAAACATGAGACTGGATTCCTGACATTTACACTGGTATTTTTATATTAGTACCAAGGTGCTTACGTTACTTGAGTCCGAGAGAATACTCTTCACACTGGCAACAAAGGAAACAGATCCAACCTGAGGGTATCATTCAATATATTTTTCAACGAGACACTACGCTAATATGGAGGCTATCAAGACCTTAAACATCCAATCCAAGGCCCTCGCACGTTGTGATGATGCCCTCTCTTGCACCTGGGGGTGTGGTGCAAACCTGCAAGTTAAAGATGCACTTTGCGGTGCTGTCAACAGGCAGGATGTCTCCAAAGGGATAAGTCAACTGCTTCCCTCCAGCAGCATCAACACATTCAGCTACTTCCTTGGTGACAGTCTCCTTCTTCAACTGATACTTCTCAGTCAAGAGTTTCATAAGATCCTTGCGCCCAATAGAGTTTTTGTGATCCGAGCGCTGGATGAGAATGTACTGACGCCAGCGGCCATCAGCATCTTGCGAACAGAGCTCAGCTTCGGTGTACTCTGTGCACTTTTCGGCAAAAGGCTGTGAGCGCAGGACAAACACTTTTTGAGCCTGCAGGGCAAGGCCAATAGTGTAGAGTTCCAAACTGCGCGTCATCTCCTTCTGCATGTCGCCCTGAGTGATATTGCGGCTGGTTCCAAGGAACTTCCCGTCGCGGATGATCTGGAAAATGCCCCCCGTGACGTTGACTTGTGCGTCGATGGTGGTCTGAAAGCTTGAAGAAACGGCAGACTGCCAGTTTTGGACGACCTTTCCTAGAGAAGTAGCAACATTGCTCCAAGAGAGAAAGAGGTTGGTGGGCTCAGGGGCTTTGAGGTTGGTGGAGACAAAGCTGGAGGTGCTGCCGACGGCGCCGGCAACGGTGCTGAGGGGACCCGTGAAAGGAATGATGGATAGAACGCCAGCAAAGACGCGGGTCATGGTCTTGAGGTCTGTGATGTCGTCCTTGGGGTTCGGGTAGAAGTCTTGGACGATGCCTGGGAGGGTGAGGCTCAAGATGCTTGAGGCGAAGGTGATGGCAGTGTTGAGAGAGTTCATGTAGCTATTCCAGTTTTGAACGGCAACGAGAGCGTACCATCCAGGCAATTTGACCGGAGAACAGGGTTGTCCGGCATTGCAGAAACTGTCGAGGCCACTATTCCGGGTATCAGTGTCTACATTCTGCAGATAAAGTCACGGTTTGAGACTCACCAAAAGAAGTTGGGTGCACCAAAGGAATTAGCAAAGTTTTGGACAGCGTTATGTTCTACCTTGCTGACGTTGAAGGTCGTCCAATCAGCAAGGAAATTCTCAATGTCGAGCTTCTTCCACGTGTCTTGGTTGAGAGCCTCAGTCTTGCAGTCTGCAGAACCAGTGTCTTGTGGAACGGGGGTAGCGAAAGCGCCGGTGTAGGCCAAGGCCAGAAGAATTGAATTTGCCCTCATTTTGAAAACTTCTTCAAGAAGCACTCGTATTGACACACAGAGAAGTTTTAAGTTCCAAGTAAAAGAATGTCTTGGGCAAATACTGAGCCCTGGTAAGCTAAAGACAGCCGAGAGAGTGTATAGATGAGTTTGATGAGTGTAGCGAACCTCATCTTCTCAATACAGCCGACCCTGAGGTCTTATACATCGCGAAAAGGCATCTTTCCGATATCCGGTAACAAAGCCTACTTGCTCCTGAGCTGAAGACTGATCAGTCATCTTCCAGTCATGCATGAATTTGGTTGTAAGTTGGCGTGGTTCTCTACGTGCCGCCCGACTCGTGCCCGGTGGGACCCTTAACCTGGAACTACCCACCGGCTGCTATATCGGTGCGCTTTTTAAGACGTCGAAGCATTAACGACAATGAGCAAAAGGTACGTTTTGAAACAAGGGCTGCCCACCGTGTTTTCTTGTACACCGCTTAACAGCCCTACGGAACTTTTCTGCATCCCAGGAAAGCGAAGTAGTTTATTTGAGTCTCCTTGTAAGGCCGGTGCGGAGACGGTCTCGCCAAGTCTTCAGCCGGTTCGTTCCAACTTCCATCAACACAGCCCTGCAAGTGGCATTGATTGGAGTCATCCAGTCTAAAGATAGGATGGGTTTGGCTTTAATTGAAGGGAAATGCTTCTTCTTGCCCAGCTCGCTTACAGTCTAAGGGGCTTTGAGTTCAATGTTCTCATGAACCCAGATGTGACGTACGATGGATTCGAATATGAATGCATACCACTCAAGTAAGTGTCACTGGCGCCTGACACGGCCATTAATCACTTTTCCTGTCAGCGGCAAGGTGGAAATAGCGATGTCTTTCCTGCTCCTTCTTGACGCTGACGAAACCTAGTATCTAGCTAATATTTGGTACTAGAAAACGTTCGCAGTATGGTCGGAAAGCATATCTCGAGACTAACCGCTGACAAACCTCAGCTACACTCTGGATAGGATATGATATTGCTCAGCCATGATCAAAGTCAGGCATAACCTTCCAAGAAGGACCCATATTCTGTCAGCTCAAAGTTCAGGCTATAATCTTTAATCATGCCAAAACCAGGACCAAGAGGGGAATCATAGAATGCCAAGTAAGCACCCAGTTCTGACGGCTGTGCATGCCCCTCTGACCGCCCAATTCCCAGGTCCCAGAGGCATTATCGATAGGGATCGAAATGAAGTGGTCCCAGCAAGTTGGCCTTTGAGCTGGCGACGTCTAGTCGGTGCCATCGGTTTACTTGTGGTTGCTTGAAAGTCTTGGGTGCGAGCCGACCTGCCCTATTTTGTCAGCTCTGACAGGCACCCACTGACTCGTGAAAAACAGTTCAAATTTGATGAAGGTGTTCGCCGCCGGCTGTTTCATCCGCTTGTTAACTGAACATTAGTTAATGTGCCTGCCAAGGTGTAGTACCCGCCGCTCGCGTGTTCATCTCCTAGTTGGATTGAAAGAGAGTTAAATACGAGAATAACCAACATCTTTAGGTTCTGTCGAATGTGGGTGAAAGAATACGATCCCGCCGGCTCGTGTAGCCGAGGGGCATGCCAAGGCCACCAGCGGAGGTCTCGGCTATAACATGAAACGTGGCCAAGCTGCCGTAGACCCTACGAAATTTTCTATTCTTTTCTAAGGTATTACTAGATTCAGGTCAACTCACTATTTATCTCTAAGACTCCCAGAAACTTCAAAAGGTCATTTGGCTTGTTTGCGTGGCAGTTCCGACTACTGCCCTCTGTGTTGCTTTCCAGCACTCTCTCCGGGCACCCGGGCAACACGGTACTCTGAAGGATCCGCGGTGGACCCACATCGGCCCGGCCTCTATTTTTCGGAGGTTTTTGTCGCGGGCAGCAGAAGTTTGTGGACGGTCCAGACCCCAGACTCCGAGTCAAGACTCGCGCACTGGGCAGCTGACCTTCAGTCATGAAGTCACGCTCGAGAACAGTAAGCCCGCCAGCGCTGAGCGGTCAGAGTCTACAAGAGGCTTTCGCAACGATGTAGTCGACCGCGGAGAATTAGTTGAGAGGCATGCTATAAAAGGCGATCGAATCATTTGGCTTTGTGTTAGAGTCCATGGTGAAGCAGCAGTTTGCGATGTCATCTCGTACTAGCACACTACACGGTTTCAAGGCCTCAGGTGAGTGGTCACAATTGGGAGAAATACTGCCTCGAACATGTAAGCCACCATGCTCCCGAGTAGATCATGAACACAGGGTGTTTGAGTCAGATGGTGAGGGCAGATTTGCTTCGATCGACTGGAATAAGATTGACATTTGCCCATTAAGTTTATATTATCAAGCACCCATGATACCATTTTCATTTTCGCCTTAGCCCAAACGCCAATATGTACGTGGAGAGTTCTCTGACAGCTCAGCGCTCCCATTATAAGATTACACACTAAAGATTTGTCCTCTGCTCTTTGACCAGAGGTGACTTGAGAAATTGAAACTCCCAAAATGCAGGGATGAATCCGGAGGCATCCAGACAAACTTGACCAACATCAGTTCGACGTGCCGCAAGTACCGAAACCAGCCTGGCAACCACCACCACAGTGGTCTGTCGTGGCACCGCACCATCCATACTGCGAACAGCACGTTGCGCCGGGTTCACTAATGCAAGTGGCGCCGCCCTGCGTGGTACCACAGCGCCCGTTGGTGCTCAGAGGCGGAGATGCCGCCGTGCCAGTGGTCGCAGGCGCGGAGCTGGTTACGGACGGCGTAGGGACTGCTGCAGATGACGAAGCGGAACTAACGGGGGCGGGAGAGCTCGATGCCCCGGAGATCTGGCAGTTGCCGTAGAGAGGCTGACACGCTGCGCCGCAGTGGTCGGCCGTGTTTCCACACCAGCCGGCGGATGAGCAGCAAGTTGCGCCGGGCTCGGTGAAGCATGTTGTACTGCCAAAGTTGGCTCCGCAGCGGCCGTCGGTGGACGCGGGGAGAGTGCCAGTAGGGGCGGCAACGCTTGAAGACGTGGCACTTCCCGTGGCTACGCGAGTAGTGGTGCCGCTGGATGGCGGGGCATCGCCGACGGAGCGGTACCAGTTCTCTTGCGGGTCGTCGAGACATTCGCCGACGGTGACGGACTTGAATCCGTTGCGGAAGAGGGACTCGAGCATGTGGTCTGTCAGATTGTAGACGCTCTGATAGACGGGGTCGTGCTCGATTTGAAGCCACTTGGTCGTGGCGACGTCCTTGCCCTCGACATTCTCGTCCCAGATGTCTTTGGAATCTTGGATGAGATCGGCGCTGTCATGGAGATAGCCCTCAGTATCGAGGTTGAAGTAGGTGATGTGGTAACCCAAGTCATTGAGATAGCCCTCGCATGTAGCATCACAGGCCGAGTAGGGGGGTCTATAACTGGTTAGGCAATGACGCTTCATGTTTGATCATGATCACAGTGAGCATACCTCATGTAAGTAGGGAAGTATCCCAGCAGGTCAGCAAAGGCGATCTCATTGTAAATCATCTGGTTACGGAACTTTTCGGCGCTGATAGTGGTGAGCCTCTGATGAGACCAGGTGTGGCTGGCAATCTGGTGGCCCTCGGCAATCATGCGCTGTGGGAGGTCAGTCATTGATCAAGAGCTGCAGGATAGATGCAGACAAACCCTGATGAGAGCAGGCCAGTTGGTGGTTGGGTCGTTTATCTTGCCCTTGCCCAGGTTGTTACCAGTAATGAAGAACGTTGCCTTGGCATTGTATGCCTGCATGCACGTCAGCACGGCTCATTGATAGTCACGTGTTGAAGGCATCGATATACCTTCAGCTTGTTCAGCAGATCCTCGGTGTAGATGTAAGGGCCATCGTCGAAAGTTAAAGCAATGTCACCATAGTGCTCGCAGTGGTAGATGGCCTGACCATAAGGGACAGAGCCAAGCCTAGTACGGGGAACATTCGTCGTGTCTGGTCCGTCGGGGCGGATGTTGGCATCGCACGATGGGCCATACTCGATCATGCAGGAGGGAGCCGAGCAGTAAAGGTAGCCCTGACCGCACCACCTGTCGCATGGTTAGACTTCTTGAAGACTCAGCTGCCGGGCGCAACCAACAACTTACCCAGCACTAGAACAGCAGTCGCTTTGGTCGCAGACCTGGTTGTTATGATCGGGACCGCAGCGACCGTCAGGAGACTGGCGCTTCTCCAACTCTGAGACCGCGGGTTCTGTCCCGGCATGGGCAGCGCGGCGCTGTACGGTCCGACGAGCTGCAGTAAAATCTTGCAAAGCCCGTCTACCAGCCATGATGTTTGGAACGGGCTGCTCATCGCCGCCATGGGCACCGTGGGCAGCAGCCAAGCCCAAGCTGACGGCAAAAGCGAGAGTTGTGAAATGCATTCTGATGGAGGGTCAACTAGCCAGTTGGCACAGCGAGAAGATAAGTATGTGCGGTAACGAATGGGCTTCCCCGAAGGTTAAAGCAAAAAGAAAGTAGCGCCTAGCGAATGAAATTGGCAGAGCAGAGTTCAATAAAGAAGAAGCCGAGCCAGATTGGGACAATGTACACGATGCAGCACTGCACTCGACAACTTAATTACACCGTGGTCCGGAAGAATAGCAAAGCGGACTAGACGGCTCGGGGCCGGCCATTGTTATATAACACGGAAGCAGATGCGTCTTCGGGTAAGTAGACTAAGCAATAAGCAGCCTGAGTATGGGCTGAAAATGCAACCTTGACCTAGCGTGTGAGCGATCGGCTACTGCAAGCTGGGCCAGTAGTTGGTCGCCCAGCTCCAAGCAGAGCAAATTAAACAGGGCAGATCAGCCCGGGCAGTCAACAGCGCAGAGACATAGTGGCCGGCTGATATTTCGCGCGTGGTGCTGGTATTGTCTAGACAGGCGCGTGTGGGATAGCTAACCAGGAGCAAGGGTGCCTTGCAGCGAGCCACTTCTTGGTTCATGGTCCTCTCTACCGGCACACGGGGCTATTTTAGTCACCTGCTTGTTTGTATCGACTAATACGAGCTGGGAGAGGTCCATTTGGAAAGGAAAAGCAACAATGTCGCTGCGCCGAGAGCACATATGGAGATGGTTCAGGTGCAGATGGCTGAATCAGAATTCCGAACCATGGGCATTCAACCCGCCGGCAGAGAATGTATTTGCTATTCGTCTTCAATATGAAAGTCTGCCGGGGCGCCACTTGGCTGTCCTTGCCTTCAGTCTTAGACCACGCTGGCAACCTGGCGTATGTTTTAGCGACTTGGCATCTCGGGTTCACGAGGCTGTATGGTGCGTTGAGAGAGTCCAGCGCTGACAATATTGGAATAATACATGGTGCTATTGCGTGCCTGACTGATGAAGTGGTGTACAAAGAAGAGCTGTTTTCGAGGTACGAGACAGTGCCGGAGGTCAGCCGGTATGAACGCTGAGGCCGATCAAGGTCAGCTGTTGTGGGGTACTGAACAGCATGAACGAACCGTTGAACAGCGAAAAGCAAAGAAAGGATCGGACAAAATGAGAAAACGAGATGTAAAGACTTTCGTCCTCGCTCATACGGACACTGCAACGTGCCTTTGCTTGCCCAGCCTTGCCTTGCAGAACGGCCGAGCAACCAACGTTGCGGTAGACAATGGCATGATGATTTTTCACCTTGCGGAATCCTTCGTTGGGTCCATCGTCTTATTGCCTGTACGACTGACGCGTGTAATCGTTGGTTCGTGGTTATTAAATGGAGAAGGCTCCGTCACCGTTCACAAAGTCTTGCGCATTTTCTCATGTAGGTGAGATGGGCAGGATGAACTGTGGATGATGAGATACAGTCACATTTCTGTAGCAGGTTAGTACCTCACTTGGAGGTTAATAAGGAACCCGCTAGTAACGGAAGGGGGAGGAGAAACCATACTGCGTATGCGCGACGCGAAGGGGAAGAAAGGGGATGAGAGGATGAGAGGATCAAAGTGGATGAGAGGTGGATGAGAGATGCGGGAGCGAGTGGATGGAGTGAGTGAGTGTGCAGTGAACCGGGGGCGGAAGGCGGGGCAGAAAGTGGAAAAGTGGAGCAAGACCGAGGGGGGTGTTCGTTTTTGGTCTTAAGAGAAAGTGAATAATCTGAGTAGGTCTCATGCGATAATCGGGTAAGAGACCCCAGTACCTCTTTATAACGCTGAACCCCGCTAGATGCAGCTTTACCCCGCGGTGAGCCAAGGTCTACGAAAACGGTGCAAAGGTAAGCAGAGGCCAAAGCAACGCGCTCTCTCAGAGTCTGCCACGTCCCACAAGCGCCCCTGGCCTGCCGAATTATTGGCTTGGCAAGACTTCGGTGGGCTGTCATTGTCCTTACTCCTCTGTAAGTTGCGAATTGTAAGTCTACGGTTACATTTCTCTCATGTTCAGGACGCCCCGGTAGCCCTGAACGTCGGAACCAAAATGCTCATTACCTCCCGGTACTGGGGATGGGAACTATTATGCTTTGAGAGCATCTCTGCCGGGCGATGACAGCAGCCAGGGGTCTGGTGAGGCAAGCATTCTGGGTCGGGCTCTCAACACCCTCTACCCGTTCTTGAAGCTTTCCTGTCTTCTTTTGGCATTGCTCGACCGTCCGTTCACCATCACCATCAGCGTGGCCATGGTCGTGGCCGGAGTCTCCTGTGCGTATCAGGTCTGATCTAGCTCTGATGTGACTCTTACGGTGGCAGGCAAACAAAAGACCGGCAAACGCCCACGACACCCCAGCCATGATGCTTCTCAAGAATCCCAATTCAGTGCCCTTCATGTCGGCAGAGGATCCGATGCCGGGTTGACAGCAACATCGGCGGCGATTGAGGCGTCTTTTAGGCAGTTGACCGCTCCAGTTTCGTGCAGACACGGGTTTGCCCAGACTTTAGAGACAACCAACCATGTTCCTGTTTCACCAACTCTTTTCCCACTTCTCCAGCCTCCGTCTTCCCCGTCACCATCGGGCACAGCAAAGGTGCCATGGTTCTAAGAGAGGAAGGGAAAAGGCCTGATGTTTAGTCAAAATTTTCACGGTTCACAAAATCCATCATGGCACCGCTGGCAACGGGTCATAACTCAACTTCCGAGCTTGGTACCCGCCTGTCGGATGGGGTGTTGGGTAGGATGTCTCCTCCCCCTCCCTGGTCTCCCAACTCTCTCAGAAGGATTCCTCGCTTCGCCCAATTCTGCACACACCACGCACGACGCAATGCTGCATCACGGCACAGCTGAAGCTACGTGCAGCTTTGGCTCGAAATTCACCGCATCGGGTTGTACTCGCACAAAAGTTGGTGAAATAAAAAAAAAGGTACCAGGATCGCACATGCTTACGTGAAGGAGAGAAAAGTTTGTGTCACCTTGCAAAGTCCGGCTGTTCCCAGCTATTACCTACCGGTACTGCCGCTCGCCCGGCAGTCCTGGGATTCGACCTTGAGGCAGATGCCAAGAAGCTAAGGGGATGCGATGCCACCGACGACGGTGGCTTGGAAAGAGGTTGACCCGTTGAAGTGGCAAGTATTCCAGTATCGTTCTACTTCCCCTGTCTAACCCGTATTTTCCAGGCCACATCGAGCCTTGACAGTTGTGATACGCCAACCACTTTGTCCAAGACATTCCTATGCCTATGCCTTGTCAGGAACGACCAAGACACCCTACCGGCCATCGGGCGTCTGGTGGTTGGAATACGATGTGATTCAAATGAGATGAGGGGTAAAACGGGTGAGTCTCAGGCTTTTCCGAATAGCAACTAGGTGTTAGAAGCTCGCTGTTCTTTACAAATGTAGTAAGCTCGACTGTTTGTCAGACTTTGGCGAAAACCTTCGGGATAATACGCAAATTAATATCTGCAGTTGAGTGGAAAATCTTTAAAATCATTCCAAGGATTGATGCCATTTAGCGGGGTGCGGGCATGGGGAAAGTTTGGTTGGCCTACGTGCGTATGATGTTTACCCAGTCTTTTCACACCAGACCTCGTCCAAATGGACCGAGTCCACGTTGCCCTCTATTGGAAAGACTCTTATGTGGCCAGTAAGGATAAGGGAGCAAGATCGACACTTCGGGGCGTTCTACGTTAATTGTGGGAGAAATGGATAGGTCGCGGTTCGGATCACTTCCCCAGTGTGCCCAGGCGGACCGCTCATGGCCTTGTCAACTCAATCACGTCAACTGATGTCCATACCTAGCACCCTGGCACGCCTGGGACTCCTGGGGCTACTGTGATCGATGTGATGGGTGGGCAAGGTTTGAATGAGCGATTATGTACATGTAAGACACTACCGTTGTCGTTCCATTACTCGACTCAAACCTACGATCGCTCCCCGAGACAGAAAGCATTGCTGAGTCAGAAAGCCACAATGGAGAATAAGTCTGAGAGACGGACTGACACCGCCTCCGGTGCGCTGCCGGACACGAGTCACTGTGGATCGATGCCGGGCTCGGATGGCGGGGTACCACTCGGGCACTGTCCCAGTGTTCTAGTGCCGGCGCTTCCAACAAGCTAGAATCGCGGGCATGAAGCCGTCACGATCTTCCATGATCTATCACTATATTGGAACACAAAGGCTCACGCCCCCCTTGACTGGGACTACCTACGGGCATGCCTGGCGGTGCTCGTCATGGGCTACGGCTACCTCAGCACCAGTCCAAAACACTAGTCGCTGCTAGGTCCCGTGGTTAATGCGATCTTGGGCGGCGCCAGCGCTACCCCCAGAGGTCTCCGCAGCGGCCCGGACACACAGGGCCTTGGTGCTATTCACGCCTTTCACCCCACGGACATCGCAAGCCCCGGGGTTGGGCCTGGGAAGCACGGTCCAGAATGAATCGTAGTAGGGCAGGGCGGTCAGAAAGCGGAGGGTGGAGGGGATCATTACCATCTACTGTGTACTGTGAGTGTTTCACCCCTGAGCTCTTGAGATGAACTATGGCGGCTTTCAGAGTTCAAGTAGTTCATATCAAAGAGACGTTTCTGTCACTGAAAATAGTGGACGCCAATGAAATTTCGAGGGCTCCAATCGCTCAACCCCGACGGCAGATGCTGGTTCTCATGTACCGAAGTCACCTCGATTAGACTTTTGGCGCTGTCTTCAGCTGGCAGTCGTCGACGCCTCACTCCCCACTACGATCGATCTTAAACTCAATTCGCCGTAGTTGACGTTATTCTAGCCCAAATGCCTTAGCGCGCATTATCGACCAGAGATATGCCATCAGTTCAATGACACATGGCAAGCCACAAAGGCCAGCGCTGGCTAGACTTCGATCTGGTCCATCGAAGAAGGTGGGATGAGTGGACTAACGACTTCACCAAGCGTCGATCAGTCGAGATGCACGCGAAGATTTAAAGATCAAAGCAAATTTCCGATATTCAATTGTTATTCTGGATACTCATGGGAAAGGTATCTATGCTTCATAAGTCATTTCATGTAGCCACCAGACCTAAACATTACATTACGAATAAAGAAATAAAACGGCGACCAAAAACAATTGTCGTCTGAGGAAACCCCCGGCAACGAAAGTATAGCGAGTTGTGAAGAATCGAATCGATCAAGGTCCGGCCAGAGCTCAGCCCCTCATCATCATCATCCCCTCTCCTCTTCCACCCGCGCCCATCTGTACAATAAGTTCTTCGATATGTACGAACTTTCAGCTCTTGTCGAGGTATGTGATGATGATGGTGGCGGTACCGTGTGTGCATAGATGAAGTGAGCCAATCCCCGAATCCCTTCGCTTCCCCCCATATTCAGCCCGCCTCAGTTGTGTGTCCTTTTCCCAAAAGAGTGTAGATACTATGTAGATATGATGATGCGATATCAACTTTTTCTCCGGTTTCCCTCCAATCATGATCCCATATTCTGACGCGTTCCCATTCGTCTGACTTGGACGAGTCTAATGTTCCCATATTTTTCAGCCTCAAGCAAGGTCAAAACGCCACATGAATGATTCAACAGTAAGAAATGTGTGTGTGAAGGGGAAAAAAACAAGCAAAAAGTAGTCAGCTGAGAAACGCCCAATTCGGTCTTGGTGCGTGGGATGCCGCGACGCCAGGGCAATAGTGACACCCTTAGTGCCAGCGCGCATCATCCAGCAATCTGGATTGATCTGGATCGACGCGAGGCTCTTAAAGAGTGCCACGACCGCCTTCAGCGTCCATCTTCTCGTCGTCGCCTCCCTTGATGACCTCGCGGGTCTTGCCCCATTTGAAGTCATCCGAGTAAACGAGGGAGTATCCCAAGATGATCATGTTGAGGAAGGGCGACGTGCACAGGTGGAAGAAGTAGCCGACAAAGTATTGCATGCGCTCGAGCATGTTTCTCGGCAGCCAGAAACCGATGCAGAAGGAGTAAATCTGTGAAATCACTCCGTTAGAATTTGTCTCAAAAGTTTATCGGATATGGTAAGCGAAAGAGTTTTCGAGGGAGAAGACTTACGTATCGGAACAAGAGTAGGGCGAACAGCGACATGAAGACCGGATCCCTCACCAACTCATCACCGCGACGGCAGAGAATGATGATCAAAGCGATGACGGCAGCCATGATGAAGGGTGTAATGAACCAGGTCATGACAGCAATGATGGATTGAAGACGCTCGATGGGGATGATACCGGGGCGGAAGATCATGACGAACTCGTTAGAGATTGAGCCGAGAGCCCAACGCTTGCGCTGGGATAGGAATACTTTCCAGTCTTGCGGCACAATGGTGAAGGCCTTGGCGCGCAGGGCCTGGGCGGTCTGGCGCTGGGGGAAGAGCGAGAAGATGATGCTGGCGTGGATGGAGTCCTCGGAGTAGTTGCCCATGATGTGCTGCGTCATGAGATCGTTGGGCTTGGGACAGTATCCGAATCGCTGGCGGAGGACCTCGTCGCCGAAAGTGGCTTCGTCAATCTTGATCAACTGACAGCAACCGGGGAGACAGTTGACCTTGCCGGTGATGCGGGATTGGAACATGCGACGGAGACCTTGGGTTTGAGAGTACTCGACTGACTGGTACAGCGACCAGAGACCCCAGTTCTTGCCATCGTAGTCGACACAGACGTGGCCACAGACACCGACGAGCTTGGGGTTCTTGCGGATTTCCCTCAACATCTCCCAGATACAGAATTCGTCAAACACAGTATCGGCGTCCATACCAACAAGGTATTCGACATTCTCAAGGCCCTGAGAGACGAACGCGTTGCCGAGGTGCTCGAATAGCTCATTGCTGAACATGGTCATGATGTTGGTGGAGCGCTTGTGGAAGTGGTACAAAAACGAACGGGCAAAGCACAAGCTGTCGCGCTTGCCCTGGTTGTAACGCTTGCCGACAAAGACATACGGAATGCCCTTGTAGTAACCAGTCTGGATCTTGGTCGGCATGAAAAGACCGTCTCGAGCGCGGTAGCCGTTCTCGAAGAAGCGCGTTGGGCCCGGCTCCAGGATATCCTCAAGAAGGTACTCTTGCGTCGTCTTCTCCATACCAGCGCCCTTGACATTGCCGTCAACGACAATGAAGATCATGCGCGGGTGGTCGTCAATGTTCTTTTGCGCAACCAAGGAGTCCAGAGATCGAGTAAGCTCCTGAAACGTCTCGTTGTAGCAAGGCAGAAGCATAACCATTCTTTCAGGGGTCTCTGGCACCTTTTCTTTGCGGCGAAAGCAGAAGAAGATACCCTTGAAGATGAAGTGGCCCAGAATGAAGACGATCATTATGAATTGGAGGACGGTGTTGGAGCTGAGAAGCACCATGAAGAAGTAATGGGCGACATGATACGTGAAAGACACGTAAATGAGGGCGGCATTGATACACAACAGGCCGATGAGCAGGCACCATTTCTGGAACCGCAAGAGAGACTTGGACACAAGTTTCAGCTCCGAGTCCGAGTCCCATCTCAGCTTCGCCTCTTCAGTCTGGACGGAGGATACGAAGGAGGCAGCAGACTCGCCGCCACGAGACTGCCATGAGCGGTGGCCGAAGGAACCGGGTGTACGGACGCCGAAGGGGAGGTCTTCTGTGGTGAAGCCAACAACAGACTAGCCAGTCAGTAATGTGCCACTCCTTCAAAACGGAGGCATGCGACTTACAGAGCCCTGTGACTGGATTCGAGATCCAAGTGGCCTCGGAATAGAGAGACTTCGCTGGCTTCGAGCCGGTGTTGTAGCTCCTGAGAGAGGAGACAGGGGAGGGCGGCTGCTCTCCGCCATGGGAGGAGGTGGCGGTGCGGGACGGTGAGCCATGGTGGCTGGCTTGAGATTGTGTGAATTGGAAATGAAGGTTGAAAGATTCTAACCAAAGACCTCGACAACGACAAGAGAAGGAGTATCAAGCGCACACAATGAGGAGCGAAAGACTGTATGTTTGAAGGGCCGGAGGGTCAGGGATCTGATCAAGATCCTGGGAGGGAGTCGGGCCAACAACAAAACGAATGTGATGACTGCCGGAGGCAACAGAGCAGAGTTTCCTACCGATGGGGAGGAAAGAGAGTGAAAAGTGAGAAGTGGATGATGAATCTTTATTCCTACGAGAGAAGACGGTAAAAGAGAAAAAAGAGGGCCAGCATGGGGTAAAAGAGGGTAACATCAGGACGCCGGACCTGGACTCGACATTCGGGGCTAGCCTCACGAGGCGGTTGATCCGACCAGCTGTCTGGGTCGGAATCAAAGGTCTCTTCTCAGGCTCGGATAGAGTGGCGGCAGCTCGGCCGGGGTAAGGCATGGACCGCCATGCTGCTCGTCAACTGACTGGACTTGCTTTCTGGCGGGAACGACGTGCGATCATGTCTCGCAAATACGGACTATTGACTGGTTGCAGTTCCTGGGCTTGGCCGAACGATATCCATACACACATCTGGCATGGCGACAGCAACATGACTTCTAGCGTCAGCTGAGCAAGCAAAGAATACCATATTCGGACCAAGTTCAAAGATTGTCCACTCGACCGGCCACGGGGGTACATCAAACGCCATCTGGTGCCATCACGAAGAAAGATGTTGCAAGGGGAGGCAAGGCAGCAAGGGGAACAAGCCTGTCCCGTTGCTGCCAAATGTGTGTGTGGTTGGTGGTGGAGATGAGACAACCATACCCATGTTCTCGAAAAAGGTTCAGCAGCACACGTCGGCGGCTGCAGGTGAGCGGACCTTGGACGAACAGACAGCGGTATGCCTGGCCGACGGTCATTTACACGCCCCCGAGTTGACGCCGGCCACTTCACATAGGGCTTTTCCAGCTCTTCTGTGATTGTGTGTTGCTGGTGTTGCCGCTACGTTCTTGCTATTCAGCAGGTACGCCTGAGCCCGAGAACGCCATGATCGACAGAATACGGATCGGGATACAAAGCATAGGGCCAACGATATGCATCAGTCGATGTATTGTGTGTACCAATTCACATCAAGCAGAGATTCCTAGCACCCGAAAGGGCATCGGCTTCGTCCGAGGAAAGCTGTGGCGTTCAACGACAACATGTGGCATGGCGTGGAAATGGCAGAAAACAGCAACATCCACCTTCGGAACAAAAAGAAATACAGCCCGCAAGCACACACCAAAGGAGAGAGCCGCTCAAAAGATGGCGCAGCGAAAGACGCATGGTCAGTGCTACACCCCAAGGCGGGAGCCGCTCGTTAAGCAAGACATGGGCAACGGCGACGTTGACCGGGGTTGGTGGTCGATGGTGGTGATCGGTCCTCAACTTAGCGCGGTGATGCTCCGCTGACCCCTGTCCAATATACACGTCAGTTTCAACTTCAGGACACCGCTGCTTGAGAGTGCGAGTTGCAACGTGCAGCTGCGAGAGATATTTTGGGCTCGGGTTCAAGGCAAATGAATCTCTTCCGGTGGTGTTCGCGGCTGATCTTCGCTTCTGAGTAACCACTAGCACGGAGAGGCGAAAGGAGGGGGAGGAAGCATGAGAGAAGAGCCGCAGATACAGAACGCTGACTGGGTTGGGCTGGACTTTGATCGGCTCGCTGGGGGGGCCAGCATCGTCTCCATTCAGACGACATCCTTCTACCTATCGCACTCTTTCCCTTTGAAGAGACGAGCTGTAAGGAAGGATTTGAAGAGGCGAGAAAGCTGGGTCAACAACATCTCATGGTTGCTGGCTGCAGCAGCAGTGAGCTGTAAATCGAATCAAGTCAGATCAACCCCGGCGTGCCAAGCCCGTGTTTATGGATTCGCGGGCTGCACGAGTGGGCAGGAAAGTTGTACAGTGCCTGTCCTTGCATATAGATGCCTCCACACACAAGTAAGCTTGAATTCTGGGCACCAAGTGAAGGACGCCGAACAGGGCTGCCGCCTTCAGTCAGGCACACAATCGTGAGTTTGCGTGAGCGTATGAACTAAAGTCTCATTTCCTCCATACACGGACGCTGACCGATAACTCCTAGTGGACGAGGTGGGCATGCACTTATTGAACGCAGAAGAGCAAAGCAGCCTAATGTCTGTGGGATCGAGCCAATGCTGCGCCTGTGGTTCCCTACGTCTGTCAGGAACTTCGGATGACTGGAAAGACGGGACGAATGGCTGGTGTTTGACTCAGCTCGACAACCTTGGCTCAACCTCCAAACCTGCCTGCCATCTGCAATATCTGGGTCATTAACGGTTTGTCTGAGAGTCGCACGGGCACGACCGCCCCAGCCCAGAGGAGAGAAAAAAACAAAATCGAGGCCGAAGCAGACGAGGGTCAAACACGGCCAAGAAGACCCTTCTTTTCGTTCCTGTCCCTTTCTGTCCACCTTCGTGTCTGCTTTGGGAATGACCAGCTGAGAACGTTTGCTTCTTTGTTTTGTCAGAGACCCTGAGTAATAGAATCAGGACACTCACTTTGGAGCAGTCTGCTGCCAGCCGGCTGGGCATAGGTTTGACGGTACGAAAGAGGTCCCAAAACTCTCATGGGATTTGCGTGGTGCGTGCGTACGTGCGTGTGTGCGTGTGTGCGTGTAGTGGTGGCCAGGCAGTATGGCGAATCTGGCGGCGAGCCAGCGGCACAAGAAGAAAGCGTGGCGTTGATGCAACATCACACCATCTTGTGGATGTGCCCATGGTCCGTGGTTGAGGTTGCGAATGGCCGGTACGTGATTCCCAGCCCCAGCTCATCCATGATCCATCAGCCCCCTCCCCGGTATGACTGGACGATGGGGTCGAGGCGGATCGTGAGAGTGTGGGAGATGGGAAGCGGGGCGCCTAGCGATGCGGAAGCGGCTTGCATATCGTTACGATGCGGAATTCTAGGTATTCAGGTGGTGTATGAGGGGAGGAGCCTATTGCGAAGGGAGACGGGGTGGCGGGAGGGGGGTGTTGCGTGAATGTGTGTGGTTGTCGTCGTCTTCGTGAAGGTTGTGAGAGGGTGAGGTTGACGGCGGTGGAAAACGCAGGGGACGGGAAGGGGGGAAGGATGCACACGCCCCCTCCATTAACCGGAGTAATTACCGGCGGATAGAATATTCTGTTATGCATATAACCGTTTATCTCGATATTGCGCGGTCGGTGCCCCGGAAGGCCTTAGTGGGTCCATCAGCGGCGGAAGCGGCCCCACTTCAGCCCCCCGGTGAGAGTTGAGCGCGGCGCTAGACACGCGGCATCCCAGGACCTGCAGTAGCCTCTTCCTTGTTTTCCAAGGTTACGCGCTCTTGGCACCTCGGGGAACTAGGGTAAAATTGCTAAAATCTGACCAGGGGAGAAATGTGCGGGAGAAATATGGGGAAGTTGTAAAGTTGTTTCTAAGGTAAAATAAGGTGAGAAACAGCGCTGGGGAGGGAGAAGGCCGGCAGGGCAGGACGAAGAGAACAGGCCCGCCACACGCACACACAGACACATACCAGGTGGTTGTCAATGGGGGCACGAATGACATTGCAAAGGATAGACCTGATCCTCACACCAGAACTAGCCTAAGCCCTCACAACGACACGGGGCAACACAAATGGCACAAATGGCTTTCGTGTATGCACCTATACATCACCCATACGGGACCTGGCTGCCATGCCCCTTCCTCTTGGCTTCTCTACGAATACAAACACAAGTTTGCCTCAGTACTGCCCGACCTTGGATATCACTGGGTGAACACCTGCTGCAGCATGGCACTATCGATTTCCCCCACGAAATGCTACGGTACCGTCTTCCCCCTCTCCTTCACGTAGCCCTTCGCCCCCGACCACCCCTCATCGTCTCCGTCAAATTCAAGGGCTGTTTAAGTCCGGCCGCGCATCATCATCTTAGACCCACTTTATCCAAACATCGAATGATAGATTCACGCGGATCACGCTGTTTTCTAGATGACCCGAACACCTGAATCAGTGCAATCCAGCGGAGCTGAGATGAAGGCCTCGCTTAGACTTGACGAACCGTAAGGTTGGGCGAGAAAGCACACCCTGAAGTGATGAACAGACCTCGCTACTTGACGTAATCTGTCTGTATGATTAAGGAGGGCTGGAAGACACACGCTTTCAGCCATCGACTAGATACTTCCAAACTGCTTCGATTCAACGTACTTTTGATGTGCGGGTAAACATTCAGGCCGTAAGCTGGCAATGGTAACCCTCCCTTCGTGATTCACATTCCGCACCAAGCCTTCCCGTCCTATTCAAGCAATCACATCGTCGACAAGTGTGCTAAGCTCAATGGCACCTAGAACAGGTAAGTTCAAGTTATTTGCTTACCTGCGTCTTTTTCGCCTTCATCTCTTCTCTCCACGTAAGCTCGGGTAAAGTCTTGGTAGTTATTGCTTCCCTTGGCAGTTCGGAGACGGGTGCCGCGCGGGTGAGCTAGGGGGAGGGGGGACTAACTGACATCTAATCAAGTTCTCGCTTCATCTCTCTAGTTTACAGTACCCTTGAAGAGCCGGTCCCACCACATGGTATTCTCGAACCCATCGCCCGAGGGCTCGGCCAAGCTCGTCATACGTCGTAGTGCAGCAAACTTTTTTTTTGGGCTTGGGTGAATGGTGTTTTCTCCGGTATTCGGGATATGTTTCCCCGTTACTTGCTGCCAGGTGTCCAAGTAAAGTATCGCAATGTCTGGTAATTTCAGCTGACTGACCGGACCACGATAATTGCGTGCGTTCCTTCGATGCTACACATGGCATGGCGTCGCGTTCGGAGGCTTCTCGTATATGGAAGGTGAACACAAAGAAAACCGTTGTAGTCGCGCTTCAAGACATGCATCATCCGGAGAAACAATTCAAATTGCAAAAAACAAGCACGACACTGGCCGTTGAGATGTCGCAAACGCACGATGTAGGTCGAGACATGCCCTCTCGCCTGCTCGATTAGGTGTTATCATTAAACTATTTGCCTCCCCCCAAATGTTCTAAGCCCTCTTTGCGTCCACATGCCAATGCGTTCTAACTGTATTCCAACGCTTCTGCTGCAATGCAAATGCTTCAAATCCCTCCCCAGCTGTATCCCAGCTTCTCGGCCGTAGAGATCGTAAAGGTAGGTGGTAGCTAGTAGCCAGGTAGCAATGCGTCCGCGCCGACAGCCTTGGCGTCTCTCGATAAACTGCGCGACGGTCGTTTCTACCGGTTCCATAGCCCGACTGACCGAAAAAAACAAAACTATGTGAATCAAGGTTTGCAAAGTTTGCCCCTCATGTTCGTTGTCAGCTTCTGCGCGATATATTGCAGAAAAGTGATCTGTACGGGGGCTCCCCGGGGCTGGAAGGGGAGGTCCCCGAGGATCGACCATGTTGTGCAAGTATGGCGGCCAGCCTCAAGGTTAGATGCAGGCTGGCAATATATGCTGCACTAAACAACACAGCCCGATCAATTGCATGTTCCGAAAAGCGACTGGCAGCCTGTTCCGCAGTGCGTTGCAGAGTTGCCACTGTAATATTCTCATCAGCATGCCGACTTATTGCGACTAATTGTTGCGGATGGACCAGGCCCGACGGCAAGGGTTAACGGAGAGGAAAAGAAGAAAGTGCAAAAAAACATACCAGTATCCATATTGAGAACAGCAAGTTTTCGTGCCGTAGTTCTTGCAAGTGGCATTCCATTGGCTTCCGCAGAGACCATTGGAAGATTCGGTCACAGTCGATGACTGGGGGGAGCAAGACCCAAAGCCTGATTGGCAGCCTGTTCCGCAGTATGTAAGGCTTGAGCCGCTGTGTTAGGGGGAAGATGTCAGCCGTATCATTCATGGCGTCAAAGGCGTCCAGAGGCTTACCAGAATCCATAGTAGGAGCAGCAGTTGCCAAACGCTGAGTTGAGGCACGTGTAACCCGTGGTGCCACCACAGGTTTGGTCCGGTGATACGTTTGTCGAAGCAGGGACACTTGACGACGATGTGCGACTTGCGACGCTGGTGAATGCTGTGCTGGACGTGGCTCTGGTCTGCGGCGATGAAACGAGCGTCGAGGCCACGGAAGTGGGCACCGAGGTTGTCGTTGTCGTCCTCGTCGTGCCGACTGCGACGCCGGAGCTAATGGCGCCACCCGCTGACCTGTACCAGTTCTCTCTGGGGTCATTGAGACACTCTCCTACGGTCACCAGGCGATAACCACGCGCCTTGGCAGTGTCAATCATGAACTGTGTCAAGTTGACCACGGTCTGATAGTGCACATCATGGGACAACTCGATGTACTTGTTTGCTGCCGCGTTTGTTGAGACACCATTGGAGAAGCGGTCCTTGGCGGTCTGGATCTCTTCAGGCGAATCATACATGTAGTCCTTGGTGTCGATATTCACGTTGATGATGTGGTAACCGAGCGTCTTGAGCAGGTTCTGGCATCCTGACCCGGCGTCGCATTCAAGGAACGGCGGGCGCATGTAAGTGGGAATCCAGCCGAATAGGTTTCGGAATGCCATCTCGTTGTAGATGATCTCGGTTCTTTGAATGGTGCTGTTGACCTCGTTCAGGTTGCGGTGGGTCCATGTATGGCTTGCAATATGGTGGCCGGCGGCGTACATTCTTTGCATTACGGCCGGCCAAGGCGTATCGGGGTTGTCCATCCGGTTCTTGCCAATGTTGTTTCCGGCGACAAAGAAGGTGGCGGTGATGTTCTGGGCCTCGAGGATGTCGAGTAGGTTGGAGGTGTAGATGTAGGGGCCATCATCGTAGGTCAATGCCAAGGTTCCTGGGTTGGCACAAGTGGTGATGATTGAGCCTAGACGGATATGCAAGTTAGGTCAGTCCCACGATGCATAGGCAGATGAACACACCATAAGGCACGGAGCCCACAAGGGGCCGCGCGATACTCTCCGTGCTAGCACCAGGTGGCGGGAAGCTGTCGAGGCTTGGTTAGCAACTGTACGGCATAATGAGGACTCCGGCCGACGTTAACTTACAAGGTATCGCAAGAGTCGCTGTAATCAAGTTGGCATTGCGAGCCGCCGCAATAATCTGCCGTCGTTCCACACCAGCCGGCTTCTGAGCAACACTGTCCCGGATCGCAGGACCCGATTCCGGGCCCGCACTCGGCGCGCTTCCTCAGGGGAGCGTTTATAGTGGCGGCCATGGCCGCCCCTGAGAGGAGAATAGGCAGAAGCGCATGCATGGCTAGAGAATGTGAGGCAGTCTGCAAGGCAAAGAGGGTATGATTCCGACCGATCGACGCTGCGGGCAAGATGGAGAATAGGTTCCGGAACGATTCAAAGGAGGCGAAGGGCAGTATTTACGAGAGATTCCTCGACGATAATGACTGGTCTTCGGGTTTACACTACGAAGATGGATATTGCTCCTACAGACCTGCCAAGGACGCCGTGTTGAGTCCAGTCCTTCGGGTTGTATTGACAGAGAGGGCAAGAGTAGGCTGGCTGAGAGCGCGTAACTTGGCAGCTGGATCAATGGCGCTGGGCCAAGCGCATATAATGGCATTATTCAGGCCAAAGATGGATGGAGTCAGACGGGAGAAACGGCACTTGCAAAGGTAGGCTGGCACCTTCAACCCTCTCGATACGAGGCGGCGCTCCGTCAGATCGTGGGCTAAGACTCCAATATTCAGCATGACATTGCGTCCTACGGCCCTTCAGATGACTGAATCCATGGCTTTGGACCCAACTATTCGTACGTGACCCCAGCATGACTACATGCCAGACATTGACGCATAGGCTGTCGACAGGTGGCATACGAGTTGCGGAGCCGTGAGAGCCGGGTCAGGTACGGGAAGCTCGCGGGGTTGAAGAGATGAACCATATGAGCCTTCACCCGATCACGGCCCCGTTGTGCCCGACTAAAGGCTGGGATCGGCAGATATTGCTCGTGTACGAGGTCAGCCATCCAACAGCCGGACGGTAACTGGTAGACAAGGTGTGCGTTGGCAGGCTAACGGTGAAAAGGAAAATTTTTCTCCCCATTGAGTATGAGATGGGCTGAGTGAGACCAGACATATTGGGCTCTTGCAGACTTGGAGCTGCAGAAGCTGGGCAATAACATACTTACCCAGTCAGGCCAGCATGCCAACCTCCAGCCAGACAGACCGAAGATCCACTGCAGGTGCCCTAATGATAGATTGATGATGTGCTTTGTGAGAGTAACAGGGGCATACCTAGAGGAAGATCAAATACTAGGAGCTGGGATGTAACCGGGGGGCTGACCGCGGGCGACGAGATGCCCCCGAGGAGTCTAGAATCCCTGGCTGTGAGTAGATGACCCCTGTCAATCATCCACATTCGATTATCCGAGCAATACTTTGCTTTGTTCGAAGATGCACATAACAGAACGAGAGACCAAAGAGGCGGGGAAGTCATCAACCCGTCTTGGTCTTTTCTCAAGGAGTTCTCTTGTCCAGGTTCCGTGCCCTGCGACAACGATGTCTAGAATACAACTTGACCGTAAGAATAGCCTCACTGCATGACTTTGAAGACCAAATCGAGGACAAGGACATGTTGTCTTTCATCTTGCTCTCTTCAACGTCGTACGAAAGCTGGTGCGAAGATCGGAATCTTCCAGCCGACAACCCGAATGGACGGGTTTGTGTTTCCCCAAGGCTGGTCAGGCTTGTCCTCCTGCGGACGCGCCGGTCCTTGGCTGTCTCCGAGGTTCTGGTAATGATCCCGGGAGGTGAAGTCGCCGATACCTGGCGACAAACTGCTATGCTTAGTGCCGCGTCCTCGTCAGCGAGGTTCCAGTCGGCAATATCTGCCTCCCAGACTCCAAAAAACAGGTAAAGAACTTTTGGTCCTTGGCGGTGAAAAATGTCGCTTTGCTCCAATCTTTTAGTGTTGTCAGCATCCTCCTCTCCGCAGGCCAACCTTTTCAGTAACAAGGTGTCTCCATGAACATCGGCCGGCCTACGCTTGTCGACTTTTTGATGTCATCAGGTCGGACAAGGTCGTAAAGTGCGAATGATTGAGTAAAGACGGCAGCCTCATCGGCTGAACCTCCTCGTATAATCAGAAGCCTAAGGACGCACCAGTCGCCAGACTGAAGCGGTGCGATCATGGCTGGGGCCAATGATATCCCCAACCTCACACAAAGAGTGAGATGCACCTCGTCTTCTTTGCATTGTTGGCAGAACTTGGCGCCAACCTGGCAGGGCTGTAGGCTGCGGCTCCAATATCCATGCCCAATCCGTTGGGGGTGCCTTTGAATTTCTATAATTGTATTGCATCTTGCATTTGCAGTGCAGATGGCACCAGCGCAAAGGCCTTTGCCATCTCATCTTGTGTCTCATCTTGTGGTTCGTCAGCTTTAGACGAGGGCACGAAGTCCCACCAATCATGCTAGTGTTGAGGGCACACACCGAGCACGATGGCAAATCCCATGATCAGAATATTGGAAAACAGTCTTCCAAACCACAGAGAACTAGTCTGAGCAACGCGCAGTGGCGGTGCGCCTTCGTTCGTGGACGCGGCGGCGGGCTTCTGGTGGTCGAGAGACAGGTCGGCAAGTGTTGCGAGATCACGGTGAGGAGACGGCATTACAGTCGAAGCCGTCGTCCCGTCGCCGTCACAGCCACATGGGAGTGCAGAGGCAAATTCCCGCTTATGGACCCCTTTCGAGAAGAACTGCCATCGTGATATGAAACGAGCCGAATGCTTGATGATGCTGCTGCTCAGGTCGACAGTGTGCGACTTGGCTGTCGATCCAAACTTCTCAGCGCCCTGTTTTGGACAAAGGCTTTGCTTGTTCGAATGAAGCATCATGCTACGACCCATCAGCTCGAGCCATACGTTGGCCCCAGGCGACGGGACTGCAAATAGCATCGCTCAGCGCACCAGAGGCTGCTTGTTTGCTGGTTGACAAACGTCCGCTGTGGCTTGAGGGGTCCCGAAATGATAACCCGCTGGCAGGTCGGCCGCGTGTGCAACACAAGCGCTTCCCCCAAGGCGCCGCGCCGGTCCCGAGCCGAGAATGACGAGATGAAGGAGGGTTCTTGGCATTCATGTTTTCTTCTTCCCTTCCTGAACGAGCTTTGTAGAGAACGGATAGGGCAAAGAGAGGCGTCCCTGAGGGAAAACTAGTTGTCCATTGGCGTTGTTCTCCACCACGTGTATGGCGCCCAGTGCAAGGGGCCGTTTGTGGCTTGTAAGCTTGGATCGGTGTCGAACGGGCGGTTGATGGGATGGAATCGTGGAGGACGGACCGGAAAGCCATGGAAGGGGGGCTCGCGCCCCACGAAGCTAAGAACCTACCGGTACATAGCTCATGAAGGAGGGGCGGACGAGGGGATGAAGGAGGGTGGGTGATGGTGGTGATGGAGGGGGCGTGGGAAAATGATAAGATGGTGATGCAGTAACGGAGAAGATGAAGAAAGAAGAAAGTCGAGCGGGGATGAGAGACACCCTGGACTTCGCACTCATGCAATACCACCCAGCATTTTTCCGACATGCAATAAAGCATTCGGCGGGGGCGGATACCTCGCTCCCATGCTGCCGTGATGCATATTGCATGACACTTGCATATACATCTCCCATATGCATATGCATTAGTCTCATATGCATATCCATGGGGAGCTGACCAAACGTTCCTTGTCTCGTTCCGCACACCAATCATCCTCTCCACAACGCATACAGAGTACTTACTTCTCTATTGTTGTGCTTCGACACATAACGTCGTCTCATTCGACTCTCGACTCGATTCCAAGCTGCCAAGACAGTAGCTTCCGTCGACCTCGAAATGTGCATACGGAATACGGAGACCGAAGGAGCTTTCTGCACGCCGCCTCCAGTCCGTACTCTGCAAACAAGCCTCATCCTGGCTCTTTTCCAGCTTGCTCATACACCCTTCCTCTCTTCTTGCAGACCCCCTGTCGATACTCTCGCAAGGTTTCTGTCGAAGATGACCTCCAAGCCTTTTTTTAGGATATCGCCGGAGAAGATAGGTCGAGAGGTCGAGAAATCTCTTCCGCGAAAAGAACTCAGCCATGCGTGATCGACGCGCCCAAGGCCGGTGGCCAAGCAAGCAACCCCCCTCGGCCATGAGATGCGAAGGTGACCCCAGCGTAACCTCCGGTCTTTTTCGATTCATCTCGATCCAGCAGTACCCTGGACCACCGCTTACGAACCCCGAATATGGCCATGCAGCAAAGATTGTCATGTTCAAATTCCGCGTCCAAGTTCCAAGAAAGCATGCCTACTCCAGGCCAGCCGAGCAGGCCGCAGCAACCTCTTCCCCAAAAATTGGTCCTCAGCAAGTGTTGACGGGGGGCGTTTTGCATGACATCAAGCGTCGGAGGACACCTCGGCGAGAGTGCGATGGGCAGACAGGGGAGATGAGTGTCTTTGCCTGCCTCATGCATCCGGGCTTGCCAGCTTGGCGATTCCACGCTCGATGATATTGCTGGTGAGTGATGAGAGACTGGACACACCCGGCCTGAGCAGCATTCTGCCATTCTCGTTGTGCTGATGCCATATTGCGCTATTGTACCTTTCTCCGTGCAGCGTCGTCTTGCCGAAGCGCGCCCGTGGTTATGGTTGTGGTTGCGCTCTGAGGGGGTGGAACCTTCAGCCACCTTCAGGCCGCTTTGCCATGGACTGCTTTTGGACAAACTATTGCTGATGGTCGCCTGTTTGACTTCAAGTTCTGGCCTGCTCGGGAGCTAGCCTCGACCTGAAACTAACATGTCGTTCTGCTTCCCGACTTTGATCTGTCCACGGCCCCGTCGCTATTCTCCAGCCGCGTGCCGCCGGGCTGGCTTGAGGGAGCCTCACCACTACCATGGCGTTTATGCCGTATGCTGCAAACCAGACGTGGATCCCGATCAGGCCCGGCAACACCCATTTCGATGCCATGTCTCAATCATTGCTTTGCTCTGGTGCTGCCATGGAGGACGGCGGCCGCAACGGTTTGGTCTGGGCAACCTCGAGAAAGCTGACGCCAGGGGCAGGGTCAACATGAGTGGGCTGTCTCCTCTTCTCCCTTCCTCCTCGTGCCTGGCCATCATGTCAGTGCCTCAGTTGGAAAGTCCTTTTAACTCACGTCTCCTTTCCTCTGACAAGGGCTTTCTTCCTTCCATTCCGTGCGCCCCTCTCTTCCACTCCTACGCCCTTTCCAAGAGCTTTAGACACTTGGCATTGTAGTTGACTTTTTCCCAAAGGCAGATATCAGAAGAGATATTCTCCTTCATCTTCACAGGCCTACCCCACCACTCGTTTTCCAGAAGCCCTCATCGTTCGTTTATATCCTCGCTCCGTTGCAATGGATGCCCAGATGCTCACTCCTGACACCCCGGAGCGGTTTCCGACTTGCCACAACGGATATCCTTTCGACTCTCCGGAGACCAAGCCTCAAGCATGGGACTTTCCTCATGATGGCTACTACCCCATCACGCCTCCCACGGAGGAGTGCGAATCGGATGAGGAGCTTGCCACTGTTGCAAGCTCCATTGATCTTGAGGCGGAACCTCTGGTGGCCGTCATCGGTGTCGGATACGTTGGAGAGCACCTTGTGGGCAACTTTGCTCGCAAGTTCAACGTTCTCGGTTTCGATGTCTCTGAGGCGCGTGTCCAGGGTCTTGGCGAGGAATTTGGCCCAGACAGCAAGGCCAAGTTCACTTGCAAGCCTAGCGATATGGCAGCTGCCACGCACTTCCTCATCTCGGTTCCGACACTATTGCGCCCAGACCAGACCATTGACGCTTCCTTTCTGAAATCTGCTCTCAAGAACGTCGCCACATACGCTCGCCCCGGTTCGGTGGTTGTCGTCGAATCGTCCGTCGCAGTCGGTATGACGAGAGAGCTGCTTGGGCCTCTGGCAAAGGAGCGTCACCTCTTTGCCGGAATGTCGCCCGAACGAGTTGACCCTGGCCGAGTTGAGCCGCCTGCATTCGCCATTCCCAAAATTGTTTCCGGTTTGGATGACATGGTTCCTGGCTCGCTCAATGCCATTGTTCGCCTATACTCGCAGGTGTTTGACAATGTCGTCCCTGTGTCTCGGCCCGAAGTCGCTGAGATGACCAAGTTGTACGAGAATTGCCAGCGTATGATGTGTATCGCGTTCGCAAACGAGATGGCCGATGCTTGTTTGGGCCATGGCGTTGACCCGTACGAGGTGTCCGGTGCGGCGGCGACCAAGCCCTTCGGATATATGCCGTTTATGCCCAGTCTCGGCGTTGGTGGTCACTGCATTCCAGTCAACCCCTACTACCTTCTTTCGAACAGTCAGTTTCCTCTCCTGCAACATGCAACGGAGAAGATGCGAGCTCGCCCCATGACGATTGCTCAGCGCGCGGTTGACACATTGTGCGCCGAGAAGCTGAGGCCCAGCGTCCTTGTCGTGGGCATGGGCTTCAAGAAGGGCCAGTCGCACCTGGCTAACTCTCCCGGTCTCGAACTCGCAAAGAGCCTCGTGCTGACGGACAAGGTCGATGTTTGCTGGGCCGACCCTCTCGTCAAGCAGGAGGCTGTACCGCAAATCGCGCGCCTGGATGTCGAGGACTGGAATGCGCGGTCGCTAGAGCAGCGCTTCGACATGATAATCGTCGCTTTCAGACAAACAGGACTCGACTTTGACGTCCTGAACCAGCTTGACAAGACTCGTGTTGAGATGTGGTGCAACTAAGGCTTTCGGCCAAGGTTTGCGGCTGTCTTGGGCTGACGGTGGCGCACTCTTCAGTCATCACTCCCTCTCGTCCCTCATGCTTTTCACGATTTTTTGCTTTTTCCTCCAATCAGTGGGATTTTCATTACTCACTTGGGCTTTTTCTGGCGCATACATGTAGCGACCCTGTTGTTTGCGGTTGGTGTACATTGGAGCGAACGGCAGGTCGAAACGCGAATATGATATGCAGGACGGATGTAATACCTCGGGTTTTCTTGCGCTTTTTCTTTGTCTCCTTCTCATCGAATGGTGTCCCGGATACTTTGGTTCCCTTTTCCTGGTAGATAAAACGGTCGCGTTTCGACGAGATCGGATTCGAGCGCATTAACGGCCGTCGAAGATAGATGCGAGATACATATTCCAGGAAATCATTCCTCTTCCTTAATGTCGACTCATATTCTCAAAATCCGGAGCGTTCCTCCCTCGCTTGATCGTGATTGTCATTTGCTGTAAACGAATTGCATCTTGGTCCGTGAGAGTGAGAGGAGTGTCGTTGTCACTATTGAACGTGTCGCACTGCCAGTATTAATCCCTTACGGCAACCAGTCCCCGTAAGATCCGTCGGGAAACACGGCACATCCTAATCCATCCGTTGTCTAAGTGTGTGCTTTACGCAACTCTCGGTTGGGATACGAACCCATCGTTGGCGGTGCCGAGCTGCCGAGAAGATTCCCCATTCGCGATGATATGCTGAAGTCAGGAAAAAGTTGCCCCGCGATGGCGCGCGCCCTGCGGGACTAGTGACCCGGGGCGATTGATATAGGTATCTGATATCCAACGCTGTGGTCTAGGTTTTCCATGGGCCATTAGTCTCAGCGATCTGCTCTGCTGGCATTCTACCGCATCCCACATCCCACATACCCATATCGCGGTGCATTATCTATTGATATGCGCGACACCGGCAACTAGCCGGGGGTCTCGACGTTCTGGTTGGCAGCCTCGCCCACATCCCAGCCGTCCATTATCTCTGTGATGAGATAAGAGGGTTGCTTTTTGGGTCTCTTTGGGATGGTACCGTCATTATAGTTTGGGTGCAAGAGATGCAAAACGGGCGTGGAATACGAGAATAATGAGAGAGTTGAGCAGCGGGAGCTGGGCGAAGATGGTGTGAAGCAGCGGTGAACCAAAAACGGAGGGATGTCAAGTGGTCATCGAAGAATGAGGTTAGGCGAGGGTTGCTCTTGTGCGATTTCGGGAAAGGTGCCGATGTTCCCCCTCCCCTTCCAGTACTAGGCTTCTCTTCCACGAGAAGATGAACCCAAGAAAGCACATCAGTCGAGCTGAAGTGGTTGAGAGTGCGTGAGTCTCGCCATTTCAAGTAGCTATGAAGCCTTCGCAATCCGTGTGCCGGCGGGAGTCGGCGCCCGGAAGGCGTCGGCCATGCGGCGTCGCGGACCGCGGGCTCCAGTTTCTCGTATTGCTTCTCAAAGATGACAGCCATGCCGCGCCAAGATCCAGCCAGCATCTGACAGCTTGTAGAGTCAATTGACTGGATTGACGTGGCCCGGCTTAAGCTCATTGATCACCACATTGACTCCAGCAATGGTCTCATTGCAAAGTGGCCGTGAGCTCTTCGATCCACGCTGCGACTCGATATAGCCAATTAGTGGAGTGGTTAAGGTATGCTATTCTCAAAGCTTAACCCGCGAAGAGTTGCCAACTCATGGAATGATTTGCACATGTTCGAATTCTTTTCACCTTCCTAGTCACTGTTGGAGAATTCCACGTCATGGGTGCGCAAGGCATATTCAAAGGGAATGCATTTATTTGACGATGAATCCGGGGGCGACCTAAGCTTCTTACATCATCGGCCTCTCGCTCTTCCCAGCTCCGGTCTCCACGTTCCCGGCTGCTCTCAAGCTTGCGTTTTCTTCAGCTGTCCCTATACTCTTCTAGAAAATAAGTTAGTTCCTGGGCAAGGTCGCATTGAAGTGAAGGAAATGAGCTTACCTTGCGGATGCACAACCACCACCCAACCTTCTCTCCATCCTTCGTAAGAGTAGAGAGCAATTGTGCAGATCTAGAGCGCGACCCCAGATCTCGACTTTGGATGTCTACATGCCCCATTTGCAAAGTTGTTCGTCATAAGTGGTAATGTCGATGTCTTCAGTAAGGCGGAGAACCCGCTGAAGATGTCAAGTCTCAGAGCAACAACAGCTCCCTCCCCCTGGTTGCCAGCCTTACGCGTCTCCAGGACCCGGATACGGTTGATGAGGGGTCTGGTGAGTAGTTGGCTCCGGATCATCATCAGGAGGATCCTGGGCATACAAGGCAGGCTGCTAGCCGTAACCCGGGAAGTATGCCAGAGGTGGGCCAGAAAACTGCTGATAGGGACCAGAGGCAGATTGATGACGTCCAGTGGGAGTTTGGGGAAGGCCGAGAGACTGATGGTTGTACACGGAGCCAAAGTTTGGCTGGAGATGGCCGAAAGCTTGCTGGTGGGGATTGGAAGCATGAAGGCTTGAGAGTTGCTGCTGAGTCGGAGGATGAATCGGCCGTACAAGCTGAGAGGGCTGATTGAGAGAGTCCTGGTTGAGAGAGTCCTGGTTGAGAGCATCCTGGTTGGGAAAGGCTTGGCTGGAAGAGGCGTGACTGGAAGACGCCTGGTCCGCGGTATCTTCACCCTTGGAGGCCTTCTTCAATTTCGCTTTCTTCTTCCTGTTGTCGCAATCGATGCAGGCACGAGCCTCGAAGAAACCGGAAGAGTTCTGGCGGAAGCAAGTCTCATCGTGACACTTGCGACATGTGCTGCAAAAGACGAGGCTGGCGCACTCGGCATCCTGACCACGGCAACGGCGGGGAGTGCCCTTGGGATACTGGGTCTCGGGATAGTTGTCGATGTAGCAATGGTGATGAATGCTCGTCTGACTTCTCTGGCGCTGTGACTCGATCGAATATCAGTCCACTGATTCAATGGCACACGAATGATTCTGAGAATGAGATCCATGTTTTCTGGGGGGGGGGGCTTTGAAGCAATATGGGGTAGAAGAGTGGTGGGCTAATGGTGATGGTAATGCAATAGAAAACAGCTTGAGAGGCACCAAAACCACCAGCACAAGACTGAAGGTCG
This sequence comes from Colletotrichum acutatum, assembly GCF_030867785.1. NCBI lineage: Eukaryota > Fungi > Ascomycota > Sordariomycetes > Glomerellales > Glomerellaceae > Colletotrichum > Colletotrichum acutatum. The sequence goes on along the minus strand of NW_026849027.1, from coordinate 128,304 downwards.
AAAAATTCCCTCTGTGGCAGTACAGGAGAGAATAAGAGAAATCGAGATGGAACGAAAGAGAAGGCCAACTTACAGGCGCCATACTGAGTGGCTTGGCTCGAAGCCCCTTGATTTCTTTGCTCGTGAGATTTGTTGATGTGATGAGCCTCTTCGACCTCGATCGAAGAACTCTTTGTGGTTGTTGAGTATGGAAAGAGTAAGAAAGAGAAGAAGGGGCCAAATCAGCTCATGTACAGATTTACTTAGGCAGACCACCCCGCTTGCCGGTCAGAGGTGGCATTTTGTGTCTTTCTTGACCTGACCGTGAAGCTCATGATAGCCCTAGGGCAGGCCCTCAATGCAGTGTGAGCGATTGGGCTTATTGCGGGCCCCCGAGTGAACAGGAGGTTCATTGAGAAGTTCACTAGGTAGTTCACTTGCAGGGCGAAAGGATGGTAGGCAGGCATGGTGAAGGCTATCTGTCATATGGATGGCAGCCTTGGCGAGGTGAGAATGGTATTTCAGGTGACAGGTCTCAGAAAATTTGTTACAAATCAAAACTGAAGGCTGGAGTACGTTCTGCTTTCAGATATCTCTCAGTTCATGGGTATCAGTCAACACATTATCAGATCTCAAGCAGGTCACTCGGAAGATTTTTACATTTAGAGAGGGATGATTTCGAGCCAAAAGTCATGAATTAAGTCGAATAAAGGTACCTCCAAGCCTATACTGTAGCTCCAGGCCCATAGTCTCTCGAGAAACGAGCCGAAAAGGCGTATGCGATATCAGAGAGTCGTGGGTACGAATCTGTACGTCTCCAGTTCGTGAATCCGGCAATTTGATGCTCGCCAGTGCCTCTTCTTCCTCGCGCCGCAATGTGACTTGAGATAGATTGCAACCGATGAGGTGATGCAGTCTTCTCGCCAATACTGGATGTCCTATGCTCAAGAACATGGCGGATAATGTCGTGAAGGGCGTCATTAGTAACGTTTCTCGACGGATCCATGCGAGAGCCTCCTCAAAAAAACAAAGCAGCAAACCACCCATGTCTCCCAAAACCCAATGTCCTTGCCCTCCAAAGCCAAAGTAATCCTCCTAGGGGTTGACCCCTTGCTGAAGTAACGCCCCCATCTAGACACAGTCTCCACGCTCACTTCCCCTCAATTGTGCAAGAAATGAGAGCCACTAGCCATGTCGAGCCTGTCATACCGAGAAAGAAAACGAGACGCCTTGCATGTATATGTGTTGTATCGAACCAGGCCAGTGATTCTGTCGATAGGTCGTAATGTGCGAGCTGCCAGTACCGGTAGAGGACCAAGTTGCGAATGAAGTTGAATGTATGACCTCCGTACCGTTTTGGGACGAGAACAGAAACCTCCTTAGCAAGCCGCCACAAGGATCGCGCCATTTCCTCCACCGAATCCTGAAAAGCCACCCTTTCCGTTGGCGCCGTAGTTGTCGTCGTCATCATCAGACTCGTCCTCGCGGCGACGCTTTCTCAAGCCGGGACGCTCGTCAGGCAGTTCCACGTGATCCAGGGGTTCCTCCTCCGTCTCGACGTCAGACTCAGTCTCGTTCCCGTTCATGTTGCCGCGAGCACCCGCAGCAGCCTTGCGGCCGGACTTGGCAGTGGCCTTGCCCTTGCGGGCAGAGTTGTTCTTCTTGCCGAGACGCTTCTTCTTGCCTTTGGCGTTACGACCGGCACCGGAACCACGTCTGAACGGGACGGCGTTAAACTCGGAGGCCAGCTGGCGTCTCTTGGCTTCGCGCTCGCCCTTATCCTCGATCTTGGCGGTACGAGTTCCGGCGCGGCAACTTGCGCAGTTCTTGAGGTTGATACGTCCGTCCTTGTCCTTAAAGTTGGATTTATGCAAGCACTTCCTCTCGCGGGAGCAGTAGAGCTTGTTCTTGCAATCGGGATTTCCGGGGTACCCCTTGCAACGGTACACGTTCCGATACTTGGACCGGCTTTGTCTGCGCTGGTAGTACTTGAACTTGCAGCGACGGTGGTCCTTCCTACTGCCTGCCTGCGCCCGAATTCTTCCTTGGAGGTCCTCGTCGTCGAAGAAAGAGCCGACAGAGGCCGAGCTTCCCGACCCGATCGAGCCGGCGGAGCTTGAGCTTGTTGAGGCTGCCGAGGCCGCCGGGCTGGCGCGGGCGTTGGCCGCACGGGAGGTGGGCGCGATGGGAACGGTAGGGGCGGCAGGGACCCGGGCAGGGGCATTGGCGAGGCCGAACTCGGCGAGGGTAGGAGGATCACGCCCGGGAGTCCAGCCCTCGGGGCCTTCGGCGAGAAGCCGGGCAACCCGGAGCTGGCCGGCAGACGCGGCGGTTCGGGGGGTGAGGGGCGGAGCCGAGGGGTTGCCCTCCTCGGCCTCACCCTCGTCACTCGAGACGACGATGGGCTTATCCTTCTTGCCCTTTTCCTGCTGGCAATCGATTATTAGTATGTAACACTCACAAGATAGGGGACCAAGGGGAGGGAGGACTTACATCCATGTTGACTAGGTAGGTATCGTGAATCTGGAGATAGTTGGCTGTCGAGATATGTCCAGAAAAGGCTGGAAGAATGTGGTGATGCCCGGATGGGAGGAAGAAAGAAGAGAAAATCTAAAAAGTCTCGTCAACTGAAAGGATTTCTGGACGTGAATTCCCATCGTGGCGGTATCCGCTTGTTGACGGCATTCTAGGGCTTGTGTTATTACGGAGCTCATGAGATTTTCACGATGACTCGGTTTTGTCCCGTGGCTGTCGAGCCATAATATGCCTGAGGACGGGGATGGGGGCTCTTCACATCAAGTGGTGATGGGGAACGGTGGAGGGTACATGCGATGTATGACCCAGGGGCACGATCAGAGCACAATAGTGCTCCTTTGAGGGATGAAGCAAAGAGGAAAAGAAACTAGAAGCCCCGAGGATTGACTGAGTGATACGTCATTCCATGTAAGGCTTTCGCCATATCCAATCGCTAAACTTGTTTATGGTGATGTCTCATCGATAGATCAGTGATAGCTCACTAGAGACAGAAAGCTCGACGAAGGTAGGTACCCATTGAAGAGAAGCCTCGATGAACAGAAAGTTCTGCATGATGGGTTATATTCTTTCCGCTGACGCCGACTACGGATCAAGGACCGAGGAAATCATCTTTTGGCTCGAGAGCCGGGCATTTCATGGCACATAAGAGCCAAGTTTATCATCATGTGGCATATATGGGCATCGCATATGGACACCTAAGGTGAAGCCACTCGATATGGGCCTTTCTGGTTTCGGAAAGGCATCTCAATGACTCGAGAGCTTCCGACGATGGGGCTCTATCTGGTAGATGGCGTCTGTGATCTCATTAATGGACAGAGCTTTCGCTTGGATGAGGAGCTTGGTCTCATCTGACATGAGGCCATTAATTGGATTGATAGGGAGAAGTGCATGAGCACCTGGTCTAAAGGACTTGATGCTTGCTGAGCATCCTTTCGAAGGTTTCCTTGCCAGATACTGTACGTACCTCAGATGACGAGCATGTTAATCTCGTCGACTTTGTAGAGACGACCAATGATAGTTCATGAAGTTGAGGTCTCATCTGCCATGAGAACTGTCATTGAAATGATATCAGGAATGTGGATTGAAGTCTGACCTGAGCCGTGAGATACTTGCTTAATCTGATGGCAGCGTATATTGGCGAAAGATTCGAGCTGGACGACGACGACGATGACGACGATGACGATGACGATGGCATGTTCATCAAGTCAAGGCCTCGAAAGCTACCGGGTAAAGGCCAAAGGATGCAAGAGCAGATGATGAGATAGAGATTAAGAACAATGTATTAAAAGCAACTTGCGTAACCAAAGGGTATTCGGCAACGGGTCCCTGCTCTAAGATGTACATTCTGACTTGTGAGATATCGCGCTCAGAAAAAAAAATCAAGGACCATCGGACACAAATTCGTACAAGACTGAGGTAGACTGTCGCTGACACAGTCCAACGCAAGAGTCGAAATAATCCCGGCGGATGAAGAGGAAAGACCGGAACGCCAGTAGTGAAGAGACGCTCATATGCAAAGCCGATGCGTTCATAGAAAGGGTAAAGTACGGAGTAAAGGTAATTAGTCGCCGAGGGGCATGCCGTCAAGCTCATCGAGAAGACGGCGCCAGTTGTCGGCCAGCATTTCGGAGTACTTGACGCGCTCCTGAGCCCAGTCTTGGTTCCAACGCGAGACGTGGAACTGGGTGGTCTGGAAGTAGATGAGCTCGTCACGGATGCACTCCTTGACAAAGATGGATCGGTTGTGTTGGTTGACGATGGACTCCTTGTCCTGTAACTATTATCAGTACTGTAACGAGCGAGAGGAACGCGTCCAACATACCTTGAGAATGGACTCAACCACCTTCTCAATCTCACCAGGCTTGACCATGCCATCGGGTTTGCTGCGGAGACTGGCCAACTTGGTCTCATTTGTCTGGATCCTTCGCTCAAGGTAGGGAATATTGTCCTTGTCCAAACGTTCCCTGCGATCGAACAAGTCACGGATGCTCACGAGAGCATCTCGTTGGCGCTTGAGATCCTCCAACACACCCTCTTCCCAGGCCTTGCTCTCATCTTCCAAAAGTGTCTGGCACGTTCTCAAGTGTCTGCTCATGGACGTCAGGCCATCATTTAGCAGAGGCACATCGTTGGTGTCGCTGGCGTATGTGTCGGCACTCGTTTCGGTGAGGGAGGTCAGAGACATGGCAATACGAGCATGGTCCGCCGCAACTCCCTCGCTGCGCTTCACCAGACGATCCATGACGTTGCAGATGTTAATGTACAGCTCGGCTGAGCGTCTGATGCCGGAGCGCGTCTTATCAAACATGGCCTCGAGAGTGGGCGGCAACGAGTCTTCCAGGTTGGGCGGCAAGGCACGTCCGGAGAATTCGTCTTGGACGGAGATGGTGGCCTGCTTGCGCCATACAGCCAGTTCCTGATACTAACAATTAGCGAAATGCAGTGGAGCGAGAAGACTAGAAGCGGCCTACAGTCGGGACGGTAAGGAACATGATAATGAGCTGTTCCTGGCTCAGAATGGGATGCCGGACAAGAGCATTGAGGAACCTTCCAAGGCCTCTGCGGCGCTTCTCGATAAATGCGCCATCATTAGAGAAGTGGTTACCGTTGACTAACGTATAGATGTTAGTGGGGACCATGTAAACATTGTAAACAACAAACAGCATCGAGACCTACCAGCAACACGCTTGGGCGGCAGCAGAGGGAGAGCCCTGAACGGATACCGCTTGTGCAGGCAGTCCAAAAGCCACACAAAGTCGCTGTACCGCCTGATGACCTTGCTACCCCGTCGGACGCTCGCAACCTCGTAATTGTGGTGTTGGAACATGAAGAGTCCTTCCTTCTCCGGCATCAACGTGATAACGACATTCTCTTCCACAGAACTTCCCGAACGACCGCTCACGGCAGGCCGCAGAGAGGGCACGGTCGCGGGATTGAGATTCGCGTCGCGTCCACCGCTTGCACCACCAAAAGGACTTGTGACCTGATTATTTTGGGGTGGTTCGCTGAAGCCGCCTCCCGTGGGGTTGCCATCGAAGTAGCCGCCCCATCCACCGCCCGGCGATGTGCCGGTGTTTACATCCTGCCGCCCGGAACTCCTCTCTGAGCCGATGGCCGCAGACGTGTAGGAAGACATGGTTCGACCGGCAATGGCGGTGCTCGGAGACGTGCTGTAGTGGCCATTGCCGTTGCCATTGCCGTTTGCTGCAGGTCGCTGGGGACTGGCGCCGTTGGTTCTACTGGGGGACTCGGCGATGGCGTGCGCGTGGCCCTTGTGTACATCGGGAGAATTCCATGGGTCCTCTGGCTCTGGGAAGTCCATCGGAGGTCGGCGCAGAGTGGTGGGCTGCGGCGGCGGCGGTGAGGGCGGCGATGGGGTATCTTGGACGGGGGTTGCAGGGGCTTGAGGAGGTTTGGCAGCAAGCTCGGAGACGGGAGGCATCACGGGAGCAGCAGTCAAGCCGGCGAGCTTGGGGAGTGGGAGATCTGGATTAGTGTATTGGCAATTAGCAGAGAACCCCACACAGATTGCGCGCACTGATAAGTGGTCGTAAGGTACGAAGGAGGGATAGCTGCGAGGGTCGGGTAGGGCAGCTCGGCGAACAGGGTGCCGAGGTCATGACATAACAAGGTGGGCAAGACAAAAGTGGATGTTTGCTGGTGCTGGGAAACGGTGATGATGATGGTGATGAAAGAAAAGAGGTAGAAAGAAAATGGACTCACTTCTGCGTCGCTCGTCGACGGTGTCGAGGCTGATGTGGTCGCCCTCCTGTGACAGGGCAATAAGAGCCAGCAGGACGTTGAACTCGCCGCGTCCGACAGCAATGTCGCCACCTGCAGCTGGCACAACCATGGACATGATCTGCGCCTGCTGGTCGGCTCCCAGGCGCGCAGCAGCGAATAGCTTGGCTATGCCACCGGCATTGATGCGCCCTCCGGTGCCATCTTCGCGCACGACTGTGTCAAAGGTCTCAATGTAGGGCTCGGGGACGTCGGAGGCGGATAAGAGGTTGCGGACGACATCGGCGCGCGACTGCTTCTTCCGCGGAGTGGGCATGTCCCAGGGTGAGCTCTCGGCTCCGGCGAGATCGTCGTCGGTGAAGAGCGAATTGGAGCCGGACTTTGACATGGAGCCTTCGTCGAACAGCGATCGCGAGGGCGCAGCAGAGGTGTTTGAGGGCGAATCCGCCGGTGGTGATGATCCGAAGAGGGACATTGTAGGCGATTATGTACTGGACGGCCAACTGCGATTAGGAGGGGTGCGAGAGAAGGGTGGTAACGAATTCCAAGGTTATCGAGGTAGTACTGGCGTTTGGCTGGTGGTATCTGTACTCTAGAGGCCGATTGACTTCCCTTGGATGGATTGGAAGGGCTGCTGGTCGGAGGAGTGCGCTATCCAACGAAGGACGCAGAGCAGAGAGGCCTCGTAATTGATGCGTAACGGGGGACTTTGGAGAATACGGGCGGTTGCAGTGTGACGAGATAAGGTAAGAGAGCAGAGAGGTCCACGGGCGAGTCGTGGTGACCAAAGGTCCGGACGGAGTAAGCTTGCCGCGTAGGTACTGGCGCCAACGTCAAGGTATCGCAGTAACAGAGAGCCGAGAGAGCTCAAGGTCGGTTCCAGCAGAGGTGTGGGAGAGCTGAGCTGCGTCCAGTCGAGTCGAGTATCCGTACCTTGCAAACACCAACAGCGCGAGGAACCAGAAGACGATGATGAAAGGAAGACCGGGGGGTCCAGTGGGTGGATGATGCGACAGGCCGCGACAATGGCAAGGTACCGATGGAAGGTGAGGTACCTAAGTATGTACACGCAGCACTGAAATGGTTGACGATGATGCGTACGTACACACGCACAACAAACTGTACAGAAACAGAGAGCGATCTCACGATTGGAAGTTTGAACAGAAAAAAGATTAATCAAGACAAAAAGCTTGAAACTTTTTTTGACTCCCAAAGTCACAACCCAACCTGGAGGCAGAGCTGGGGCCAAGGATTGGAAGCTTGAGACAAGTCGAGACGGGCCGTGGGCTGCGAGGGAAGGGACCTGGTCAGGTACCTGGTCAGGTACCTTACTTTCTTGCTCAAGTTCCTCTGGGACTTGGACGAGGATACGCTGTTTCTGGCGACACTGACAGTGAGGTGAGCCTGAATCCCAATTGTCCGTCTGTGCCTCACTCAGTGCCTGAACTAGGGACAGAGCTGGGACATCTAGTGGACTGAACCAGGAGACCACGCTGTTGCGGAGCAAACAGTCCTTGTCGCAGGTCGACGTGCTCCGTAAGGTGCTCCGTAGAGGGGCACTGGGCTGCCGCCAGGGAAGCTTCAGGCGCCTAACGCAAGTCATGTCCTTCAAGTGGGCCTTAGGTAAGCATGCAGGGTACACCTCGATTATCCGCCACACTTGGGCCAGCTTCAGCCACTCTTCCTGGATGTGGCTTGGTCGGCTCTTCTTCGCGTGAACCCGCCGAACCGCGACGGGGCCACCTGCAGCAGCTTCCCGAGAGAGTGAGGCTCCATTGGAAATTTTGGAGGACCGGACCTGGAATCTCGGCCTTGTCGCTGTTCATCGTCACCCAACGCCCACGACCGCCACCACATCCACCCTCACAATGCCGCCACGGATAGTATCGCCGTTGCATGCTGCGACATGCTGTAGCCGCACCCTTCGCCCCTCCACGAACCCCACGAGCCTCGTCTCCCTCTTCGCTGGCCTGTCCATTGGCACCCGCAATGCCTCCATCCTCGCCAGCCTGAGCGACAACAAGGGAGCTTACAACAAGCGCATCAGACTCGGTCGCGGTCCCTCTGCTGGCAAGGGCAAGACATCTGGAAGAGGTCACAAGGGTCAGGGACAGCATGGTCACGTCAAGCCGTGGTTCCAGGGTGGTCAGACACCGTTGATTGTGCAAAGGGGAACCAAGGGTTTCGACAACAAGTAGGTGTATTTCCGAAAATCATACGCCAATGGCTTGTCCAGAGCCTTGTATATACACTGGATCTTCAGTCGCTGACTTTCAAACGCAGGCGCGCTCCTGTCATGTCCAAACTGAACCTCGACAAGCTCCAACAATGGATCGACGCCGGCCGCCTAGACCCTACGAAGCAAATCACCGTCAAGGAAATCATCGAGTCGGGCCTCATCGGCAGTGTCAAGGACGGCATCAAGCTCCTCGGCCGCGGCAAGACCGACCTCCGCCAGCCCATCGATATCATGGTCTCGCGCGCCTCCGCCTCCGCCATCGACGCCGTCGAGGGCAATGGCGGCAAGATCCTCACCAGGTTCTACACCAAGCAGTCAATCAAGCGCCTCCTCCGCGGCGAGTCCCAGAACACCGACAAGCCTCTGCCCGTCGGCAAGGAGTACGTCGAGAGCATCCTCTCCGAGGCCCGCAAGAAGACGTTCCTCTACAGATTGCCCGACCCCACTAGCCGTGAGGATATTGAGTACTACCGCGACCCCGCCCACCGCGGTTACTTGAGCCACTTGCTCAAGGAGGGCGAGTCACCGTCTTTGTACTTCAAGGTGCCGCTTGCGAGAAAGCGCATCGAGCACGCCGACAAGGAGTCGCGCAAGGAGACCAAGAAGGTTACCCGCGACAACACCCTTTGGTAGACGGGGGAGGGCGGTGGTTGATGTGGAGGAAGAGCACAAAAAAACAGGACGAATAAATGTACCATTACTTCCCGGCGATTTGTATGTACAGACATTGTATCAATACTACTACTACCCCCCAAGCTCGAACAGCTGGGCCTTATTTCCGCACTCTCTATTCTCCGTCCGATGTTGAGCGGAAACGAACGGCCTAGGCTCTGGTCTGTAAGAATAGGCTTACCAGAGACACAGGGCCAAGAAAGGGAAGCAGAGTTCGGCCCAACTCTTGCATTGCTGACATGCAGAGGACTATCTTGCCTGCGCTGCGGAAAGATCCCGCTCATCTAGCCGCTCATCGGGGAACGAGTTGACTCCGAGATGGCATGGTAGAGCGTATCCGTATTAATGGATTTTGGTAGCCGGCTGCCCTCGGATGTTCAACTCCCACGCGGGGAGCATGAAGAACTGGCGTTTGGTGTTGTTGAACCATCCCTGTTGGGCAGAGTCAATTCGACAACCTCTTGGACTGGATGACGTCTGGTCCGACCATTCACATGCGTGTTTCGTTTCTTTCGAGCGTACAAGTAGCTGAGTATGGAACGGGACAAGGTGAGTATGAGAGGCAGCTTGAGCTCTTTACGTTCACATTCGTGCTTTTTGCCAGCTAGCTAGGAACTAATTGGTACCCCCTTCTAATCACCTTACTATGGACACTCTCAGCTTCCTTCAAATAGTCGGGCTCATCGCCCTCGTCGCCGTGGCATACAACCTCGCATGGCCCTTCTTCCCCTTCCTCCGCAAATCCAAACTCGACCGCTACCTCGTCCCCGTCCACGGCAAACCAGCCTGGGCCCTTGTCACCGGCGCAAGCGACGGCATAGGCAAAGGCCTCGCAAACGAGCTCGCTCGGCGGGGCTTCAATGTCGTCCTCCACGGCCGCAACGACGTGAAGCTGGAAGAGGTGCGGCACAACCTCGCGCTCGCGAACCCGGACAGGGAGTTCCGCATCATGGTTGGCGATGCCGGGGTTCTCGGATCAGGGAATCAGCCGTGGGACGTCATGCTTGCACCGCTGGAGAATCTGAATCTACGCGTGCTTGTCAACAATGTCGGCGGCGGGCCGGCGGAGCCGATCATGAGGAGACTGGATGAGTCGTCCATGGAGGATATTGCAGCCAACGTGCACATAAATGCTCTATTTCCGACGCTGCTCAACGCCATTCTGATTCCGCGCTTCACTGCGTCGTCTGAGCCCGCGCTAATTATCAATGTCGGGTCGCTTTCGGACAACGGACTGCCGCTGCTGTCGTTTTACAGCGGGAGCAAGGCGTTCCTCGGTGCCATGTCGACGTCCATGGCACGGGAGCTGTCGATGGACGGGTTCGATGTCGAGGTCATGGGCGTGCGGATCGGGGCAGTGGCGACTAAACCGGAGCTGATGACGCCGCGGGCATTTTGGCCTTCGGTTGAGGTCATTGCGAATGCTATCTTGGACCGGGTCGGGTGCGGGAGGGCGGTGCTGATTCCGTACTGGGGTCACGCGGTGCAGATGGCGTTTTTGGATCTGGTGCCTGCGGTTTTACAGGATCCGTTGTATAAGAGGATTATGGTGAAGATGAGGTCTACGGAGAAGAAGATGTTCAGCAAGGCGAAGTGAGGGCTCTCGATGATCATCAACGAATCTCAGATGGAGGATGAGGTTGGTGTCAGGTAGTAATTTATGAAGTACGGGTCCTTGGAATAGTATTTCTCAGCAGGGCACTATCAACTTTCTCCAGGCAGTCTCCAGTGGCAGACTGGTAAGAAAAGGGGTAGTCATCGATTCATCTTTCCCATGCGAGACGAGAGATACTGAGACACTATGAAGTTCCATAAGCTAATTTGGAGAAGGTTGTTCTGAATTAGAGAAAGGAATCATTGTCGAATCTGGTGATCGAGATGTAAATAAGGCTCAACAGCCCAAAGATGATTAGAGTTTACTATATCATACGTCAGTCAGGGTATGGGGGGTTTGTGTTGTCTCAGCCATTTCAACATTTGATAACTCGATAAGGACTTGAAGAATGTAGGAGGATGATATAAGGTAACTATATGGCAAAATGAGACAGGGCGTACTACCGGTACTAAGGCAGTTCTTCACCTCATGTCAACAGTCAGTGGCATCAAAATAAGCAATTCGTAAAGTCGTGAAGTGAGATGGATGCCATGCACCAGTCATGCACAACATGTGAGTAACCCACAGGACGATTAGAGTTGAAGTCATGGTTATCTGGTGATCCACACCGATAGATGGCCTTCATCAATCTCATCAATGATCAACGGAGCTAGCCAAGCTGTATCTGTATTATTTCCGGCGTGCGCTTAGGTTGTTAATACAACCTCATGAATAAGGTAAGGTAGCGCGGCTGGTGCCACTCGTGGGCAGTCGATAAGGACAAGAGGCACCGGAGATGACAGTGTCGCATGCGGTTGTGGCGCTAGAAGCACAGACTGGCTGCTATTGGGCGTGAAAGTGCCACCATCGGAGCAGGATCGGATTGGGGCCCTTGGGGACCACACTTGTCCTTCGTGACAGGATGGAAGTTGGAAGTTGGTGTGTGCGATTTGTCTGCTTGGCGATTGGGCAGACGGGAGGTGGGAAGTGTGGCGCAGGCGACAGGAGCTGACAAGCTCCAGGGCAGCAGCTGCCAGATTGCCAGATTACAGGAAATGGCATCCAATGCAAGCCAATGCAACATGGCAAGAAAGGTCTGAGCCTCTAAACACTACTTACTTTTGCTGACAGGATGCAGGATTATTACCTAAGCCTTTGGGATGCCGGGATTCAAAGTCCATAAGGTATTCGTACTTTTGTACTTTGTAACCCTGGACAGGACGGGTAGATAGATACTGATAATGGAAGGAAAAAGTGAGTGCCCGACTGCTGGATGAAAACGGAAAGAGTCCAGATTGCAGGATGGGAGAACCTCGGTACGTACCCCAGAGTACCTACCGGTATCCAGACGAAAGGAGGGGGTCCACTTTCTCCTTTCCGCGTTTCTTGGCGGGACGATCTATCCAATGACGCGAGGTTCCCTGAGCTGCTCGCATCCACCCAAAGCCCCCCTCGCCCCCACTCTACATCCCCTTGCTATGCTATGGTTGGCTGTGTCGAGTTGCAGTCGTTGCAGTTCACGTCCAGATTCAGTCCAGTCCGGTCTGGTCTCTGGCATCCCCGTCAACTTACAAGTCCTAGACCACGGGCAGCCCAGCATGGGGTGAGCAGCCATGGAGTGAACTGTGAAGAAAGATGGCATTGTTGTGATTAGGGGACTGGGACTCTGATTGAGGCTATGAGGGACCCAGTGAGGTGCATGACAGGAGACGGCGTCCCTATCTCGCTACTGGATTGCGTGTTCGTGGTGGCAGGTGCCGTGTTCGTGGTGCCTGCCGTCACATTGAGCTGTAAAATGGAAGATGGAACTTGGAAGGCGCCTACCGTGTCTCCTTCCCTCCCCCGGCTTCCCTATCGCCATGAAAAAAATGCCACCCTAATACCTCACTCCTTAGGTATCCCGTCCGTAACTCTCCTACGTCTCTCCTCATCCGTAAGGTAGCCATCCACGGGTGACATCTGTCAGCTTTTCCCCCCTTCCCACACCCCCGAAAAAAAAAAGTTGGTTCCTTAAGGTACTTGGTCCCGACGGATTCCAACTCCCTTTTCTCTCTCCCACTCACGAACCCACCCCCTTCATCCCGCCGAACGACCTTTCCCTTTCTCCAACTTGACACCCTCCCTCCCCTCCGACCTGACGAACGAAGACGACGACGACAATCCACGATAGCGTTCGCAAGCGCCCGCGCCTCTTTTCTTCGCGAACGCCACTGACCTATGTCGCCTGCCGAGACGAGACCCTCTGCTCGACGCAATTGACCACATCCCAAATCGGCTCAACCCGTCAGGCCCTTTGTGTGTGTGTGTGACCTTGGGAGTGAAGAACCAACCTTCTTCCGCTTCATTGAAACCTTTGGGCTCAATCCCACACGCACAATCGTACACATACCACGAGGGTAGTAGTCTCACCGTCGATTCCGTCCATTGATTGCAACAGCGAGGCCTCGCAAAGCAACCGCGCGCTCCGCTTCCGCTTCCGCTACCGCATCCACATCACACCCTCTCCATCAGCGAGTGCCGTGTCTTTCCTCCGCCTTCGACGCGAAGTCTGAAAACTGTTCAGTCTCAGCTTCTCACCCCCCGTCTTCGGTCAGCACTCCACAACCACCACCAAACCCGACGCCTTGCTCGAGGGAAATCTCGTCCCTGCCGCTCGTTCACGTACCGCACCCCTTCGCAATTCGCATCGCCCACGCAACCCACGTGTCAATCAGCCTTTCTTGTCTTTCGCCTGTGTATGCTGCTTCGATAACATACGGCTTTGCATTTGTTCGCGGTTCGCGTGTTCATCCAAAGGAAAAAGGAATCAGGTCCATTAATCGACGCATCGCACCGCAATCGCCCTTCCACACACACCCCATATCCAACCAGCCCTGCTAATCTTTGACGACACATCCTTCAACGCCACCCTTGGAGCCATCCCATCTCTCATCCGACATCTTTCCACCGCGACACCGCCAAACACAACCTCCTCCTTCACACAACTGCCGGCCACGGTGCGCCGCAGCCGTAGCCATGGATCTTTTTAGACGAGCCGCAAAGGCGACCTCGACGTCGCCGCAACTGCCCACCGCTGACGAGAAGCCTACCACAAAGGCCGCTCGCCAGAACAGATTGACCTCGCGACTTGCCTTCTTCAGAAGACCGCTGCGACTCCGCGGAAACTCGAGCATCTCGGTGCCTCTCGGCGTCGTCATCCTCTTTCCCTTGATCGTCGTCATCCTCATCCTCGTGCTGTTCGTTAGACACCCGAGCTCGCCTGGAAGGATATTGATGCCCGCAGGCGCTCCCCCTGCTATCAGGTATGCACCTGATCTCATTCTCTCAATTGATTAAGCCTAACGATATTGTGCACAGGAAAATCAGCGAAGAGCACGACAAGGTCTTCGTCACCGGATGTCTCGAGCCCGATACGAGCAGACCCAAGGCCAACGGTGCATTTGTCGTTCTGGCCCGCAACCAGGAGTTGGAAGGTGTCATTCAATCCATCAAGTCCATTGAGCGTCACTTCAACCGCTGGTACCACTACCCCTACGTCTTCCTGAACGATGGTGACTTCAACGAGACCTTCAAGGAGGTTGTCACCAACTACACGTCTGCACCCGTCGAGTTTGGCAAGGTCGGTCCTGAGATGTGGGGTTACCCCGACTGGATCGACCACAAGGTCGCCAAGGAGGGCATCGCGAAGCAGGGTGACGCCGCTGTCATGTACGGTGGCTTGGAGAGCTACCACGCCATGTGCCGCTTCTACTCTGGGTACGTTCCAGAAACGCAAACCGCTTGTTATCTCTATACTAACGCCGGCACAGTTTCTTCTACAAGCACGAGCTGCTCGCCAAGTACAACTGGTACTGGCGTCTCGAGCCCGAGATCAAGTACTTCTGCGACATCACCTAGTACGTCTGGACACTTTTAATCGATCAACGTTTCACTTGCTAACTCCTACACAGTGATCCTTTCTGGGCCATGATCGATGCCAACAAGACCTACGGCTTCACCATCGCTGTCAAAGAACTTCGCGAGACTGTCCCCAACATCTTCAGATACGCTTCCGCCTACAAGCGCCTCAAGGGCCTCAAGTCTAAAGGCTTGTGGGAGATGTTCGTCGACCCCGTCGAGAAGAAGGAAGAGCCGGTCACCGACCAGTCCCCCCTGCCCGAAGAAGTTTTGCGTGCCGACCCCAACCGCAACAACCTGCCTGACATCGACCCCGAGGCTATGGAAGGCGAGTCGTACAACATGTGCCATTTCTGGTCCAACTTCGAAATTGCTAGCCTTGATTGGTTCCGCGGCAAGGAGTACGAAGAGTTCTTCGAGATGATGGACCGCAGTGGAGGCTTCTGGATGGAACGCGTAAGTCCGCAGGATGCAGAACCATGAGGAGCCAAGCTAACATTTGATAGTGGGGTGATGCCCCCATCCACTCCTTGGCAGCCGGCGCCCTCCTCTCCCCTCGCGACATCCACTACTTCCGTGACTTTGGATACCGACACACCACTATCCAGCACTGCCCTGCCAATGCGCCGGCCCGACAGCTGCCCAGGCAGCCCTACCTCGAGACGACAACCCTCGACGAAAAGAAGCGTATCGAGGAAGATAAGTACTGGGAAAACTGGGATGCTGAGAAGGAGAACGGTGTCGGATGCAGATGCCGCTGCGACACAGACATTGTCGACGTCGAGGGCAAGGAGGGATCGTGCCTTGCTGAATGGGTCGATGTTGCCGGTGGATGGGCCAGCCCGTAGATGCAACAACAATGCATCGCATACGCATACGATGTCACGAGCCACAGCCAGCAGACGAGCGCTGGCACCAGTCACGGAGGAAACGACATAAAAAGGGATTGTATATTGACAAAGCGGAGACTTCAGACTCTTTGTCTTCACAGAAGGGTGTCTCATTAATGTTGGCACGCATAGGTGTAACGGCATCGCCATTACAGGTCTTTGCTCGAGTTCTTTGGGAGTTAAGGTTTTCAAAGTTTTCGGCCACTGTCCATAATCGTTGTCTTTTTTTTCCTTTTCATCAAACACCACAAGGAATCGCGACGCATGAAATAGAGAGGTGGAAAGTTACAGAAATGGTTGGCTCAGGTTATTCCTAGAGCTGCGCAAGTCTTTTTTCAAGTTGTCGAAAGCAGAGGAAGGCGGAAGAAATGGCAGCCTCGATAGTGAGCGAGAGGGGGAGACATGCTGCAGGAAGAACGAGGGTGCTGGATAAGTCCCTTTTTACCGCGCGCGCACAAGGATACCAAGCTGTATGAGACGCATAAACAACGAAATATCGACGTCTGTTCTCGGGAGAGCTTTCAAAGTTAGAAGCGCATGCTGGAAAGCCCCAGCCTTTCCAGTGCCAATGGTATACATGTGGTTTACCGAACATGAGTGTCCCGATGCTGTGATGCCTGCCCTGTGACGGAAGTCTGTAGAGACAGAGAAATTCCATAAGGGTCAATCTTGCTACCAGTGACTTTTGGTAAAGGGACTGGTTTGAAGTCAGTTCCACAGGGTATCATGTCCGCTTTGCTCTATGATAGACCAACAGCGAGACCTCAGTCTCCTTTAGCCCATTTCTCTCCCTTGTCCGTTATGTCTCCTTCAGGCACCGCGACGCAGCGTATTGACTTAGACACCAAACAATGCTTGATTGCTAGCTCAGTCGTACTGAAGTCCTTATAGATGAATGGAAGTTGTCCTGGATGATGTCTCTTAATCTAATTTTAACCAACTTAGAAGTACATTACAGTCTGCTACAAAGTCACGATACTTCATAATCTCTCCTTCTAGAACCATAACGTGAGGCCAAACAGTACATCTCGCCGAAGTTATTGCTACCAAGAGCTACCTCTAACCTCGCTAGTCTAGCATGCCCAAGTATGGAACACAGAAGATCAGTGCCTGAAGGAGAAAGCCGAGATGTCAACGGCGGTATCCTGTGACTTGATCATCCGGGCAAGGGCTCGCAACTGATAGACTACTGAAGAAGTTGACTTCCAAATTATACCGAATTACAAGTCTATACCAAAGACGTGTCTACATCTACCACGACGGATCCGCCGCGTCCGTGACGGCTCCATGACTGGCATCACCCACCAACCTCGCATACTTGCCCAGAGCACCTCTCCTCACATGCGGCAAGGGAGCCTTCCACTCCTTCTTCCGCCTCTCCATCTCCGCCTCGTCAACATCAACAGCGTCGATGCGATTCGTCTCGCCGTTAATCGTGACCGTATCTCCATTTTTCACGAGCGCAAGCGGCCCACCGACAGCCGCCTCAGGACAGACGTGGCCGATGATGAAGCCGTGGGACGCACCGCTGTACCTGCCGTCCGTCACGAGCGCCACGTTATCCAGCCCGGCACCCATGATGGCCGCGCTGGCGCGGAGCTGCTCCGGCATGCCCGGTCCGCCCTTGGGACCCTCGTACCGGACAATAAGGACAAGGTTGCCGTCCTCGCGGCGGATGGAGCCCGCCGACAGTGCAACGTCGAGCTCGTGCTCTTTATCGAAGACGCGGGCCTTGCCCGTGAAGGTGAGACCTTCCTTGCCGGTAATTTTGGCGACGGCGCCTTCGGGAGCGAGGTTTCCGCGGAGGATGCGGATGTGGCCCGTCGCCTTGATCGGATTCGAGAGCGGACGGATGATCTTCTGATTTGGGTCGAGCGAGGGCCAGTCTGCGACGTTTTCGGCGAGGGTGCGACCCGTCACTGTCATGATGGAGCCGTCGATGAGGTTGGCTGCGACGAGCATCTTCAGAACGGAGGGCGTGCCGCCTACTTTGTAGAGATCCTCCATGTAGTACTTTCCTGACGGGGCAAGGTCGGCCAGGAAGGGAATACGGTTGCTGGTGCGGTCAATGTCGTCAATCGTCAGGGGCACATCGGCTGTGTTGGCCATGGCGAGGAAGTGGAGTACGCCGTTGGTGGAACCGCCGAGAATCATGGTGAGCACCAGAGCGTTCTCAAAGGCGGCTCGGGTCATGAGCTTGCGAGGGCGGAGGTCCTTCTCCATGGTGATCCTGATAGTGGCAGCGGCGCGCTCGCATTCGCGGGCCTTTTCTGGGGACAGAGCTGGGTATGATGAAGATCCAGGGAGAGACAGACCCATTGCCTCAATCGCAGTCGCCATGGTGTTTGCCGTATACATGCCTCCGCAAGCACCGGCTCCAGGGCAGGCGTGCTGCTCAATATCGTCGAGGACATCGGACGGGGTGCGGCCTTCCGTGCCCGGGTTGGTCTTTGCGTGGAGGCGGTCGTATGTGAAAGCACCGCGGGCCTCGTAGCAAGTGCTGATATTGATGGGCTTCTCCAAGAGGTCCGAGTGGCCCTTCATGATGGTACCGCCGTAGATCATGATAAAGGGACGGTTGTGACGCGCGGCGGCCATGATTGTACCCGGCATGTTCTTATCGCAACCCGGAATAGAGATGTTGGCGTCGTGGTGCTGTGCGCAAGTCACCGATTCGATACTATCGGCAATGATTTCGCGAGTCTGGAGGGAGAAGCGCATGCCTGGAAGTGTTATGTCAGTGCTTGTCGTATGCAAACTGCAGTTAAGGAAAGGATAACTTACCTTCTCCTCCCATGGTGATGGCGTCTGACACGCCTACGGTGTTGAACTGCCAGCCGAGCATGCCCTGCTTCTCAACAGCCTTCTTCACAATCTTGCCGAAATCGAGCACTGTTCTCTTATCAGCTTTCGTAGTTCATTCTTGGGGCATTCCCTTCGAGCCGGGAAATCTGCTTACGATGCGTGCTGTAACAACCTTGTTAGTCGATAAACTCTTGACAACCACTCCAAAGGGGAAGACATACTTGCATGGATTGCCCTCCCACCATACTGTTGCAATACCAACATGCGGCGCCTTCTTCATCATCTCCTTGTTCGGCACGCCAGCGCCGTACAGCATGGCCTACAACATCGTGAGCCTTCATCTTCCTGCGTGCTTTCGACAACCCCGCGGTGACACCCCGCATCACCGGCCACAACCCCGCATTCCCCAACTTTGTTGTGTCACAAGAGACGGCGGGATTGGATTCACCGAATATTTCGCGTACCTGTGCACCGGGAAAGTCATGTTCCCTTGTGATTGTGTGTGACCACCGGTTGAGTTGACCTTCAATGGGGTGCTCCTTGAACTGGATGTAATCGTGGCTGTCCTTGTAGCTTGTCTCTTCGGCGTCACCTGGGACGTGGCCTGCTTGGTCTGCGCTCATTGTGACGACTTGTGGGCAGTGTAAACGGGTGTTCGGTTCGCTGGAAGTAGATAATTTCATCAATTCGCGTTGACTCGTTTGGATTCGATAGTCGGGAGGGCCAAGGTTACCTGAAATATTGAATTGGTGACAGAGCAGGAAGAGAAGTCTGTCAACGAAAGATCATGAAAGGGAGAAAACGAGTCAATGAGCAGCAGTAGACGCGGGGAAGGGAAAAGGGCGACTGGGGGGCGGCAACATCTTTTTGAACTTTGTTTCACCCACCACACACTTGTGTTCTGTGTACATCCTACTACTATGTAGCTCAAGCGCGAGAGCAAAGCTCCTGGTAGCGACAACGGCAGCTAAGATTTACAATGCGGGCAGAGTGGGAAGGGCGCGGGGAAAGCCAACAGAGCTCGTTGCTTTCTTCCTGTTCCTCAATAGGCTACCGGCAGGGACATCGTGAAGTACTCCACCAGAAACCTTGGGGACGGATCCGCTCGGGACACCATTGAATCCATTGCTGCTTAATGCGAGCGATCTTATTGGGAGGGCTGCCGACGGAGACGAAGCGGCTCGCAGCTTTCGGTCGGGTGATCCCAGCCGCGCCGGAGGGGAATCAGGGCATAGTCCGCGGTAGGAGTGGAGCAACACTCAATTGGCTTTGCGGATGAATAAGAAGGGATGGGACGTGTTGATGAGGGGTAAATGCGATGGAAATAACCCATTGACGAATGACGAGAGTATCGGAAAATGAATTGCGATGGAGTTGAACGATGCCGGACCAGCTTGCCAGGGGCCAACTAAGAAGTGAGAAGGGGAGACGCCAATGAGTTCCAACTCCAAAAAGAAGCATCGTCACCACCGGCATTCTCTACAATGAAAGGTATGTCCCCCACGCCTCCCAATTGGCTATTGCTGCGACTGAGTGAAGGTGCGTACAAAACGTCAAAGTATGACAAGTGAGATGCCGGCCAGTCAGGCGTTTGGATGGCGCCAGTCCGTGGGATACGCAAGAGCTTCTGGCTGCTCCCGGATCTGTCCACGCTTTCTCGTGGAACTCGTCGCAGTCCTGTGTCCTTAGCTCCCACTAGCGTTCATGGGATGCCCAATGCATTTGTCTTGGTTGGTTCTTGGACTTGGTCTGTAGGTGGTGGTGTCCGAGTGAGGCATGGTGCCACCTTTTGATGGCGGCGTCCAGTCTGCATATTCTCACTCGCGGTATGGGAAATCGGGCTGTCCCCCACCTAACGTACGTCCCAATCAAAGTAGACGCATTTGTCGTACAAGACGGGATTCAATGGGCGGAGGCCCAATGCCGGTGCCGGCCCCGGCCCCCGCGAGATGAGCTCAAGCCGATTTCGCTGCGTGGACGTATAGTCAGAATCAGATCTGTCCATAGCGTACAGAACAGGTTGGAGAATTGTCGAACCATTACCGCGCTAGTCACCTGTGTGACATGCTTCTCAAAGGAGATGTTGCTATAACAATGACCCTGTCTTGGGTCAAGACGTTGAACAAACTCCAGGGCGAGAGATCTGCCGGGACTCAGACTAGGCCGACTCCCGGAGGCGGGGCCCAGCCGGCTCGCGGTTCGGAGATCGAGGCATTCGGGACATCTTAGCACGAGAACATCTGAAGATAATCGTGGTTGACGGAGTCTCCGCTAGGTGGGGGTCCTCCGGCAAACCCTCCCTGCATCCCCGGCTTGGGCGGTCGATTGCCTGTTTGTCTGGGCGTGGAGAGCGCTGCAACGTCTTGACTCTTTTCCCCCGCCCGTTGCTACACTTGCTGTGTGTAGTGTGCATGTAAATCGTAAGTGTACGTGTATGAGTGCGTGTGCTTATATGCACGCAATACCGACCATTACACCACCACCACCACCAGCCCCGAATCTCGAAATCAATCGAGAGGGACGTGGTCGTCTGCTCTAGTAGGGTTTCGATTAGAGAAACAGAAATCGTGCCAAGGCCCTGTCGTGTTGCGAAAGTTCGGACACTGGACGGTGAGAGGGGGGCATCTCCCTGGCGCCTCTCACCAGTGGGATGGGATGACACTCTGTTTGACTCTGCGTTTGGATCGGCGAGGGCGAGGGAACGCTGGCGATGCACTTATGAAGTCATGCTTTTACTCTCGCTCGTTTCAACGTGTGCCCCGGTGTTGGAAGGCAGAGAGAACAGCAATGGAAGGGCGTTCGTCGAGACTCAAGGGGAGGGGCCAACCTTCCTCTCTTTTTCGTCCGAGCTATCCGCTCAACTCTGCTCGTTTCGAAATCCAGACGGATGGCGCAGCTCATTACGAAGCCTCCTCCTTCTTCACCCCCTCTCCCCTCACCTGCACCATCCTTCTTCGTCCGTCCGTCCTCTCTCGAGCCAAGCCGTGCCGTGCTCTGCGTTGCTCGCTTCTGCTGGGGGTGTGAGAAACATGTCCAGGGACCATGCTTGGCTGGCGTCTGTTCCAACAAGGCCAAAACCATTTATGCTTCAAGAGTTGGGAGGAAAAAAGGTTTCGGAGGGTGTCAAAAAGGCAGAGCTTTGCTGATCAAGGCGGACCGTCGAAACCTTGGAATCTTTGGACGTTTGGGCTGAGTGATGATAAGGTAATAAGGTAGGTGGGTGGTCGAAGGGAAGTAGCCATATATTAGTGTAGCAAAGAAAAGGAGGAGGAGGAGGAGGAGGTGGAGGAGGTGGTGGTGGTGGAAGATGAGGTTTGGGAGGATCGAGAGGGTGTGAAGGGGAACTCTGACCGCGTCAGTACGTACCTCAATCTCAACCTCAACTTCAACTCCAGAGAAAAATGTGCGGAAGGCAAGGCGAGCCATATGTACGTACCCGCGACAATTCACGGCCCTGTTGCTATTTCCAATTTTCCCGCAATGAGAGAAGGGTAAGCAATTTTCGTCCAAGGTACGGATAGAGAGTGCCGTGAAGTATCTATCTTACTGTCAACAACACCTACGGCACCTTGCCGCGAGGGAACAATTGCCGATGGTAACTCCTCTTCTGCATCTTGCATCGCTCTTACATGACGCTATCGACGGTTTGATCATGTATGTATGGACGTTATCTTCGAAGCGCTTGTCTGGAATCGGCAATTAGAAACTGCAGCTTGGATCGTCAAAGCACTTGTCAGACAAACGTCAACAACCTTCACTCGACGACTTGTTACCCTAATCTGGACAAGGATTGAGAGACACATCGTATCAGTATCGAAGTGATTCACACAATGTCCAAACACATCACGCTTGGACAGACGCACCCGCTCCCCTCTCTTCGTATTGCTTCTTTCTCTCAGTTGCAGCTGTCTTGGCACCAGTACTCAGAACCAAAAGGACTAGGTCACTAAACATCACTGCAGATGGAACAAGATTTCTCAAAACTCTGATTTCTCGATTCGCCGTTTTGAAGAAGAAAAAAAAGCAAAATAAAGCCAACGCAATCATCGTCTGCATGAATCCCGCAGGACCCCAGGGGCCGCTCTAGTGTACAAAAAACTGCCGTAACAAGTTGTTTCGGGAAGACCCCACGGTTGCGAGGTGTTTGTGGTTCATAGTCATCACTTCATTTCTGCAAAGGGTGGAAAAATGCCTTCCCGAGAAGATGAAAGAAATGTTGTAAATGTCCTCCGCACTGCCAGTCGTGCCCAACCATCCCGTTTCGAGAATGTAGCGTTCAATCCCTCTCGCATGCCTCGGTGATGGCCTCGTTTTTCCCCTCAGAAAGATAGAAGAAGAAATGAAGAAGAAATGGAAGAAAGGGCTCCTTTCCCCTCCTGAGCAAAACCCCTGCCCCTTCCCTGCGCCGGATATCGCCCTAACAGTTCGCAGCCACCCCAGCCGTATGTGTTCGTGTACGATGAAGATGGGGAAACCGGTTTGGCGAAAAGCCTAAACCAAAAGAAAAAGAAACCGAATTTCTCCTGAAGGGAGAAGCCAACTGAAGCGAATAACAAAACTGCGGCTTGATGCTGTAGTCTTCTTGTTGCACACCAAAAAAGACGCAAAACTTCAAGCGAGAATCAGACACTCCAAAGTTGTAAAGTAATACACTGTTAGAATCAAAGTGTTGTCTTGGTCGGTGCCGAGTTTCTTAGGCGCCGACTCTTGATTCCTCCATGCGTCTCACCAACTCGCGCTCACGGGGAGAGCGAGGGTTGGCGTCAATGCCAAGAATAGCAGAGATGCGAGTCTTGTCTTGTGGGCGTTCGTAGCTATCGCGATCCAGATTGTCGGGGCTGGAGGTGGGTGTAATGGGTGTGCTGGCCTGCTGCTGGTTGCAGCATGCACCATTCTGCCATGCCTGCTCCAAAGCAACTGGGCTTGCGCCCGGGCCGTAGTCGTTAGCCACAGCGGCCCAGAAAGAGGCGCGGTGTGCAGTGTAGACGGATTGAAGGCGGTTCATGTCAACGTGTTGATGGCTGACGATGGACTGGGCAGAAGGGAGAGGGCACTCCAAACGCAGGGGTGGCGTAATGGG
Source organism: Colletotrichum acutatum (assembly GCF_030867785.1). Lineage (NCBI taxonomy): Eukaryota > Fungi > Ascomycota > Sordariomycetes > Glomerellales > Glomerellaceae > Colletotrichum > Colletotrichum acutatum. The sequence continues at coordinate 104,872 of NW_026849027.1, read as the reverse complement.
GAGGCTGCCGGACATGGACTGGAAGGAGGCGGAGGGGAGAGCCGCGCTGCGAGGCTCAGGGAGAGGTGTGGGATACCCGCGGGTGGGGGAGGCGGTGGGAGGTGGCAGTGTCATGCAGACCGGCTTAGGGAGGATGGCGGGAAGCCTGGGAGAAGCCTCGTGGCCCATGATGCTGGGAAGTTGCATAGGGGCGGGCGAGTGAGGGGCGTAGCTGGTTGAGCTGCCTGGGGGAGAAACCGAACGAGGAGTCGACTCTCGGATCGAAGAAGGCATCGTCGGTTGCATGACAGGTGAGTGGGTGGTGGAAGAGCCGGAAGAGACCGAGGTGGCACGCTGCTTGCGTCGGTTGCTACCGTGGCTAAGCTGATGGTAGTGAAGGCGGCATGCCAGCTCAGTCTTCTTCAGGTGAGCAGCGATGTGCTTGTAAGGCATCTTCTGAAGACGAGTCTGGAGGAGATAGACTTCCTGCGGTACGGTTAGACATTGTGGTCTCACATGTGACTCTGGATCGCAGCAGTCCTAGACTCTGTGAAACATACCTCATCCTCGCTCCATGCTCTGCCTCCTCCGGTTGAAGCCGCCTTGCGGTTCTTGGTGATTCCATATTCATGACGATCCATGGCGTCGGAAGTGGGAGTGTAGGTGGCCGTATGAGGCGCCAATTGCATCGTGGGAGACATTTTTGCTCGTTAAATCGTTTCGGAACAGTCGATGTTGCGTCGTTGTACCTCTCAGAAGTAGGGTAAACTCTTGTGTCTCTCGGTGGAGAATCTTCACGCGTTATGTCGTTCGCGGTGTCCTGGAAGCTGGGTTTGATAAGAAAGAGGCAGAAACTTGCTGCCAACGAATCGAAGGTTTGAAAAAGTTGATTGTTGTTGGAAAAAAGGTGGTGTCCCAGCCGGAAGCTCGCAACAACGAAGTCGGCTTTCTGCAGATCCGTCAAGGAGAGAGGAAACGGATAGGCAAGAGGGGGAAGGTCCCAAAGAAGTGAAGTGAAGTTCGTTTGTTTGAATAAACCGGATAGGTCAAGATATATTGACAAAAAAGGTGGTGTTCAAGAAGCGTAGTCAAATGAGTGTGTGCAGCCAAGCCAGTTGGACAATGAAGGAAAGTAAAACCCTAGCTGCGGGAGAAGAAAAGAAGGACACGCAACTGCGCTTCAAGAAGACGAAGAAAAGGGATGTTGATGATAAACCCAAGTTAGGTAGAGAAGGTAAACAGAAAGATGGAAAAAGTTCGAGATGGGGGGGAGAGGGGGAGGATAAAGTAATATTACAGCCACAGCCAAAGTTGGCCCTGGGTCCCAGTCTCTTCTCAGTTTCTATCTGGCAACTGGCAAGACGAGACAAGACGGGACCAGCTCTACCAGCATTAGACCGTATCTGTCCCTGTACCAGACAAGGCACCACTCACACACACGCCCAAAGGAGAAGAGCGGGTGGGCAGGCATAGCAAACATTGCCTCATCATGTTCGGGCGCTGGTACATGGAGGACAGGGGGTAGCACACCGTCAAGTCTAGCCCTGTTGCAGATATTCAGCAGTGAAGCCAGCCAGACCCTGGAGAAGATGGGGTGGATGTGACAGAATTAGCAGAGCATAACGTTTGGTCTGATCCGCCTGGCCTGCTGCCATCCCCATTTTCTGAAGGGGGAAAAGGAAAGATGAAGAGTGTGTGTGAGAGACCCAGCAGACAAGAGAGACAGAGAGAGAGAAACCAAGACCAGGCCCGGCAACACTTGTGCAAGCCACACCCTTTTTGGCCACACCCCTGTACGTAACTTGTTCGAGGGCAGGGCCAGAAAGAGGAGACGGACGAGGAACAGGCATGGGTGCGAGATTATGGATCCGGTGAGAGACGAACGTGCGTCTCAACCGGCCGCCATGATGGATCGAGAAAGAGAGCAGCCAGACTCAAGTGGCGCCCGCCAATAGACAAGCCAAAGTAAAATGGATGATTGCCCGCAACGAGCTGTAGCCTCGGAGGCTCGGATGCAGATTGAGCATAGACCAAGCCTAGGGCCCCCCAGAAATGGAGCTTTCATTGAAGACTCGGGGAGCAAAACAGAACAAGAGAGATTGGGAAGAAGAGGAGAGAGAGGCTCTTGCAAACCTGGAACATGGTAAAGGAAAGCCACCAAATGCGTGCAGCGTAGCGTCTCCATTACCGAAAAGAGCGGTGTCGTGCCTCCGATTTGTTTCTTCCCCTTCTTCGTCAAGGGGAGTGAGTGCCTGGGCTCCATGCAGATTCAGTTCAGAGCCTCAACTTGGCTAGTTTGTTGCAAGCATCTTGATGACCCGCCAGCTGGTTTTGGTTTCGGCCACGGCACATGGTCGGTGGATCTTGTTCATGACTGATGAGGAGGAGGAACTTTAGAGAATTCGGTCCTCTTTCTCTTTCTACGGAGTATGGTATTACTGTTGAAGGTAAGGATGGATACTCGTGTTGCGCGCGTGGCAGAGCGCCGCATAGTATGGGGCTTGGGATGGCGTGGCATGGCATCGCCGAAGGCTGTTTTGAAAAGTAAGGTAACTTGACTCAGAAAACAAACCATTGATCCCTCCCGAGACCTCGACAAAGTTGACACCGTCACGCTGGGTCGGGTGGCTCGCAACAAGGAAGAGGGTGTTACTATTTGTGGTCGACATCTAGTCTCAAGTCGCGATAAGCATACGTCTGCTCGCTGTCGATCTCGCGGAGGCATTGGCGAGGATGAGGGAGGGGAAGCATAGGAAGGGGAATGGCTGTAGCGTTTTGGGGCTCTGCGTAAGGTTGCAGTCTCGCACTTGCAGAGGGGATTCTTGGAACAACGATAGCGAGGTATTCGTGGGATTCGAACAGGTAGTTGTTGAGCAGTATCCGTAGGCTGGACAAGGCAGAGGGGGAGAAGCAGGGGCTCTGCGGGTACGCGAGGCATACATTCGCGGCATATGCCCAATTAAGAGGGAAACGGGGTACTGAGCAGGTTGTTTTTCTTCGTCTCGGTCTCGTATGGTATAGCGCGCGTGTACGAAGTATTGTACGTGCGGTGCGGTGAGGTGCGGACGGTGCGGTGTGCAGTACAGGACCTTAACTGCGTATTGCGTATCCGTACGGTAGGTCACGATGTGCAGAAGGATGAGGAGAGGACGCGCAGGCTGCATTGCGGCATGGTCATCGCAACCGCCGGCCGTCGTGGCATAGCCGGTGTACTCGGGATGGTACCTCGAGACTCAAGTGCCGTTTTGGTGAGGAGCTGGAACTGGTACACTAGTAAAGGGCGGCGAGCGGTGGTGTTGATGCTGCCGCTGGTGTTGTTCAGGTTGTTGCAACTTGCGGGCAGTGGTCGTCGTCGTTGTCGTCGTCGTCGTCGTGACAGGATCGTGACCCTGTGTCTGAAGGTTGTGTGAGGATGTCTGTCTGACGTTTGACGGCGGGGTCAAGCGATGGACGGTACGTGTTACAGAGGCGCGCCTGTGACTGCCATTGGCCCGTTTTCGCGGCAGCCCCTGAGCCTTCCTTGCGAGTTGCACGCACAGAAGGGCAAGGCACGCTATGAGGCTGCTAGTCCGTATTGGGTCAAGTCAGGAACAGAAACCGCCATTACCCTGGTCAGCCTCGCAACCGTGACGGGTACGTAGCTCTACGTACTTGTAGCGTCGATACGTATCGGGTCCCGAGGCAAGTGAGCCCCACCTCACGACCCATCCGCAGTTTCCACCTCATTGCGAACCACCGGTGCGGCGGGGCCGAACACCCCTGTCTACTGTACCCGTCCTTTTGTTCACAGTGAGTGAATCTCTTCTCTATGGTGTCTCCGTACGCAGTATGGATACACCATTATTACAGTCAGTCAGTCAATTCTCGAGGCTTGAGGCTCGAGCCTCCTTGACCTCGTCCCACGTCGTCGTCTCCCACTAGGCCCCGTTGCGGCTTGCCGTGTAAGAGCCTCCTCAATGGGAACAGTTGCGCCAGAGCCGCTACTACCATATGGTACCTTAGGGTATCGACGATTCGACAGGCCCAGATGCCAACCCGGCTGTTTGGTTTGATGTCAGGGCTCTCCCCTTCAAGGCTTCAACAAAGGCGCCGTCCTGTCTGGGCCACCGAGTATCCTGACGGATATTCACTTTCAGTTAAGAAACTTTGAGTAAGAGACATATTCTTGGCTTCGTCGCCCTGGACCATGACACGGCTGACGACTGTATTCGCACGAATAGACTCTTCCCATGGTCCCATCTGATGATCAGCAATTCTGGCACCCCTACCCCGCGCGACCTTGTCGAAGCGATGTGATGTGATGGCGTGTCCAGCCCAGGTGTCTGGTTTCTGGTGTCCGGTGTCCTTGTAATGTGCGAAGTAGAAGCATAGGCGTTGGCATCTGCATCGAAACATGAGGCTGTTTCTTGTTCGTCCCTCTCTGACGCCGCCTCGGCACCTGCGCTCTGAGACTAACAATTCTCAGGGCGTGGTGGTCCATGGATGGTGCACTGCGTACTTGGTGCAAAGTGCTCGCTCATCAGAAACCAACAGTAGAGTGCCTGTCCATCTATTCTCCATATGTGACATTGCTATGGCAGTCATTGGATCACCCGGCATAGCGGCATGTTTGTCTAAATTGACTGCCCTACACTACGATGCCATCCCAGACTGGGATGCAGTCACCGCATTGCAAGTTGAATTGCCCGCATCCATCCATTCGCAGCCAAACTTAGCACACCCCTCATTCGGGCATCATTAAAAGTCTCCGTACCTTATATGAGGGAAACTTACGGATAAACACGGACGGATGCTATTCATAAGACTTGACATTGGATAAGAATCCTTTACAGATACGCACTTCATCATCGGCATCCCAACGTGGCCTCTCACACACATACTTTTCTCTTTCTCTTGGTTCACGGCCCCCCCCCCAGTCAGTCACTTTCTCTCCGGCAGTCACAAGTGACAAGTTGACAAAATAAATGAATTTGTTCTACCGCGATTCACCTGTAGGGCACGCACTGGCAGGCTTGTCGACATTCCCTTCCTTGAGATTCGAAAGCATTATCCCCCGCCTTCCGTGGGTGCCGAGCCGCACCAAAACATTGAAACTCACACCACTTTCCTGCCAAGATGTGGAGAGAGCAATAAAAACGCTTCACCTGTTTTCGTAACGACAGCACAATTAAAGGGAGAGGGCAGGTTTCCTTCGTACAGAAAAAAATCTCCAGAGAGGCAGGGGGTTAGTACAGAAGGGGGGTCCAGTTTCCAGAGGATGGGGACTTTGCTCGTTTTTGCTTGTCAAGCCGTGATCATTTGGGAATCCTAGGCCGTTGTTGCCTCTTGGTGAATTTCCATGTCCAGGGCCCACGTCCCTTGAAACTCGCTAGCAAGCAGGCGCAATTTCACACACGTCTCAGCCCTTTCCCTCTTGGTCGCCCTTTCCCCCTGACGGCCTACGGTACGTACCGAAAAGGTGTGATCCCCCCACATCGAGTCCTCCAGCTGTACGTACCGTATCATCCACTTCCATCGCGGCCTTGAGCCACTCACACAGCACACACACCGCCCACCCCATGACTGGTACCGATCAAAAGTGTGGCTGTCGGCTTCACCTTACTGTACACGATACGTACCTTCAAACCTCTTTTTTCGTCCTTCTTTCTGCCCACACCCGGGACTTCGTCACCCCTCCATTTTCCTCCTCCATTTTCCACCACTCACCTCTCTTCCCGACGACATCGCCCAAAAACTCAGACAGGCGCACGCTGCGAACAGACAGCCGACCATCCACACCCTCCCCTTCCCTTCCTCTGACCGACGGGACGAACATGGATTGCAAGAAACAACAGAGGGGCCCTAATGCAAGAAACCTTATTTGTTTCTTAACAGATCTCTGCTGAAACTGAATCTGGCTTGCACCATGCCACCATGCCACCATCTCCAACGGGGCGTTTCCGCTCCCAGGCACTCCCCCCCAAATGGTCTCTACTACTCTCGAATCTCTACTACGTACGGAGTAGTCTCAAAAACTCGGTACACTACGGAGTACCTTACAGAGTGTGGATACACTATCGATACCGTCTGGCGTTAACCCCGTTCATCACGCGCGCTCTTTCAGGTTCATGGCCCTTTAATCGTCGTCCATTAAGCTTCCCTCACCCCATTCTGCTACTGCCGCCCGCCAAAAGTCGCGGCCGAGAGTCTGGGCGGCTGAGCCACACCACACAGAGTTCGAAATGTCTGAGCCAAACCTCGGTCTCGGGCCCCCTCCAACGTCTACCCTCATCAGGAATAGGATTCGTCTGACCTTTTCGCCCTACCAGCCTGTCAAACCAGACTACTGGCACGCTGCCTAACCTGACGGACGGGTCCACCGAGTCATAGACCGTCCTCTACCATCCACCACGATTCACAAATCGCAATTTACATCCTACAGGAGCAGAAACATTCTCGCCGCCGCAGCACTAACAGAAACAGGCTGTTCCTTGGGCAGCTTCACTCAAAATGAGAAAGCCGAGCCATCATCGGCGCCATGGAGATCGAAACACAGCCCGCCGCCGCAGCGGGCTGCTCGTGGCCCCCAATTCTCCGTGGCAAAACCATGACTTGCGGCCGTCCGCTCCGGGACTTTTCATTCTCTTGCGCGTTGCGCACAATTAACCTCGACCGGCCGCCCGTTTGGCCCCCGTCCCGCAAGCTCTAGCAAAGCCACGATACTGAGCGGAGATAAACCATGATTGATGATCCTCTCGAGCGTCAATCCCGGCACCAATTAAGTTCCGCCATCCAGGCTCCAGCGTGTAACCTGGCGGCCCTACCAATCGATGTCCCTGATCGCCCATAGTCTCCCCCCCCCCAGCATGTGAGAGCCTTCATCCAGCCAAGAAGGCTCAGAAACAAAGGGCCTTACCCCTCCATACGACCAAGACGCGGGAGCAACATATCACGGGGCGGATGCTCATCATCCGAATCATCAGCGGCCAGGAAACTTTTGGCCGGCATTGTGGGAAAAGAGCAGGAAGACTCATTATCGGGATACCTGGGGTATTGAAGGGATCGCCCGCATCCCGCGAGTCCAGAAGCGCCCGCACCCAGACCTACCAGGTGGGAAATGCAGACCAAGAAGGTCTCCGGTTCTCCCAGGAGGAATCGCCAAACGTCACGCACCCTGTCTGCCACTCTGCCATCTCATCTCCAATCTGGTGATGGCGGTGATGATCTTCGGGAAGGCCATCAACCGAAGGCAAATGTCGACGGGCGCAAGTATGGTTGGTGGAGTTGAGATGTCATAGAGGAGGCACAAACGGCCGCATTAATCGAACCCGTGGTTGGTTCGGATTCGCGTCAAGATCCGCCCACCAGACCTGGTGCTGGGGTCGCACCGGACTCGACTAGATGAACAGTAACGCCCGGTTCCCTGACAGAAGCTTGGCGATACTCTTTTCGTCTGATCTCTCGACCGATGGATTGGGGCCGCCCCACACTCTAACGGTCCTGCAACAGTACACTACGGATACAAGTGATCCACGGAGGACGGAGGCTAAGAAGAGCGAGATTACAGGTCCCGGCTTTGACACTGTCCGCTGCCTACACCGTTCAAGCCCAATCCCTAGTGTAATAGGTCAGGTCTATCTGTCGGACAGTCGGATACTACAACTGCTTATCGACGAATAGATTCGGGGAAGAATACTAATCACCATTCAGAGAGATACACAGATTCCGTATTGGCTTCAAGTAATTGTCCGACATGGTGCAGAAAAAATGCCTAGAAAAATGGAACGTCGCCATACCCAGCTTGTTCCGCGTGTCTCGCATTACTCGGCCGAGTAAATACGTGGAGGATGCCCGGCCCAGCCTTGTGGGCCAGTGCTCCTGCTTTCCATCAGGGCGTCCCATGCAACGTTCCCTCCCTTGGGCTTCAAACCAAGAGCCCTCTAAAGCAAGTGAGATTGCAACGGATATTTCCAACGGCGGTGCGTTCCCAATTGTTCATGTCGCCACGGATCGTCGTTGGATCGTCTGGTCGTCGGCCGTCTCAGCAACTCGCATGAATCCTCATCGTCCAATGACTTTGGAGCGGCACTTTGAGAGAAAACATCGACAGACTCGACAAACTTGCTCGCGAGGGGCACTGGCCAGCGTACCGATTCACGGCTTGGCCGAGCCTAGGGCCACCATGCGCGAAGGCGTTGGGGTGAACGTGTCTTCAGTCATATGTTGCTCAAGAGCCGCGAGTCTCAAACAATTGGTGCCGGAACCCTGTGACCAACATCGTTTCATAGCTGGGGTCTCTCATCGCGGCCTGCCAAGGAGGCATAAAGTCTGTCCATGTTCGGAACGAACATGTACGTCCTGGCAAGGAAAGGATGGCGTCACGGAGTCTGATTGCCCTACGCGCATGAAAGCGAGAGACCGGATGGCAGTAGACGTGGCCGGGTCAGGGCTCATGAGGCCGTTTTAGGTTACCTGTCGACAACATGAAGCTAAACGACAGCATCCAACATGAGCTTGGCATGAACCTGGGGCTCATCTTTTTTGGTGGTCATGGGGCTCATCCTCACGCCTGGTGCGATCTGGGGTCGTTGCCAGGGTCGGGCGAGCCACCTTGTTTCGTCACCTTTTTTCGGTGTTTGAAACAATTCTTGTCTTGGGAGACTAGCAGCGTCGCTTTTGTTTTGGCGGTCAAGCTGCGTAGGGTACCGCTTACGTGGGTGCGCGGAATACGCGGCCAATTGCTCAGAATGTGCCCGGCGGTCAGCCTCATCAACCTTTCCATATCTCTCTTTCGTTATCGTGAGAAGCACACACGGGTTCATTCACGATGCGACTCTCGTGGAGCAGCAAGTGGAGAGTGGTGATAGCGATGGACCGCGGTATCTCGGGCACCCTTGTCTCCCCGTCCCGATCTGGCCACGGCCAAGTGGAACCCTAAGCGCCCGGAACCGATTGCAACCGTGCACTTCTGAGGCAGCTCGGTCTCCAAGATCCCGGTACCCCGGCACCGACCCTCTCCCGATGTGACCTGGGAAAAGTCGGGCCTTCGGTCCGCTGCCGTGAAGTTGCTGGCTCCCGTTCCCCGTCCCGAATGATTACGAAAGCTGGCCAGGCCGCAGGCCCCGCACCTCGGCATCATCGGAGGGCCAACGCCGTACGGCAACTTCGGCGTGCTAGGCAAACATTTCCGCGGAGTCGCCCGTTGCATGATCTTCAATTGAACACCATGGTATCTCGACCGTATGTTCTAGCGCAAAACGTTTTCGATCTCAACCAGACCAAGGTATTCCTAAAACAAAACATCAAAACTCGAATGGACGCCCAGGTGTCTTTTCAGACAGAGCCTCGAGCGCAAGCTGGCTCTCCCATTCCGACATGAAGGCTAAGACAACGGACCAGCATCGCGCACTGTTGGACCACGAACACTTCTGTGAGCGGTCCGACGCACAGAGAGGGAGGCGTCATCACAAGTTGAAGATGGAAGAAATGCTACCTGTCTGGATGAACTCACCATGGCAAAGCGGCGGCTGAGGGGTAGCGACATGATATTATCACAAGGATTGGAGACAATGACTGAGCCATGAAATACTAAGGTTGATTTTGCGTACCCGGCATCTAGTCACGCAAAGCTATTTAGATGCATTCAACACTGCTATAACCATGTCATCCGGTTTCCAAACGCCAACCTAGTCGGCTCGAGACTCAAGACTCAAGATGGGCGGAAAGGTACATGCATCATTGAGGTACTGTACGTACCGCGCAGAGTCCGATGTTTTGGCCGGTGTCCACCAGCGATACCACTAACAAGAGGTACATAAAGCGAGGATCAAGTACTTGGACCATGCAGGCGGTACATGGAGTACATGTAGTTCAAAATGGCTGCCAAGAGAACAATTGCGACGAGTACCTACGTACTTTTGATTTTACCTTTGACCTTGAATGCGGTACAGGTCGCGTTTAACAACACTGCCAGAACAAGAAGCTCAATTGAAGATGGAGGTTGGTGGAGGGGACGAGGCTGAGAGATTATGCGATTAACTTTTCAACTTTTGTTTCCCGTCCTCTCGCGTTTCCCCTCCAGCTCCCGTCAATGGTCAACCAGTCGTTGGGGCACCTTACTTGCTGCCTCGCCTGTTGCCCGTTCAGTCAGGCAAACAGGATGAAATAAAAGTGGCTCAGATGGATTGCTATTTGCTTGGCACACCTGGTTGAAGGTTGGATGAGGAAAGTGGCTGAGCTGAGGTGCGGTGAGGTGATGTGGGTTTCCCCGCAAGAAGAAACGCTTGTGACCAGTGACCTCAGTCATCAACTTCAAGCAAAGCGCAGCAGCAAGCGACACGACACGGCACGACAACCGGCAGGAGCGCAAGGCCGAAGGGACCGAGGTGAGCGAGCACGTAGCTGTCAGATCTGACCGACAAACTCGGTACCTATGTCCAATGCGTAGCTGTCTTTCTGGCTAATAAGTATCTATCTGGGTACAACGAAATACGAGCAGCGGCAGCACGCGGGCGTGATTCGCAGTCGCATTGGATCGTATCGCTAGCAAAGGAAAGTAGGAAATACTCATCTGCCGTACGTACCTGCTTGGAACTTGCCTCTGGAGTGACGAATTTGAGATGGATGACCTGATAGATTGAGGTGAGGTGAACAACTGACAGCTGGCCCGGCGGACGAGGAAAAGTGGAACAGGGACCAGGCACGGAGCAGCCACTGAGCATTGAGCCATGACGAAGTGTCGAGTGACAAGTAAAAGTGATCCATGCAGAGCGAGGGGAAGATGGTCTGTGCTGGTGGCTGAAAGTCGATGACCGAGGCAGTAAGGTAGGGAATTGGAAGGTGTCTTCCTGTCAAACAGTGCTGTTTTGGCTGCAAAAGTGGACGCAGCGCAGCCAGACGGTTAATACTCGGAGTGTCATCGTCACCTTCTGCCTGACCGAGGCCCCACTAAAATGGGGTCGAGTGGCCCCTCCTTTCCCCCCCGCCTGCCTCCCTCGTTTCTTTTCCATGTTCCCTCGTCCTCCCCCTCCCCCTTAGCAATTTTCCCTCCTGACCCCTTCCACCACCCACTTTCTCCCAGCAGAAAAAAAAGAGGGCGACCAGAAATATCACCGAGAACTGGGAAGTTACTTCCATCAGAGGTACATCCTTGGGTCATCGCGAGCCATAGCATCCCAACTCCCATTTCTCAAGTCCCAAGTTCCCAAACCAACCTGCACTACACTACGGATACCCAACCCGACATCATCAGCTCAAGGTGCGCACCAGCTCAAGCTCCACCTCCACACTTTTGCTTCAGGTCCTTGCCGCTACAGCAAACCAAGGTATCCGTACAGCTACATACAAAGCTACAGCTGGGAATACACGGTACCCGACTACGCGCCCAGCCAGGTACCTCGCAACTCTGACGGATACATCACCTCACGCGCTTCACCTCAACCTCACCTCAAAGAATACCCACCCAGACCGAAAAGCCCTGAGAGCTTCAAGGTCAACGACAATCCCAAGGTGAGCAGCAATCGACGCTACAAACGCGCTGCCGCCGCCCATACTATTGTCGCGCATCTATCCGCACCTACACCACTTTGACGTTGCCGCAACCGCGAGGGAACGGACATCTCCACCATCGTCGCCCGTCGTACTCAATCACCTCACATCACCTCACACCTCATCATCGCTCACAGAGCTTTCCATCTGTCATTGACGTTGTCGCTGTCGCCATAGCTGCGGTCGGCACCACACTTGCCTCACTTGCGCGCCGCCAATTCCACGCACCTCCATCTCTTTCTACCTTTGCCACCAAAGCATTGCACACGCATCACTCACCGGGCCTATCTCATCAACGTCCACCACTTTTCTAATTCTTTGCCTTCCCTGCAGACGTTGGCTACGTCTTACCTCATTGTACACGCATACATATCGAATCGCGTCGCAATAAGGTACTCCATACCCGAAGCTTCCTATCTGTCTTTGCTCCTTCTCTCACTTTCTCTCTCTCTCTCTCTCTCTCTCTCTCTCTCTCTCTCGGCATCGCCTGTCCAGAAATTGGTTCGAGACAGCTTTCATTGCTCTTCTCGCTCTCCATTACCTACTCCTCGCTGTCTCCGCCCGTACGGATATACGCGCCCATCTTAGGATCGCCGTCTGTTGTTGATTGACCCTTGATCCGAGGAACCGCCACCGACCACCAGCTGCACCCAACTCACACGCGCGAACCAACAAGCAACGCACGGCACATCTCGCGCACTGCCTCCAGCTGCCTGTCTACTCGTGTCTACCTGCGCCTGTCTATCTGAACCTCGACATCCTCCACGGATACATCACGCTACCTCTTTCTGGCTCCGCCGCTACTTGTCACTACCTGCCTGCCAGACCTTATCTCGCGATACACCACACACACCTCACTTTGCCTACCTGCCCTGGTCTGCCTTACTTGGGCTACTTCACCTGATTACCTTGTACCAGGAAAGAGCAAGGGCAACGCAACTTTCGGTACCTTCCGTATTTTTTGAGCCTTCCACCGCTTCCTGCCTTCCGGAGTGCCGTCATTCGCACTTTGTTCCCCACACCGAAAGGGAAATCACCCATTCCTTCCGGCCAACGAATACCGCGCGCCGCGTCGCTCTATGCCGCAGCAGCGCACCTTCCTGCAACTGTCCAATTATCTGACGATTACACCTTTCACCTGCTTGCCCACCTGAGCCTTCCAGGTTTTGCCAGCCTCTCCTCTCCAGTCTCCAGGTCCGGCCGTTCCCTGCCGTCCATTACGCAGATCCACCTGGTTTCCGCCGTTATCGTTGCTCACCTCGCTGATTGCTGCACTGCCGCCTGAGGTGCTCACTTTTTTATCTTTATTTTATATTTTTTTTCCTCTGATTTTCCGTGTCGCGTCTAGTACGTCGCTTTCGGTCGCCCGCACCACACGTATTTGCACCGCCCGCGCGCACACACTGAACGGGAGTCCTGGACCAAGACCAACACGCACACAGTACCTACCTTCCTTACCTTACCTTACGCAACGCACCTGCCACCCGACCCGAACCAGCCAGGTCAATTGGAACCACAAGGCAGGCACGCCGCACCGCCGCACCACACAACCCGGCAGTAACCACCCCCAGAAAAAAGAGTACTTGAAGCAAACACGTCCTCGGCCTCGCGCGCCTTGTATCTTTGTCCCCCTTTATTCTCGCCTCTACCTCGCACCATCCCTCCCTCCCCCCCTTCCACCTTCCCCCCTCCCACTCCCACTCCCACTCCTTCCCATCCTTTTCTACCTCGTCACTTCGTCACTTCACCTCATCCCTCCCCATCCATCGGTCATCCCCTCCCCCCCAAAAAGCCCAAAAAAGCCCTTCCCAACCCCGGGCGTGTGCGTGACCCGCTTCTTGTCTTTTGCGACTCAGGCTTGGTCCAAGTCTCTCTTCCACCCCCCGAGAGAGCAGAGACCAAATATTCCCCATCCATCAACCCGTCGGTTTATGCATCGTTGTTGAGTTAATACTACCACTACATTGCCCGTAAGTACCTGCACCCTATTTCCTATGTTCCTTTTCACCCGTTGTCCCGATTGAGGATCAAATCACCACTTGTACCTCAATCATGGAATCGTCGCGCGCATACAGATACACTTGGCTTCATCCGCGTTGATGCTGTCGCGCGCGTCTCTTTCTCATCGAGGCTCGCTCATGTTGTCGACGCCCTCTCGTCAAAGTTTTTTCTGCCTCACCGCGTCTTCGCAAGCACGTCTGTGAATCCTCCCCGATAAGCAACGCCTTGCTTTACGCGCGCACTCGACTGCTTCACTCTTCCTGTCTGTTACTTCAATCATGTTCCATCTCATACTTTCGTCTTCATCGCGCCGTTGAGGATTCTATCGGACGCTGGGTTCTATCATCACCGTTGTCTTCGCCACACACGATGGCAGTCATGTACTCTTTCTTCCCTCTCGGCGGAAAGCGCCCGTGTCGCGTTCGCGCCTCACCACCCGGCGCAGCGCGGGCCCCGCCCATGACTCTTGCGCGACAGTTTTTTTTATTTTATTTTTTCTTTCCGGGTCACGAATCAATCGACCATGGTACACACGGTACTAACCTTTGGACCTCTTGTTAGATCATGCAGCAGTGGCAAGTCGGCCCCGTGCCGGAGTACATCTACTCCAACTCCACCCATCAGCCTAGCGACATGCAGTAAGTACCTCATCCACCTTGTACCCCTCGATCTCTACTTTCGTCCCTGTGCCCAAAGTCACTCTTGCTCTCCCCCGTCCCGTTCGTTCGTTCGGTCGCTCCCCTTCCCTTTCCATCCTCCTCCGCCCCGCGAGGCTGCGTATGGTGTACCGACACCTACCCGTGATCCAGGGGTACATGAACATGTACCTCTGGAATACCTTTTCCTTTTGAGCAACCCCGGCCATACTGGGCCTGCTCCGCGGCGCAAAAGAGGGTGTAACGGACAACAAACAACAATAACATGACCCTTTTCCTACCGCCGTCGATGCATGCACGCACGCCTGGGCAACACGACCTCTCGCGAGGGGCCGTTTGTTCTCAGGAGCCTCGTCTCCATTCGCGACGTTGATCCCGTCGGAATGAAACTTTACTAACACTCCATCCTAGTCCTCAACACCCCTATCAGCAGGACATGTCTCGTCGGGATCAGCACCCACAGTTCCAGTACGGAGCGCCGCCTCACCAGAGTCCGGCACCTCAGCATCACCAGCCCACTCCGGTCCAGCCTCCGATGAGTGTGCCTCAGCCGCCTCAGCCGCCCCAGGCCCAACCCCATCCTCAGCAGCAACAGCACCACCAGCAGCAGCAGCATCACCAGCAGCAACAGCAACAGCAACAGCAGCAACAACAGCAGCATGCTGTCCAGCCCCCGCCTCAGCCGCAGCCGGCGCCCAGAAACCGCAAGCGTCCGGCCCCGGCCCCGGCTCAACAGGCCCCGCCGGTCACTAGCGCCCCTCCTATGCCGCCCGCTCCTGTTGCGCCCACCGCTACCCCCATCCCGCCGCCTCAGATCAACCCTCCCGTTGCCGTTCCTCCTCCCCAGGCTCAGCCTGCCGCCACGGAAGATGCCAACGCTCAGGCTCCCCAGCCTCCCCCGGCCAAGAAGAGCCGCACAAACACCCCCTGGACTCCGGCCGAGGAGCTTCGCCTGAAGCAGATGAGAGATGCCGGCAGCAGCTGGGCTGAGATTGCCAAGGTTCGTACCATCTTTGCTACCCCATTCTCTCGTCATGAGCAGCCCACTAACGTGACCATGTAGACGTTCCCTACTCGTACTGAGGGTAGTGTCAAGAAGCATTGGTACAAGGACATGCATTACGCAGAGTTTGCGGAAGACGAGGTTCGTGGCGGACGCTCCTAGTATTTCTTTTCTCCCTCAAAATTGCTGACAAATTACAGAGCCAAGCACTCCTTAATGCCATCAAGGAGTACGAAAACAACAAGTGGAAGGTCATCGGGCAAAAGGTCGGCAAGCCCGCCAAGGCTTGCGAACAGTACGCCAAGGAGCACTTTCCCGGTATGCCCTCTCTCAACATCACGTCGGTACGGCCGCATCCACATCAACGATACTAAATGATTCGTAGACCTCTACGCCAAGCCGACCAACCGGTAGAGGAACCTCAGCTCCATCGGCGGTTCTGAGGATACTCGGGAGATGGGCAACACTGCGAAACGGCGCTGGGAGTGTCTCGATGCGTTGGGATATACCAAATGTGTTTCTTCTTTCTCGTTCTGACGATCACAACGACCCGGACTCGAAAAAAAGACGATTCCCCCTTTGCACTTGTTAATTTTTTTCTACGTTTTTCATTTGGAGGCTGGACTTTAATTACTTTTTACCCCTTGTGTCCCAGCTTCCCGTCTCCGGCACGGTCACCCCTGGTCGAACACTTGTGGCTGTGACGGATGTGGGGAAGATGTGTCTATAGGGATTGCCGGCCCTCATGTACGACGGTTGTGCCCTTGCGGGGCTTGCCTGTTATCAATGTGCTCTGAGTTTCATAGCGCAACACGAAAAGGAAGTTGAGTGATGGCGGGTGATTGCCATACCCGTTTGAGAGATGGTCTGCGCGTGCGCACGTATGCGGGAGGACCTTCTATATGGTATTGATGTGTGCGGGGGGGTTTCCAACACAAGACAACGGGAACCCACCATCTATGCCATGTCTTAATTGCCAGAGAAGAAGAGGATATAATGATGCGTGGACAAGACTGGCCGAAGACGTCAGTCGAGGAAGTCCCGGGACAAATCACACACAAAAATAAGTTGCTTGCTTGGGAAAGGTGTCATGGCAGGAAGGAAGAAGGAATCGGTTACCGGGATTGTGAAATTGTTTCGATTCATGACGAGTCTATACCCTTTTAGTGTGCGAGAATTTGTGTTTTGTTGTCGTCGTCGGGTCTGCGAGAGGACTTGGTGAAGATGTACTCTGTATGATGAGTGAGTAATTGAGGCTATTGACTATTGAAATATGTTTGATGTGACTTTGTGGTGACCACGTGCCGTCTGAGATTTTTGAGTGAGGCATTGTAAGTCAAGTGACGATGAATGTGAGCTGGGTTGAGATCTAGATGACCAAAAATGAAGTTCCGGACTGGTGTTAAAAAGGACAATGTATGTCGTGGTCTTCATGGTCAACGTAGAATCAGCCTGACGTTGCGTCATGTGGTAGGGACCATTGATTTCGATCATGAACGTATGAGCAATCTGCCGGATATACTGAGCTCTGTAGACATATGTATACGTCGTGATTGTGGCCGAGGTGGTAGACGACAGGCATAGTCTCGTGAGGTTGTGTGGTGGTGTCAGAATGACTGGCAAAACTATCACTCTGACTACTGTTATTCTTCTGGTATTTTAGTTATCAAACGTACTTCTGTATGATATGCTAGTTACTTGTTTGCAGAAGACTTGGAACTAAAAACGCATTTCATGATTGCGCTATGTGAATGTTCGTATTATCCGTCGAGTTATTTTTGCTCAATTATTCAAAAGGGTGTCGAATCTCTGCGGAATAGTAAGTTTGCCAGAAATCCATTGATAACAGCCACCGCACAAGACCACATATATGTCATTGAACTTGATGACTTCATGCTCATACAAGCCGGTGCAAAAAGCCGGACTGACTGTGGCTACGCTCAGTATCATTCTTATATGAGTGGCTTTGATAGGTGCTGCTCGTCTTCCTCTAGGCTAGTACTCTTGGATTGTTGTGGGCATTGCGCACATGCGCTGCGATGAACAGATGGGGCTGACGACTTGATGAGTTCGCGATATGGATATCTTCTGCCATGCCTTCACTTGAGGTAAGTAGGGTGGACATGGCCCAAGAAGAGAGAATAGGAAGAGCAATATTGGAGCCTCACCAAAGGCGCACCCCGAGAGTATGTCTTTGGTAGATAGATGTATTCTCGTCATTAGCGAAAATTTCGAAAAAGTTTGGATCAAACCCTTCATTGAAGAGACTGCACGGCTGTCAACTCCATTTACCCGCAGGATTTCGGCGGCTGAGTAAACCTTCTGCCAGCCTTGCGCGCTACTCACCGTTTCCAGTAAGGCTCGAGTGTCACTTGCAACTTGTAAGTTCCGGTCAACATTAAGTCGCTGGATGCAATGTACGCTGTTTCTGTGAGCGGCGTGAATCAAAGCGAGGGATAGGTTTAGGATATTATGAATGGCATGTACACGCGGCTTTTGTGACCGTCATCCTCCAAGATACAATACAAGTCCTGAATTCGCGTGGTGAATCCGTAGCAATCTCAAGTCTATGTATCATCTCCGTTCTAACTGGGGAGCAAAGCTATTTGTATTACGCGTTCTCACACTTGTTGCTCTTCTCATTATAGGTACGAAAGTATGTAAGAAAGAGCTCATCCTTTCGAATACCTACTCTCTGTACGTGATTACCCGGCACTAGTGTATGCTAGCATTAATGTATCTCTTTGAGTTCGTCCTATATCAGGACCCCTTAGACGCGTTCTCACATGATGCAGAGCAGACGAAAGCCTGGGGCAACCCTGACTGAAGGTGCGCGATCTTGCGGCTGTCGGGCTCTTTTGTGTCACATGAGTACGACAGGCCAGGGGCTCGCTGCCGGTCTTCGTCCGTCAACGGCGCCGCATGCATGCGTGCGCGCTGTGCGTAAAGAACAGCCCACGGGAAAGGCGTACCACGAGAGGAAATGATTGGCAACCACGCCATTCACTATTGGTAGTTGCAAGACTTGAGTACCTAGCTCTATGTCTTCTTTAGTTTCAATGATGCTGCTGTTTCTCAACTGTTTTTGTTTTTGGCGACCGTTGTTGAACTAGTCTACGGATAAACGGCGGAAAAGAGATGGGACTTTGATGTTTGTTTTGTGCTGGTGGCATGTGGCGGCGCTTGCCCAGTTCCGAGGAATGTGGTAAATAAACAATGGGAGACGGGACAATGAAATGTGCCAACGGTGGAAGAAACGGCGTCATGCAGTTGAGGTCTGCTGATCTGGTTGACGGGACATTTTCACTCTGGCGTCTCGACGGGTTGGAAGCCAATGGTTTACGATTCGATATGTCAATGATAATCAAATTGACCCTAGCCAAATTCGATCTTGACATTTGATGGGTGGTTGACTTGTTAGTGCTTCGATCCTTGGCTGCCGCAACGCAGCACCTGTCAATGAAGCGTCAAGGTCGTGTGCAACGAAGGATGCAAGCCCTCTGAGAGCCACATACAGCCCACAGAGGTACAGAGGATGCAGTGACACACGGCCAGCATGCTACCTGACGTGCGTGCTAACCTGGTATGCTGGCACGGCTGCATTGATGGCCTAACAGATCATGTTCATCCAGCAATTGCCGGCGATCAACAGGCGACAGGCGACATCGAGAGAAGAGGAATGTTTTCCGTGGCGCCCATGCCGCTATGCCGCTCTTGCCCCGTGCACCGGGGGAGCACAGAGCACCTGGGGCGAAAATCACTGCAGAGCAAGACTTAATCGAATTGAAAAAGTGGATGGCCGAGGGAAGAGCCAGGGGTGGGAAGACACGGGGGAGTTGAACAGTGATGCCGTGATCTTCCAACTTTGGTGAGCAAAGTGAGCAAAGTATTGGTCAAGTCATGCGGAGCTAAGCCTGAATGAGGACAAGGGGCTTTGAAGAGTGGTCTGTGAGTGGACAGAAAATCATGATCTGGGGGATCCACAGAGAAGAAAAGATGGGCAGGTGGCGGTTGGACCAATACGAGGACACCATACGGAGAGGTACCAATGGAAGGAGAGAAGCTGCACTCCAGTTCTTGTTTCCCCCCGTATTTCCTTTTTCCAGGTTTCCCTCGAGAACCTGGAAGGGAGACGGGCAGGCACATGGTCAGGGCCAGGGTCAGGCTCTAACCGGCTTTGCCTACCAAAATGATGCCACGCTTGTCCCAATGAGGGAGTGAGGAGCGGCTTCGATGCCCCACCCGGGTCCCTTGGTCTGTAGCGGATAGGTTGAAGGAGACGAGGGAAGACGAGGAGGAGAAGCCTGGAGAATCCATCATTCCTCCCTTGCGTGCCACTGAAAGACCCTGAGAAGAACTGGAGACGACGTCTGATCGTTATCAGTGAGAAAGGAGCAGTTCAGAAAGGGGGAGCAGCAGAGAGCAGTACAGCGTGGCAGCCTGCATGGCGATGGAAGAGATGTATTGACGGTGGTGAGATGCTGATTGATGGACGTTGTTGTTACCTTCCATTGGTACAATTTACACCCAAATACAGACACACACAGCAAGGCAAGAGGCGCAGCATCCGTGTTAAGCGTAAATCAGGTAAGCGTAACTGTAGCTGCCCCTTCGTGCCTACCTACCTACTTCCCAAGCGTGCTAAGGCGTAGCAAGGCACGCTAAATGGTAGTCGAGGGAAGGTAGGAGCAACAGCGAACCCAACAGTCAACACGGGCAGTCACCACCGAAGGTAAGGTACCTCAATGAGCGCAGTGAGCGCTTGCCTCCTGGTGTCCTGTCCTGGTTTGACTTCCCGTGCATTCCCACTGCTCCCGCCCTCCCCATCCCTTCCCCCAAGTTAATTCTCGCGGCCTGGGCTTTCAACCTACTCTCCCCTTCCATACGCACCCATCTCGTCCGCTACGGTCTTCACTCGTTCTTGACCCGCGCTTCTCGTTGTAATTACTACATACTACCATCGCTTAATACTCTCTTCTACACCTTCCTGTAGAAGCAAACTTTCGTTGCGCCCCCCCCCAAAAGACGAACTTGATCCCATCCTCCGTCGTCCGAACGCCCACGTTCCGTCCCGAACCCACGCCGACTCGAGTCAATCACGAAGCCGGGATCCCCAGATTATCAGCCAAACTCTGTTTTTTAATCCTCCGAACATCAACAACTTCGATTTCGAATTCGATCTCGACCCGGTTATTCGGACGAGCCTTGTACAACCACTTTCCGCCCTGTCACAGACGGATACACAAGTCATCAGACACCCGAATTCCTCCACGCCGCGGCAGTAAACACGCCGACACTATCCCACCGGTCACCCGCGGGCGGCGAAAGTCCAACAGGGTCACCATCGAACCTCGAAATTCATTCGTAAAACCAATATCGACATCTTCTCGCATACTTGCCTCCGGGTCGCCAGCAATTTTTCGCTCGATTCCTCCGCTGTAACTCCGTAATACAAACCCAGAACCACACCCATTTCACTCCAACATGTTGTCGGTTCTTCCCATGGGCCTTGCCCTCCTCGGTGCTTCTACCGTTCTCGCCCAGACGCCCCCCTCGTGCTCCCTCACCCAGAAGTGCCCCGAGAGCGCACCATGCTGCTCCCGTAAGTTATGATCATCATCTCTAATGCCCCAAAACACTCGAGTCTGACCATCGCAGAATATGGCCAATGCGGTACTGGTGCCTTCTGCCTCGGCGGTTGTGATCCCCGAATGTCCTTTTCTCTCGACGCCTGCGTTCCCGCCCCCGTCTGCCAGGACAAGAAGATGTCCATGAACTCGCTAGACAAGATCGTTGATATCAGCAAGTACTACGGTGACTCGAGCAAGGCCGACTGGGTTTCCCAAGGTGAGCCCGCGCTGTACAACAAGGAGGCCGTTCTCCTCACGATGCCCGCTAAGAGCGTCGGAACTGTCCTTGCCTCTTCTACCTACCTATGGTACGGTAGTGTCTCCGCAAAGATCAGGACATCGCGTGGTCCTGGTGTCGTGACAGCCTTCATCTTGTACGGCGACGTGAAGGACGAGATCGACTACGAATGGGTCGGTGCCGACCTGGAGATGTCTCAGACCAACTACTACTTCCAGGGTATTCCCAAGTGTAAGTCGACTCGCCATGGCCCCTGACCCGAACTCGATGCTGACAATCACTACAGACGACCAGTCTGGCAACATCTCCCTCTCTGACACGTTCAACAACTGGCACACATACGAGATTGAGTGGACTCCCGATGAAATCAAGTGGATGGTAGACGGTCAGGTTGGCCGAACCAAGAAGCGCTCCGACACATGGAACGCGACTGCCCAACAGTGGGACTTCCCTCAGACGCCCGCCCGTGTCCAGCTGTCCATCTGGCCCGGTGGTGCCGACACCAACGCCAAGGGTACCATCGACTGGGCCGGAGGCCCCATCAACTGGGAGCACGAGGACATCAAGAAGAACGGATACTTCTATGCCATGGTCAAGGATGTCGAGATCAACTGCTACAATGCCAAGAGCTCTCCCGGCACCAACAGCAAGAAGAGTTACTACTACAACAGCATGAAGGCTACCAACGATACTGTTGTGGACAGCGACAAGGACACCGTTCTGAAGAGCTTCCTTGGCACCGGTCTCGACATGAACGCAGGTGCCTCATCTGCTTCTGGCACCGGCACCGCGGCGCAGCCTACCGCATCAGCAGCCACGATTCCGGGTGGAAGCAGCTCTGGCACGGGCAATGACCACAGCGACAGTGGTAGCAGCTCCTCCGGCTCCGGATCTTCTGGCTCAGGCTCCGGTGATTCATCCGGCTCCGGTTCCGGCAGCAGCAGCGGTTGTGGCAACAGTGGCTTCTCGCAAGACTGCAACAGTGGCTCCAGTGGCAGCTCCGGGTCAACAAGTGAGGGCTTCCGCCGTGAATCCTCATTCGGTGCCAGCGCCTTTGCCGCGCTTGTGGCTGCCACTGCTCTCTTTTGGCTATGAAGTAGAGACTAGAAGGTGGGCTTTGTCAAAAAAACGGTATAATGGATAACGTGATGCGCTTGCTTGGTTTCGATTCGGGCTACTTGTATGTAATGAGAGCATTCCTTTCTTTGAAGCATTGTTATGAAGGCATTTTGGGTAATGGCGCTTGCCGTCCATTCATTTGGTAAGGGGGTTGGGGCAACCAAATTGCATATGCAGTCGACCGTTTGCGAGCTTTGAATTCAAAGCCGGTGTCTGTACATATGGCAGAGCTGCTCAATCAACAGAGGTTGGAGTCTTGAAGTCATCCATTGGTTTGTTTGGATTTGCTTGTCACATCGCGACTTGAGTGAGGTCCAGCGTTCGGAAAAGCAGTGGTTAGTCTCCGTTGAGAAATGGATGATGACTGCAGGCAAACACAATGCTGACATTGTAGCATCCAGTAAGAGAGGGGTCACTGGAGACATTGCACGGCTGCTGCCGTAGCATCCGAGAGGAGGCCGAACGGCGGCCGGGGGCGTACCGGCGATCAGAAAGGCCGGAATGAGACGGCTAAGCGGTGATGAGCCGCCAAAGAGATAGATGTCCGGAAGCTTGTTGGGCATCTCGTTCTAGGCAGCTGAGGCGGTGTGAGGTTTCACCTTGGATGCATCTAAAATGTTTGTTGTAAAGTTGATGCGGCGTAGGTTGTCAGAGAGGCATGTGTTGATGCGGCGCGGGACAGGAAAGTCGGGGACGGGGACGTGATTTGGTTGTTGGTTGCGTTTTGTTATTCTTGATGATGATGTGTCGAATCTCCCAGGGCCGAATGGTGACAATTAACTTCCGGAGCACTTCAGGCGACGAATAGTGATGAGCGAGACGCGGGATGAATGGGGGCCATGCGAAGGACGAAAGAGTGGTGTTTCGCGAGGCGAGGAGTCTAGCGAGTTGAAGCGAAAGGCGCGAGCTGAGCCACAAGCTTGGCTATTGGGTGGGCCGTCGGGGGGATTCTAGGCTGAAGTGGACTGTTAGTGAAAGATGCTGCTGAGCGCTTAACCAGGCGACAGACGACATCAAGTGCTAACATTTGGACTGTGTAGTAGATGACAGTTCCATTCAGACAGGGATGAGGGCGATGCAGAACGGGCGGGGATGCGGATCCTGTAAGCCACAAAGAAGGGGTGATCCTGCCGATCACATCGTGGTTGCAATGGCCGTTCCCGCCTTTTCGATTTACGCCTACGGGTCTTACGGACCAACGTCGTGCTTTTTTGTTGTTGGTTCGATATTTCGCTTCAACGCGCCCGTTTGAGCGAGATTTGGAAGAACGAAGAACGAAGAGTCGCGACGCGCTAGGTGAGGTTCTGGGGTTCACACATGCTGCGGCTTACAGCTCACAGCATGGATGCCATGTTTGTTGCTTTTTGCTGAGGTAGTAAGTGGTTTTTTTCCCCCCAAACGTGATGTTTCCCCGTCTCGCAGATGGGTTGCATACCTGCCCGGCCTGAGACGGAGGTTGGATGCATATAAGGCTGGGCAGGTTCGCCGTTGAGGAGAGGAAGGAAGAGAACATCATCAATATCATCACTACCATCCTACTTCTTGGCGACATCGAGCTTTTACTTGACTTTTAGTTCATCCTACTTGAACAATCAAGCCCAATCGTATTCATTGATACCACTCATCTATATTCTTTGCAGGAGCATCATCGCACTTGGCACGCTACCAAAGCATACCCTCATTACAACCTCATCCCGACCTTAAATCACAAACACCCCAACTTCATAACAAATCATGTCCGGCATCAAGACCATCGCCTTCTTCGGCGCCTCGGGCGGCTGCGGCATGGCAGCGCTGAAGCACAGTCTCGAGGCCGGCTACGTCTGCATCGCCCTCTGCCGCAACCCAACAAAGATGACCGACGTCCTCCCCGAAGCCCAGAACCCGAACCTGGTTGTCAAGAAGGGCAACGCCCACAGCGTCGACGACGTGGCCGCCTGCCTCGTCAACCCAACCGACCCGACCCGCCTCGTCGACGCCGTCAGCTTCAGCATCGGCAGCCCGCTCAATCTGGCCAAGATGACGGTCGAGGACCCGGACGTGTGCAAGAACGGCGCCGCGGCGCTCCTCGGTGCGCTCGAGAAGCTCCGCGCCCAGGGTGTCAACGGCAAGCCGAGGCTGGCGATTATCTCGACGACGGGTATCTCGGACCATGCGCGTGACGTGCCGCTGATGCAGGTGCCCATGTACCACGTCCTCCTCAAGCAGCCGCACGCCGACAAGAGGGTCATGGAGCAGAGGATCGTGGCGAGCGATGAGATTTTCACCTTCATCCGCCCCGCGTTCTTGTCTGATGGCGCACAGCCTGAGAAGCGGATCCGGACGGGCATTGAAGATCCCAAGACTGGTGTGCAGACCAAGGCTATTGGGTACGGTATCTCGAGGGAGGATGTTGGACGGTGGATCTTTGAGGAGATTTTCAAGTCGGGTGGCCCGAACTACCTGAGGAAGGCTGTTACTATTACCTGGTAAGGTAAAGCTAGGCGATTGGACACAGGCGATGAGAGAGTGTGAAGTGTGTAAATTGGTACAGCGGGGAATCCGGGCGTTTGTCTTTTTGCTTTGAATACCTGATGGACCTTGGAGTCAAGATACCCATGACTGCTGGGCTTCTGTAATACCTTCATAGAATGTAATCGAGAATGAATCCTTGAGCTACTTCTGTTCTTTTTCATGAAGTGCCCTAGCCTTCTTCTCCTCCAGAGACTGTGGCAGTCTCATTTTTTGTAAGACTGTGTCTCCCAGATGTAAGTCTGATCCGCCAGAAACGCCTTCCAAGCTGATTTGGACGACAGCCTCTAAAGGCTTGCAGTGTACGGAATGGCCCAGGCTGACGGAGATGTGCAACTTGCAGGAAGATCTAAGGCCCGTATCAATAAACTGTCAACTACTCTCTAATAGGCAAATCAACAAGCCGCCCTCGGGAATCCGTATACTTAGGCAGAGCACAGATCGTATCGTGAAGGCGCCAACCAAGCAAGCCCTGGCCAGCCGTCCCAGCATGGCAACCAACAGTGTATAGAGACTGGATGTTTTCAGCCAATGTCAGTAAAGCACGCAGCTGCCAAGGTAGTATTCAAGGAGAAGCAAGCTCTACAAGCTCTGGCACAAAATATGCTGCGATGACTGGATTAGCATTCACCCCGCGCTCCCCTGCAGTGTTAGTGCTGAGGTTGGCTGTCCCCATGCACCTCGAGCTGGTTTACCATCCCATCTCACGTTGGTTGGCTGATTGGGTGTAGATGCGCATGTCGTCTCCAGCAGTCCTCGTCACCGCGGCATTTGGTTGGTTCTCGAAGCGCAAGCCACGCCGAGAATAGACGCACGTCAACGGCGTTTGAAAGGGTACGTACCGGGGAACCACTTGACAGAAAGACCCCACTTCGGTACGTATCGTAACGGCGGACCACCGGACCGGCATGCTGATGAAGATCTTCCGTGCTTCTTTCCTCTTTCCCGTCCTTGCTATTGCCGCCTAATGAAATGTGTCGGGGCGAGAAACGAGAGTACTAAGTCCCGCCTCAAGTTTCTCATAAACAGGTAAGCAAGCTATGACGAAACTCTGATTTAGAGAAGCTGAAATAAAAAAAGGGGGCCGAGCGCAGTGACCCTCCTGCTCGAAAGTATGGGAAATGCCCGGAATGTTTCTCGTCCAATCCTTTGCGGCCAAGGACGGGTGAACATGTTTCGAAACACCGCCCTCACTCAGCCCCTCCAACCAGGCGACCAACCGTAGCGCCTAAAGGACGTTGCTGTTGGTACCTTACTTGAAGGCGATTCTGATATTATTCCGTGGCTATTTGGCCCCTGTTTCATCGGTAGTGAGTAGCACACAGTAGGGCGGACGATCAAGAGTTGGACCGTCGACTCACTGAACAGCTGCATATGCTCCAATCTGGTGAACATGAGGCTCCTTGAACATTAACGGGAAACCACCTGTTCACGCAGGGAGTCTACCTTGAGACTGTTCGTCCTGCTGTGGCTGTCCGCCCAAAGGAGCGGCTGATGGCTGGGCGGGATGACAGGATCCAATCCCCGTCGACTGTCGGACGACAACTCGGACTCGAAGCCAGACCTGACTGGACTTGGCTGACGCTGGATCCCCACGCTTACCTGCATCCAAGTGGTTTGAGGAGATGTCGGCAAACATGCAGCATCTCGCGTGACCATCAAATTTGGCGGCTGGAAGTTGGAAATTCAGTCAAACGTTGACTGTCAATTATTCCAAGAGTATCAAGAAAACAAGAATAACCAGGGGCGGGGGTCCTGCGGCTCTTTGGGGGCTCTTTAGGCCTGGCGAGTAAGCCTTGCAACATGCAACAGACCCAACCAACAGCTGGTCAGCCTGCCATCTTACATCCCCAACCAATCGTTTGCCCGTTGTAAGCCGTGACCCTGACCACAATCCCTCCCTTGCCTTGAGCACTTTGCATCTTTGCTCTCTTGAACAAGACTCTTTACAAAAGGGATTTGATGATGTGGGGTCTGAGACCAATGAAGCTGGTGACACAAACACACGCAGACACCCATGTATGCAGAGAAAGGGGGGCTCTTTGTGTGTTACTGTTCGGTGGCCGTGGAGGCGGTTCGATGTCGGGCTTTTTGGCTCCAGGCTGAGCAGACTGAGGTGGGCTTGTCATCCCATCTCACCCTATCCCTTCCATTCATCCAACTCAGCCATGGCTGGGGGATTGGGTCTGTCAGGGTGGTAGATCTGGCCAGCTAAGGTAAGGTAGAGTCACATGCATGGGAATTAGAGTCAAAGACTACCTTATTATGCATGTTCTGATGTGAACATGTCCGCATGGCCATGCGCACACACAGCCTTTTCGGACTTCCCTTGCCTGTTCAATCATCTTATAAGGTTGCAGCTTCCTGCCTCCACTGTCCCAGGACTCCCTTTTATTATTCGGATGAAATATCAGACTTGTGTATCCAATTCATCACCAGTGAATCACTAATTCTCCAGCTCCGCTTTGGATCGACCCAACCAGCCCCGTCTGTTCCTTCCTCTGCTGCGAGAATCCGTGGAAAATTTTGTACATGCCTGCCTCATCTCGACCGACTGCTCCTTCCCTCCACCGACTTCTAAATCACTACTTTTGCCTCACACATTTCACACACCTACCATCACACTCACTCACTTTTCTCCCCTTCACTCACCACTCATCAGTCTCTACTCTTTTTCTCCTTCTTCCATCGCACTCTTTTCGCACTTCACTCTCTACGCTTCTTTTTCTGATTGCTCAATACTGATCACTCGATACCCTCATTCTTCCCTTTCAACTTCACGCAAATCATCACGATGCGCTTCACTTCGATCATCGTTACTGCTGCGGCTGCTTCTGCGGCAGTCATCGGCCGCCAGGACACTCCCGCCGCTTCGTCCAAGGTCATCATTGGGTCTTCCTACATGATTGCCGTTGCCGATTACGATGGCAAATCGTTCAACATCGTGAAGAACGACACCCAGATCGGCACCAACCCCAGCTGGATGGCTTTCAAGGAGCCCAACCTTCTCTACGCTGTTGACGAGAACAGCAACGACCTTCGCTTGTTCAACGTAAGTCGCCTTCGATTTCTCTAGTAGCTGCTGGAGCCTACTTACCAAAAACTTCTACTAACTCTTTCCAGCTCGACACCACTACCAACGAGCTCATGGCTGCCGCTAATTCCACTGAGGGCAACAGGGGAGTTGTCTCCATCGACTTCAACAAGGACAAGACTCGTCTTGTTGGTGCTTCCTAGTACGTGCCACTTGCTTCTTTCATTTTATCCTTATTCTGGGCCCTCCGAACGCGTCATTAACTAATATGAATCAGCACCAATGGCACCGTTGACGTCTGGGATATCTCTGACGCAAGCGCTCTTAAGTACATGAAGAACATCACTCTCGGTGGTGAGCTTGGTCCCAACAAGGAGCGTCAGACCAAGTCTTTCGCTCACCAGGCCATTCTCGATCCCTCTGGTCGCTACTTCGCCATCTGCGACCTTGGCACTGACTCCGTCTCCATCATCGACTCCCAGGATGATAAGTTCGAAGTCGTGTCTCGCAACAGCGTCTCTAGAGCTGGTTGTGGCCCTCGCCACGGCGCCTGGTACCCTCAGAATGGAGGCACGCCTACTGCCTTTGTTGTCGCCTGTGAGCTCACCAACACCCTTGAGGTCTTTTCTGTCTCTACTACCAACGGCTCTTCCCTCTCCCTTACTCATACCTCGGAGCTGAGCACCTACGGCGCTGCTTTCCCTCCCGCCAACGCCACCTCCGCTGCCGCAGGCGAGATCATCATCTCGGCTGATGGAAAGCACGCCTACGTCTCCAACCGTGTCAGTGGCAATGCAACCGACTCCATCTCCCACTTCAAGATCACTCAACAGGCGGCCTCCGGCGGCTCCAAGTGCAAGCCCAAGACTGGTGGCATCACTCTCGAGTTCGTCGACCAAATTTCCTCCGGTGGCCTGGCCCCGCGCATGTTCAGCTTCTCCAAGGATCAGAAGACACTCTTCTCCACCAACATGGGGGGCACTGACGCTGGTGTGGTGGCGCTCAGCCGTGCCGAGGACACCGGCTCCTTGACTGCTATGCCCATTGCGTCCATTCCCATCGCGAACTTCATGGTGGGCACTGAGGCCGGGGCGCCCACGTTTATCCAGCAGATCGTCTAGGATATCAATGGCGTTATGTGTGCCTCATCACAGCCTTTCTTTGTGTATCAAGGGAATGGTTCCCTTTGGCAGGTTCTCTACGGCATTGGCATTAGCGTTACACGGCCCGGCGTTGGAGAGCGGCAACCATGAGTTGGCTGGTACAGACATGAAACCGCTTGATTTTAGGGAGGTTCTTTTCGTTGCATTAGATACCAAAGTCATTGGGGTTAGTGACCTCGTTCTTCAAAAGTTTCAACAATACAGATTTTTGATCTGAGTGTGTGACCCTTCTTGCTTGGATACGTGATGTGAATGTGCTGGGTTCGGTGGAGTGGTAAGGTAGTTGAGAAGGGGAGAAGCCATGTAGTTGAGTCTTTCCACGGTACCTTAACCTGGATGGATCCCGTCTGCTGTTCGGCGTAGTAGCGTATGTGCACTGTAGATTAGCGAGATTCGGACACGCTACGACATCGAAAAGGTCGCTAATCGGCTGCGCTATCCGCTAAAGATGCTGATTGATCACTGAAGAACACTGTCTCCACCCCCTCAATGACTAAAGGTGCGAATGCACGTGGGGACTGGCATTTGACAATAGTTGCTTCACCACCATTATCGCACACTCTCCGCCAACGACGGTCCAGTCACGGCTGCATTCCCTGCCGAGAAAACAGCGACTGATTTGAGTTTGAACCGGCGCCCTCAATCATCACAAGAAATAGACGAAATCTAAGTAAAGGCGCCTCACTGGCTTCGCGCCTGCCGCCGCAATGTCGGACAAAATCACCGGCAAAAACCTGTCCTACGACACAAACATCCCGCCATTCCTGCGTGCTCTTCAAGCACAAGCAGCAGGGAACGGAGGCCCAGACGAGATCCTCTCGAAAAGGCGACGAGCGGGCAAGAAGCGCTCCGACAGCGAAGAGGCAGAAGACGCGCCGCTGGTCGTGGATGACGACGGCAATGTCGTCGACGTAAGAGTGGACAAGGACGGCGGCGTGGAGGCGGATGCCTTGAAGAAAGATGGAGTAGAGGAGGAGGGGGAAGGGAAGGATACCAAGGAGGAGAAGAGGGAGATGGAGAAGATTGCTGGGATTGGGGCGAGCAAGAAGAGGAAGGCTGGCAAGGTTGTTGGCGGTGATGCAGACGAAGATACTGTCGCCAACAAGATCGTGACGAAGGGCGAGAAGAACGGTGACGACGACGAAGGCGCCAAGAAGAAGCCTGCTAAGAAGAAGGGAAAGAAGATCAAGCTTAGCTTCGATCCAGAATGAGGCGTGCTATGATCAGGGCGGACATCATCGTCACTATCAAATACAACGTGGACACGTGGGGAGAGTAGGACACTGATCCGCACGGGAGCGAGTCAAGCCACGCAGCTCTTCGTCTTGTCCTGGCCGCGATTCAGAAACAACGACGACCTGATTGGCGTCACACAACAACTCGCGAGGAGTCATGAGACAGGAGTCGGGAGAAAAAGGTTCTATACAGCCACAACTTAAGGTAATCTACACATCTGCCGTGCTCACTCCAGAGCAGCCCCGATGCCGTCTCGCCTCCAATCTCCTTGCTACGTGCTCACCACCATCTGCGAAAGCATCTATTGGTATCGGTACTCGGGCTTGACGAAGTCGGCAAAGGTCTTGGGCTCCTCGTAGCCGTGGTGGTGGTCGTGGCCGTGGTGGTGGTCATCAGTGGGACCGACGTACTCCATCTTGTAGACGGAGCCGCACTCGGGGCAGCGCTCGATGGGGCGGTCGCGGGAGATCTACGCATGTTTGGTCAGGTTACGGAGCTCTTTGGGCAGCTCAATCGGGTCCATGGGCACGTACGGTCAGCCAGATGGTGACGTGGGAGTCGACGGGGACACCGGTGCAGCCGAGGTACTGCTCCTCACCGGCGGAACGGACGGGGATGGGGTTCTCGACGGTGCCTAAATGATTGAGTTAGATTTCGTGCTCGCACTTGAATTCCGAAGAACAGGGGTCAATCGCGTACCCTTGCGGGAGGCATCGAGGGGGCGCATGTCGAAGATGTCGACGCCCTCCATCTTTCCGAGAATCTCGAGACGCTCGAGACCGGTGGACTGCTCGAGATCGGTGGGGATGCTGCCGGGCTTGGCACCAGGTCCGTGAAGGTCGTCCTCGCCCTTGATCTCTGTATTGTTGCAATGAAAATCATTAGCCTCGTATTCTCATCTTCCAAGTCGTTCAAAATTGGTGCGTCGCTTCGATCGTACGACGCGGTCCGAAGGGATGCATGCGGTCAGGCTTTGGGCATTCCGGGGAACCGCGCCGAGACGGAAACGACGATAATTTCGAATCCATTGGCTCGATAGACCTTACCGGTGATGGTCTTGTAGGGCTTGGCGGGAGTAGAGGAGTTGGCGTCGCCTGTTTGTGGCCGCGGATGGCCGTAGAGTCAGCGATAAGGGAACTTTCGGAATGGCTTCGCTGCAAGGCTTATTTTTTTCTTCTCGGGATTTGGGGGGGGCCTTCAATTGGGGTTCGTACGGCGGATCATGGAGGTCGCGAAGGTGCGTCTGGCGAGGGGAGCGACGGCCGCCCGGCGGGCAGCCATGATGGCGGAGCGCTGCAAAAACATGGCGACGGCAATTGGGGTGGTAGAGAGGAGAGGTTCGTTGTTGTGACGTCGGGTTTGGGTGAAGAGAGAGGGATTTGTCGATGGCCTGATTTGATGGTTTGATGTTGCGGCTGTCGGGTAAGCTACGGAGAACCACCAGTCAGAGAGACCATAGAGAGAGCACTGGCCAAGGTACTTGCCATAACCGGAATCGTAAGCGACATAACATCACGTGATGAAAAGAGTATCAAATGAGAGCTGGAGCATTACAGAGCCATGATAGCTTCGTCCCCTTTCATCCGCGCCGCTTTCAGATGCAGCTTCCCAAAGATGCCAATGGCACGATTTTTGACGTTATTCTATTTCGAAGCTATCATGCTAAGCTGAAGCTGTCCACCGGCCATTTTTCGTTATTCAGATGGGCCAGAACTGTGACGAGGTTGTTCTCCAGAAACCTAGCCACTTCTCTGAGAGCCTATCCGAGTTGGTCACCGTTTAGTTCCGCCATCCATTCTCAGTACCCACATGGCCCAAGACCGCGATGGAGGCTTTCTCCAAAGCAAAAGCAAAAGAAATAAAAAAAGCAAAGAACAAAGCAATAGAGGAAAAAGTCACTCCTCCGACCTGAATGCCTATCCGAGTCGGTTACCATCCATCCATCCAACTCTCATGCCAATTATTTCCTCCCATAAAGATGCCTCTCCCTATAGAGGTAGATGCCCGACTCAGTCGCGTCTAGAAAGGGAATCCCAATTCGTCCAGCTTCTGAGCTTCCTCGCTGTGGTACCAGGGGAAGACAAATCCGTGAGAAACTCTTCTTCCAGTATCCTTCGGGAAAGGACTCTCTCCGACTGCAGCTCTGATGGCCTCCATGTTTGTGGGCTGGATCTGTCTTCTGATCTCTTCCGAGCCGACAAACATGTCAATCCATTCGCGATTGTCGAGTGGGGTTTCGATGCTGGTGTTTTCGAGAATTGGAGCCGTTGCCTCGGTTGCCAGATCATCATTATCGGCCATGCTCTTCTCGAAGCTGTCCAGTTGAAGTTCATCCTCCATTGGGGCATCCACAACCCGGAACGTAGATGTATGAGTGTGAGCTTCATGTCCAATCTTCGCTTCAAGATCCATAGGAGGCCCGGTTTCCATGATGGGTCCGACTAAGGAATGGCTCGAGACCATGCTCTTAGCAGATGGTCTGCTTCGAACTGCAAGACGATCCTCTGTGAACAGCGGTAACTGACGCAGCCTCTTAGCAGGGCGCGAGTGGCTACCGTCGTGATCAGGGGTCGATTGATCAAACGCCTCTGAAGAGTGGTGCGTCTTGCGTCGATCACTGACATGCCGTCCTTCTCCTTGCGTGGAGGATGTCTGCATCTGCATTTGCGACCTCAACGCCTCTATTGGGTTCAGGGCAAGGTTGGAAACAGGCTCACGCAGATTCTGCTGCTGCTGCTGCTGTTGCTGCTGGGCAAAGGCCTCATGGGAACCTGCTCCAGGCTGTGCAATTGCTGTGTCAGGGGCGGCTGATCTGCTACCGGTCAATGCGGACGAATGGGTCTGGTCTCTGGCAGAAGATGCCTGCTTCCATCGACCTAAGTAGAAGTTGTAGTCACCGGTATGCTGTGCACCTCTGATCTCAGCTTGCCGAAGAATGCTGTCGTAAGCATTGTGGTTCTTGTCAACCATGACGCGCCAGAATGACTTCATGGGGTCGTGCGGAAAGCGCTCCAGGGAGACACTCATCCTCCACATGAGGAAGTGCATGGGCGGCATTCCCACCTCTCCGCGCTCATACATGGCGTTGATCCGGCTGAGGATGTTGCAGATCTTGTAGAGAACATAGTTGTCGCAGATCCCAGTCTCAGGCAAGTGTTCCTTTGCCATGAGTTGATTGGGATGGATCGTGTGTCCCGGACTGAACCACTGCTTTGTGACCTTGGCTTGCCGCAAGCTGCGCTGGTATCTCTTGAAGACATGCTCTGGGTCATCCTCTGATGCTGGGAGGGGTCCTTGGAGCATTCGCTGATGTCTGATCAAGAGGTATTCTTGATATTCCCTTTCCACCTTCTCTTCGTTGACTGCCTCTGCGAACTTTTTCCACAAGGGGTTCCAGTATGAGCCGGTTTCGCTAATAGGCGCGACTGGCACACCCCGAAGCATGGGCGGGTTGGTGTAGGTCTTGCCGTCTTCACTGATTGTGAAGATGGCATTCACAGGGGTGGCTGTGACTTCAAGCAGTGCTACAGCATCTTCGTTGTCTTTGGGATTGGGCGCACTGGATGACTCGATTTGTGGGATCGCTGCAAGCTTTGTCTCTTTCTTCTGCAGCCTGCTTTTCAGGCGTGCGATCTCATCTTTCTTCGCAATGAGAGTCTCTTCGACCTCTTTGATGCGTGATTGTGTCTGCTTGATGGCCTTGTCAATTGCCGGTTTAGGGATATCAGCGGCAATGCGTTCTGATTTAAGCTCTTTGAGCCAGTCCTCTTTGTACGAGATCCGGTTCTCGATGCGATCGATGTCGGCCTCAGTAGCTTGGATTCCTTGTCTCAATTCTGAAATAGAAGTGAGCAGTTGCGATCGCCGTACAGGCGCACTATTGTACGAGGGCGAAGTCGGGTCCATCGTAGCTTCCGAGTCCTGCCTCCCGAATAGACTTAGCAGTTGCGACCCATTTGAAGCGTGAACAATTTACTTACCCAAATGCTCTCAGCGAATGATAGTGGTCTCAGACAAATGAAGAATGGTCAGGATGTAGTGAAAAGGAAACCCAATCTATGTGTCAGAGAGTTCAAAGTAGGCGCAAACGGTGTGAGATGCTAGGTGAATAACGTATGCCAAACCACCCAAGCTCATAAAGATGCGTAGAAATGTCAAAGATGATGAGTTGTAAATATCATCAATGAGAATACCGGTCGTGAGCTTGGAAGGGGATGGCTGATTGTTGTGAAGTACTAAGGAAAAAGACCCTGGTGCGGTGTGCTGAGGAAGAGTCAATCAGAGTGGTGCACCGAGGCTGGAAGATTCTGGTGGTGAATGAGGAAAGAAGCGGAAAGGCAGCGTGGGTTGTATGTAGGGCTCGAGAGAGGCTGTGAGAGAAGGAGCGTAGGTGAGAATGACAAGAGACATCGGTGCGGAAGTCACGAGTAGTGAGGGTAAGAACAACGGGACAGTTTAGGGAATCATACCCTCAAATGGCAGTAAGCAAAGGAGGCATAGTAAGAACGTCTGCAAACCAGTGCGATCATTCCGTTCAGCGATCTGTAAACAAGGAGATGGCAAGAACACTTCGAACCAGTGCGATCCTTCATTTCAGCGATCTATAAACTGAGATACAGTAAGAACGATCTTAAACCAGTGCGATCCTTCCTCTAAGCGATCTGTAGATGGAGATGGCAAGAACGATCTAAAACTAATGCGATCCTTCCTTTCAGTGATCTATAGACCAGAAGATAGCAAGAGCGACTCGACTTACTAAGGTAGGTAATCAAATACGATCTTTCCTCTAAGCGATCTATACTTAAGAAGGAAGATGACAAGGTAAGGTGAGGTGGTCTCTACCATAGTAAGAATGAATCTACTGAATTAAGGACAGAAATAGGAAGCCAGGCATCTCCTATCTGTAAATCATTCTGTTCATCTATGTTAGATCTATTTAAGCTTACACTGATCTAATTGAGCCCTTCATAAGTCTTCGCTATATCATCTCATCATAGCTTTTGGCTAATTTTATCCCCATCTGTTCTCCGCTCTCGAAGTATGCCGTCTTGATATCCAGTAGCGACGTGTATGCCTTCAGGACTCCACATCTTACAGATCAATGCCCCTCGACCCTGGCCAGTCCGGGGAAATGACGCCTCCTGAATCCACCAACCATCGTCTTTCATCACGGCTTGGTCGACATTGACATGAACGACAAACTTGTACGTCAAGCTGGCCGCGGTCCCTAGACTCCACCCGAGACCAACATGGTTGCCTATCATCAATAATCCGTTACGATCGGACTCAAACGCGTGAACGGCTACATGCGAATTGGGATCGTCCGCTGGAAGAGGGCCTTTAAGACGATATAACAGAAGCTCCTTCCTCTCCGAGACCGACCTTCCCTCATTGTAAGCCGACAGGTCGACTTTATGCATGTCAACGATGGGAAACGTCGTCTGGCCAACATCCGGAAACATGGCTTTAATTTCTTCCACGTCGACCGCTGGTGCGAATGGCCAATCTTGTGGTGACTTTGTTGACAAAATCTCGGCAAAGCGTTTCTGCGGTGGCTCCTCTTGAGAGATGATTCTGGCATCCTCTGGCCGTTTGAAGGTGCATATGCAACTGAAACAGATATCACCCAAAGGTCCTTCTGCATCCTCGAGTAAGAAGTTGTCTTCGTAGTGGTCGCGTTTGCTCGTCTCCTTTGGTTGGCGTACAGTCACCAGGCGGGAGCAGAATGTCCGACTAGTCGATAGAATAGTGACCTCATATATGAAAGGCCTGTCTGACTTGGCCGCAGCCGAGAAGACACCTTGGATGGCCTTGCTATGGTGTTAGCGACGGTTCCATCTTCAACTCAAGGCAGTAGATTCCAATCTCACATGAAGTCCGAACCCCCCGGATTGCGTCCCGGATCCTTCAGGTTCCTCCTCTTTCACAGCTCGGCTTGCGGCTAGCGGCGCCTGGCAGTAAACATGCCCTCCATATGCAGCTCGAGGATCTGCTTTGGATCCGCGGCCTTTGCCGCCAACGAGTTCAGATCCTGGTATCCAAGCTGGGTAGAGACTCATGTAACGCTTGACGATGCCGCCTGTCGTTGTTGTATGATTCGAGCTTGTTGGTAGCAGGGCCAGTGCCATGACATCCTTGAACAAGAGTTTGGACATAGCGAGTGGTGGGGTTGCCGAACGACAACAATAAGGGAACAAGTAACGCCGATCTAGGTGGATTGACGGAATCACAGAATACGACGCGACGAGAGATCCTTAAGCGGGTTTTGAAATAATTTCTGCCTGCCAAAAATGACGAAACTCTGGAGCTTGGAGAAGGGATTGACTGGTTTGAAGTTAAGCTTCGGGGGTTCAGCTCAGCTTTCCCCAACAACCCTCTGAGACCAGGACGAGATTGTAACCTCGGGACGAGGAGCTCTGTGGCGGGGGCCGTGGCCGTGCGGAGCTGCCCTTCTCCCTTCTCCCTTCTCCAGAACTCCAGGACTCCAGAGTCTCGGTGCGGAGCCGAGGCACCCCATGTGAGGGGAATTCCCCAGATGATTCTTAGGGGAATCGGCTAGTCTCTTACGCCGAATCCACCGCTCCATTCCAAGGACCGCCGCGGCACTTGGTGGGGATGCCGGCTTTCGTCTCCGGGGCATACCCATAATTCCTCGGCCTTGGATACAACATGAAAAAGACGGGTGACGGCATTCTGGACCGGTCACAACGGCGTACAAGCGGCGGGCGAAATCCACAACATGTGGCTGATGTAAGACGACCTTGAATCCTTACAAGTAGGTGTGACCTGGACAAGACGCTTTCCCACCCAGCGCTGCACACAGCTGACAGGAAATGGGCCCTACTACTACCATACATACCTCACAATGCACATACCATGGCCTCTGGAGGTCAAAGCCGCTGCTACCCTCTCAGACCCTGCGGGAGAATGGATTTGTCCCACCAGTTTGCCCGAACTTCCGCTGACATGTTGACCCTTGGGGCCGTCGGCGACCCGTCGTGCCGTCTTCTCAACTGACCGAGAACGAACTTCAGCTGATTTCTGGCCGGGTTGCCTGTCTGTCACCTTACACATGCAGTTTGGCGCCGCTTTGGCCCCGTTATCCCCTGTGTAAGCGGAAAATTTTGACAAGTGATGGGAATTGTGGCCGCTTGGCCCTGAAGGGTAGTTGAATAAGGGACTGAGTCCATCTTGGGCATCGCTGACTC
Organism: Colletotrichum acutatum; assembly: GCF_030867785.1. Lineage (NCBI taxonomy): Eukaryota > Fungi > Ascomycota > Sordariomycetes > Glomerellales > Glomerellaceae > Colletotrichum > Colletotrichum acutatum. Next base: position 67,568 of record NW_026849027.1, on the reverse strand, counting down.
GAAAAAAACTGGGATTGTCATGCAACATGTCGCAGCCTGCGGGCGTTCCAGTCTTTCAAACTCCAGGCGATGAGTTGATTTAATTCAGGAAGTAAATGTCTTGGTAAAACTAGAGTGTTTACAAGGAAGCCCTCAGGGCGAAAAAAATTCATTCAAAAATGATCCATCACGAAAAGAGTACCTCGTAAAGAAGCAGTAGTTCAGAAAACATCCGTCCACAACTATGTACCTTACTCGGAGTTAAGCTACCTCTTGCTGACACCCATAGCTTTAGTTCTATCTCCAAGATGGGTAACCCGAGATGGGGTTTACCCTGGCACCTCTCTGATGTCTTTGCCGCAACTGACAGGCGCCTAACACAACTAGTCTTGGTGCTCTCACCAAGCCTTGAATGTTCATTCGTCACGAAGCCCATTGGCTAACAAATACTCCCTCAACCCAAGAACCTTTAGCTCATAATCACTCTCAGCGAAAAAAATAAAAATATTCTGGGCTAGGTACGCGTGACCCTCCCACTTCAAACTTAGCGGCTCAATACCACCAGCTTTGCAAGCAACCGACAAGCAGCCATCCGCGGATGAGCGGGCTTAGGGAGAGGGGGGGGAGGATACGCATTACCGTACAATGCCATTCCGGGCATCCTGCATTCGAAGTCTCGCCTCGCCCCCCTCTCAGCTCTGCTGGCAGCCGATGAGCGGTCTCGGAACAATTCTTGTTGGATACGCAGCGGCGAGCGCTGCACTATGCACCCCGTGGTGATTGACAATAGGCGTAAATGGTAAACGCACGTACACAATCAGAGGACGTAAACCCGGGGCATGGTTGGACGAGGCTGGTTTCCCCGCAAAGTGTGGTAACGAATGGGAGTTTGCTGGCGTCACATCGGGATTGTGCTTGGCTGCTCCTTTTATGGTGTTGCATCCCGTGTCGCTTTGACCGTTCGAGGCTCTCGGTACTCGAGAAACTACAGGGAGGCGAGCAAGGAGACTGTTATTGTTGACGGGGAAGCAAAAGAGCAGATCATCTGTCTCAATGTATTCTTTCCTGACATGCTAAGGTAGTCATCACATCGAGCTCGGGTGTTGTAGACCTATCACCGGAGACTCAAGTCTTGCAAAAAAGGACTTGACGACCTATGACGAATCTGGCAACATAAAGGGTGTGGGCTCAATTCGATAGCGGCACAAGTGAAGAATGAGGCCCTCGAGCTAACAAACACCTTGAAAGCTGCGATATCGCAAGTGTGATCAAGAGGGGCGGCGAAAATCCAGCAGAGCGGATGACCCAAGCCACTTGCGCGAGAAAAAGAAACGTTGGGCTCTTGGTGCCAGGCCCATGAAACATGACCGGAAATTCAGGAATTGCACTTGCTTGCAACATCGGAGATATCCAACCAAACAAACTCGGATAGTAATCACTCAGAAGCAGTGGAATGTGGGAAACAAGCCCAAAGCCTGCCGAGTGGCGAACATTTTGGTGGTAAGCATCCAGACTAAGTAAGTACCTGGCCGGATTACCTATGGAAATGAACGCAGAAACACAGCCCACGTCTTGTCTTGGAAGCTTCCGTGAGATCCTCCCACAACTCCCAGTTTCCACTGTTGACGCATGTCTTTGCCCAGCTTCCGAGCGTCCATTCGACAGGCAAATGGGGAAGAGGTCAGCAAACCAGTCGGTCAAGAAAGTGGTCTAGGTGTTCTCTTATGCAGCTTGTCACATCGCCTCTGGGCCGGACAAAACCACCCGGTCCGGGGTGCAGGAAAACATGTCTCTGCCTCCCTGTGCAGAGTAGTATCTAGCCGTACGGACTTGACCTCTAATCCCAGGTCGGGATTGCTTTTTCAATGCACAGCAAGTGCGTAAAATAGCAGCTCGATTCCTGAACCATTCTTAATAGTTGAGCATAGTCTTCTTAGTGTCCAGAGTACCCTGGTTGTGATAAACCTTGACGCGCTTCAAACACGGATGCAATAAAGCCACGGAAGAATCACGAGCATCTCTCTATGTTATACATACCTAGTAGTCATACTTCTTTTGCCCCTGTATACCACGCTACACAGCATGCTTATCCGTACTTTACTCAAACAAATACAACTACTCCGTACCCAACGCATGTCCGTCCATTTGCCTGAAGACTGAAAACGCCCCAAATTTCCCGCCCATGTCACTCGCATCTTCCCCCCTCGACCCCAGACCGGGGTTGGTGCAGGACCGGGGGTGACCGGCGCATCCCGACCCTCTCATTCGCCCCTTGCCAGCTTTCCCCAGGTCTCTGCCCATTCCTACCTCCGCGACCCCTGTCGCCTCTCCCTCACACGCCCACACATCAGTCAACTACGACTTTTCGTTTTTCTTAGCCCGTCCTGTCAATGGGTAGCGCAGTTCCCGGGCTTTCAAAAAGAGAGGAGAAGGGGGGTGGAACACGAGCTAGTCACGTTCAATGTTCGAATGGGCGGTTCCGCCCTGTCGGTTTGTGCTGATCTCCCTTCTCGCGCTGTGCCTCTCTCTCCCCGCTTTCTATGCCCTCACCTGAGAACCCGTCTGACGGTTAACGTGTACGGAGTACGTACGGAGCAGAGCAATAAATAGAAGACGGGGTCTCGTGCTTGTCTTGCAGCTGCGGACGGCATCAGCCTTTTCGCCTTTCCCGCTCTCCCCACTCTCAGTCACGCATCCTGCTAGGAGGGTCGCTCGCACTTAGCGTAAGGGCCCTTTTCTCGTCATCTACCTTGGTTGCTCCACTCTTGCATCTTATTCTTTTCTTATGCCGCTTTAACCTTTCGACGGACTTTGTTAATTCTCTGTAGGGTCACGTCACCCGGCCTCCATGTTGGTAGCGGACGGTAGTTAGATCGGGCGTGGGAGTGGCCGTGGGATATGAACCGGCTCTCCGAGCATTGTTTTCTACCAACGCGACTCAGTCACCCGGAAGAAGCGAGTGGTCGTCTCCTTCCATCCGAACGAGAGTTATCAGTAGAGACAACAAGATAACGATGGTGGTTGAAGTCGGTTCTTTGAACCGCAGTGCGTTGGAACCCTTCAAGACATGGCGCCTCGGAGCTTCAGCTTGCGAAGACGACGACGGTATCAACATCGACTCCCATCTCTTCTCGCCCCAGGCTTTGAGACGATGTGCTAAGCATGAGTCCAACTGCCCTCCAGCTTCAATCCGCAGAGCTACCTTGGTTACCACGAGTGCCCGTGGCCCGGAGCATGGATCAAAAATATTTACAACAACATCCACTGAAACTGCCCAGACGAACCCAATCACCTCTTCACCGACAAATCCGCCGATGGTAACACCTTTCGTCTTCCCTACCAGCCAGGAGAAGGCCAACTTCGTCTTCTCGAGCCAACCCTCATCTTTCAACAGAGTGAAGCGTGCTAGAGCCGAGTCCGATGTTGACGGCCCACACACAGCCGGGCTGAGTTGTAAAAAGCGTCGCTTGAGGCTTCATCTCATAACAAGTCGACTTTCTCAGCCGTACTCATTACCCGCGACACATATCATCAACCGTGAAGCCGGTCCCCTGGGCGACAAGCGTTTCGTGAAGCTGGCTGCTGTAGCCACCTCGCCCGATGTCGGCAAACAGGGCCTACTTCGAGAGAGCTCCATCATGCTGAGAGCGGCAGTACTCAATAGGATTCGGCTACGTGTCCGAAATGAGGCGACACAGCGGGGTGATATCGGTATCGCCGTGACGGCTGCCAATGCGGCTGTGCTTCACCACGGCCAGCAACTAGCCACAGGAGCTAGGTTTGTTGCACAATCGCCAGCACACCCAGAACACCGACAGCAACCGCCGCCAGCAAGGGTTGTTCTGATGCGGCCCGGAATCTCGCCAGGCACTCCTCATCCAACGAATGCCCTGTCCGCCCAGGCGCAGAGAAAGCCATCGCCTCCATGGACGCCTCAATCAACTCGAACACAACCTATATCGCCGAGATTAAACCCAACCCGGTCGCCGGTCCTAGCTCCTTCAAGCACAATGCTGGATGAAATGGAGGATGACGGGCTGCTGGCGTTTCCCACATCAACACATGAGTGTTCCTACGCATGGGCCGATGACGACGATTTGGAAGATGTGTACTCTGACTTTGGTGCCATTTTCGGAGGATCTGCACAGACTGGTGAGACTGACGACGATGGCAACTCCTACGAAGAGTATCTCGATGAGCTGGATGGTATTTCTTGGGTCGGCGGCAGGTAGTGCCGTTGGATGACGGGTGAAGGAGAACCGACTTGGTCGAATTTCAAATCCAAGACAAAAGCAAAGCAGCTATTAGCACCGGAATGGGCGGACTGGGGTGGAAAAGAAAAAAAAGCAGCAAAAATCAGACTTGGCCTATCAATGCGTAGGCGACATTCGAGGAGCATCTTTTCGACCAAGTCTCCCGAGGCCACGGGATGGCCAATTGGCCCTGTCTAAGGACATATGGGATGAGCGCCGTAAGCAGGTCACTCACTGTCATTGTTGGCCTGACAGGAAAAGAGAGGATCGGGAATCATACGCTATTGGATACGGCGCCGTAAAGCAGGCGTCGAGTCACAGCCCCAGCCTTGATATAGATGAAAGTGAATAAGAAGAAAAAAAGACTTACTCAGAGGCAATACTTGCCTGCCGGAAGCCTATGCCTCAAGCTGCCTTCAATTCCGTCCATGATTCCGCCCGGAATTACGACATCCGAAGGTCCGGAGAGTAAAAGGAACTCACATTGGATTCAGGCTGAAAGATGTGATCCGTGTCGAAGGTTCTTCGTATCGAGTGATTTTGTATTGATAGCGGGATGCTACAGAGAATGAGAGCAATTCTCGGTGTTACAATGGAATCAATGCAGAAGAAATCCCCACCAGTTCCGATGGTCGGCCCGGTCGGACATCTTCCCGGGCCCCCGCCGTGACGTTGGGCCTGGGGACGACGGCGGGGACACTGGGGGCGGGGTGATTTAACCAGGGAAACTGAAGCACGACATTGTCAAGCCCATTGCTCAGCATTTTGTCCAACTTTCAAATCCAAGCACATGTTTAGACGCAATTCTGGAACAATGAGCAATCAACTTTTGGACACAATCGTGATCGGAGCCGGCTGGTCTGGCGCCGTTGCCGCCCGGGAGCTTGCCAGCAAGGGCCGCAAAGTGTTGGTACTTGAGGCTAGAGACAGAATCGGAGGACGCGCGAGTACGTGGGTGAAGGGAGATGCCAAGATTGATGTTGGATGTAGCTGGATCCATGGCTACAAAGAAGGAAACCCCGCGAGATACATTGCTCAAGACTTTGGCGTTGTGAGTTTGACGTGGACGTTGTTGAGTAATAGAGATAAGAAGCTAATGAGATGGAGTAGGCCGCTCACTTGCCCAAAGCTGCTGAGGGTGTGATTTACGGCCCAGCTGGTGCGTGAGACTCTGACCCGTACCGCAATGTCTTTATTGACCAAGATCAGGCCGTCTCTCAAGTTCCAACGCCGATAGCCTGCGGGCATCACTTGGCGCCGCTCAGGCATCATTGAAGCTCCCTCACCCAGCGCCCTCTCCATCTACATCGCTCGCATCCGCCCTTCTGGCCGCTAACTCGGCTCTTTTCTCAGCTTCTGCATCCCCTGACCCTTCCTCAGACGTCAACCAAACCAGCCCTGCCGACCCGACGCAGGTAGCGACGCAACCCGCATCAGGTTCATCTCAGAAGGAGCTGGCAGCTGCCCTCGCTCGCTCCCTCGAGATTCCTCTTGGACTTAAGCTCGAGAAAGCTTCTCTGAAGTGGGCTGGATGGGAGACTACCATCTCATTTGGTGGCTCTGACGCCGCCCCCGAGGGAGGCTATGAGTCTCTGGTCAATCAGGTCCTTGATGACGCCAAGGCCAAGGGCACTGAAGTGAAGCTGAGCACAAAGATTACTGGAATCTCACAGAGCCAAGACGGAGTTGTCATTGTCGATGCCAATGGCAATAAGTTCACGGCAAAGACGGCCATTTCTACCATCCCGCTCGGTACCCTCAAGACTCTGCCCGATAGCACCTTCAACCCTGCGCTGCCGCCGCGCCTACAGGAGGTAATCAAGGGCACCCACGTCGGTGTCTTGGAGAAGTTGCTACTTCAGTACCAGACAGCTTGGTGGCCCGAGGCCGACAAGGCAGGATCCTACACTTTCTTGCCCACATCTACAAAGCCCGTGACCGAGAGCTCTTACCCCGCCGAAATCTTCGAGGCGTCGACTCTGGTTTGCGCCAACTTCGCTGGGCCGTCTCTCCCTGGCCCTAGTCCGACTCTGCTGACGTACCTTTCCGAAACTCCTGCTACCGCATTGCTCCGCTTCGACCAGAAGGAAGTTGCGGCTGCCTACCACCAGTTCCTCGTCTCTCGCTTTAAGCCATCATCCGAGCCCGCGGAGCCGGTCGAGACCAACATGACCAACTGGTTGACAGACGAGTTCTCCCGCGGTGCCACGACCACGCCGTCAATTATTTCAGAGAATGGGGAGCGAAGCCCACTTGACTTCAAGGAGCTGAGCAGACCTGTGTGGGATGGAAGACTCGGATTTGCCGGTGAGCACACAGAGATGGAAAACCGTGGAAGCGTGGCTGGTGCAGTCGTCAGTGGCTACCGTGAGGCAGAGCGTGTTGGCAGACTTTTGAGACTGCTGGACGAGAACGCGAAGCTGTGATCGGGTTGAGGGAAGTGTTGAATAGTTTCTCACAGGCAAGCTAGATTTGGTTGTGCTACAGGCTTAAACGGGGATTGGAAATTCTTTTTCTAGGAAATGACTCCGATTGTTTGATCGAAAAAATGTCTCTGAGATATCTCTGAACCGTTCAGACCGAAGCAGCCAGGAGCTTAGCGGCACGATCTTTGGCAATATCACACATTGCCTACTGTCTTATTAAAAGAATGTCTCTAGGATATAGGTTCAATGGCGCGACTTGCCTGTATGGCAGCGAGTTCCTCAAGAGCCAAGTCAGCACGGGAGATACGAGCACGCATGTTTTCCATAATTTCCGGCCGACCTCGACCGTTGACGAATACCACGTAACGCAGGCCTGGGAACTTTTCCTCGTACTCGGCGTTCAGCGCAGCCAGCTCTGCGGCGTCTCCGCTCTGGAGCTGTGCTTGCTCTGCGGCGGACTGAGCACTCTCAACCTTCTTGGCCCCGAGACGCGGGTGTGAGCCGATGATTGAGTGGAGCTGAGCCTTTTGTGTAGGGTCCGCCGCAAGAGCCTCGAATATCTTTTGAGCTTGATTGATGAACTCGTCGTAAGACTGGAAAGATGTTGTGGAAATAGAGGGCAGCAGAAAGGCGTGAATCGCGGGGCTCGGCTCGAAGAGCGCATCTAGGACCTTGGTCTGTTGCTCCACGGGGAGGGAGTTAAGACTGTTGACGTCAGGTAGAGAAGCCATAATGAACTACGAATTGCACTTTGTGTGATTTTGAATTACGATGAAGCGATGAGTAAGTAACCGTCCATGACCTGCGTAGTCTTTAATATCGCGCGCACTAAGGGCACCCTCTGCATTTTAGACAGTGGAAGGTGCTTGGTGAGGTAGACCGCAGCCCGGCGAGACTTCATGGTTCGATAAGATAGAGATAAGATAAGCCAGGACGGGAGGCGCCGATGACGGGACATTCCTCCAGAACCAGCCACACGTGATGAAGTGGCTCGTGCTCACCAGCTACGAAGCAAGACCCACCCTAAGGTACCTTGGAACTGCAGATGCAGCAAGGCTGAAGTTTTGTTTTGGAAGGGAAAAGTTGACGCGGACGAACTTTGAGACGGCTCATATCGCGACATTCGAGACAATGCTGTGCGCCAGTAGGTTTAAATCCTCGGGAGTATCTTGCGCAATTGCTGACTGCTTTCTCAGTTTCCGGAGAAGCTCCTCAGGAGCCCGTTGCCTCAAAGAAGTCTGGTACGTATTTTGCGCCTGGTCGCGTCAACCCCCAAAATGCTGACTGTAACTAGGCACCGTCTTCGAGAAACGATTGATCGAGAAATACATCGAGGAGAATGGAACCGAACCTGTCACTGGCGAAGCCCTGACGATCGAGGACCTTCTTCCTTTGACACAGTCTCACGTTGTCCGACCGCGACCCCCGACGCTCACTTCGATTCCGGCCTTGCTTGCGACATTCCAGAATGAGTGGGATGCGCTCGCTCTCGAGACATTCAACCTGAAAGAACAGCTTGCGAGGACACGGGAGGAGCTAGCCACAGCATTGTACCAACATGATGCCGCGGTCAGAGTGATTGCGCGTCTGTCCAAGGAGCGAGATGAGGCTAGAGAGGCGCTTTCCAAGGTCAGCGTCAGCGCTGGAGCCACAAATGGGGATGCTATGGCCATTGATTCGGCCGAAGGTCTTCCGGAGGAATGGATTGACAAAGTCAACGCCAAGCACCAAGAGTCAGTCTTCAGAAGGCATAGGCATGGACAACTCTAGAATGGTTCACTAACGAGTCACAGACTCTCCAAGAGCCGCAAGAAGCGTCCGGTCCCCGAGGGCTGGGCTACGTCCGAAGAGGTCGCCTTGTTGACCACTGTGGCATCCACTTCAACACCGGTTTCGAATGCCTCGTCGCTGGCCACCGAAGGAAGCTATGCGGCCATCAGTGGTCGTTCAGGAGATGCTGCGATATACTCTATTGAGGCAGACCAGGTCGAACGCCAAGTCGCGGTCAACGAGCCGGTCGTTGACTCTGTTTGGACTGGTAGCAAGCTCATCTTTGCCACGAGCAAGGGATCAGTGAAGGTCTTCGAGAGTGGTAGCGAAGTTGCGTCAATTTCTGAACACGCAGGCCCCGCAACATCCTTGAGCCTTCACCCTACCGGCGACCTCCTCGCATCCGTTGGCTCGGACAAGAGCATTGTCTTGTACGATCTCAACACCCTCAAGAAGATCAGCCGTGCCTACGCCGACTCTGGTAAGCTACCGAAGCCCCCCAGTACTCCTATAACACCTACTAACCTGCGCAGCCCTCACATCCTCTGCTTTCCACCCCGATGGACACCTCTTCGCAGCCGGATCCGTTACAGGCGAAATCAAGCTCTTCATGACAACGACGTTGGAGGTTGCGGCTGCATTCGAACTCGGCGCGCCTGTCGAGGCGCTGACCTTCTCAGAAAACGGCTTCTGGCTTGCAGCGACAGCCAAGGGCCAGAGCTCAGTAACAATCTTCGATTTGCGCAAGGAGGGAGATGCTGCAAAGGTCAAGACACTAGAGACCGGGGGGCCAGTGCAGTCACTTGCTTGGGACTACACTGGACAGTTCCTGGCAACCGCGGGTGCCGGCGGCATTACTGTCCAACAGTACACCAAGAGCTCCAAGAAATGGTCAGAGCCCCTCAGAACGTCGGTGGCTGCATTGTCGGTCCAGTGGGGTGTTGGGGCCAAGCAGTTGGTTTCCGTCAACGAGGAGGGCGTTGTTTCAGTGTTTGGACTCAAGCAGGAATAAGCAGACATGCATGTCTCGCGATTTGTATTATAAGTAATGAGGACAGGAGAGTTCATCTAAAATGATATCCGAAGTCTTGGGCTCACAAGGTATGAAGTACTCTGATCTTGTAAGAAAAGCGCGAAGGAACAGAAAAAAAACACCATCGGGATCCCGATATCAGTCAAGTGGAAGACTTACTGAATCCTGTTGAAGATGCCTTGAGGTATCATGCGCAGTTGCTTTTTCACATTGTACTGAGGCGAAGGTGCATCGCGACGTGCCTGTCCCTCTTCGGGACTATGACATAATCATTCTACCTAGGGACTTAATTACCATCTACCTTACCTACCTTGCGTGCTTGCATGGAGACAATGGGGAATGCAGGGCACCGTCGCTTAGCAAATATTCCGCCGCAATTACCTCACCTTACCCTGAAAGTCCAGAGGGGCTCCTGCCTTATCGGCGGTATTGCCCCCTGCAGGGCCTGCGCTGTGCGAGCTTATCTAAGGCTGAAGCGCCAAACCATCCGTCGCTCTTTCCGCTGAATGGCCTAGACCCGCACTTAACCTTTAACCGCCACCAACCTAACAACACCACAACCACGACGGGCAAGTCCAAGGACCTCGCCTCTTCCTTGTGCTCTGAAGCGCCCTCGGATTTTCTTCCTTCTTCCACATCTCGACCACACCAACAGCTTCCACGGGATGGTCGCTTCACCTTTGTGCCCGTCGTAGGAGATTCACTTCTACTTGCCGTCTCCCGACACGACCCGACGTTCACGACTACGATTCTCCTCCCGCACGCAAGACACCTACCCGAGGAACAGACGGTTTGTGCGTAGCAACTTGCTGACTGGAGCTGCCGGACTTAAGCTAATTATTTCTCCAGCGCCAACCCATATTGGCCCGATAAACATAATATGAGCTCTGTTTCTCCACCATCTTCTCCATCGACGACGTCTTCTTCGGCTCGGCTCTCTCCGATTCCGCTTTCTCCCTCAATATCAGCTTCTCCATCGACTGCATCTTCTCCGACTCGGCTCTCTACAATTATTCCAAGTTCGCCCTCGGTAGCGTCTCTCTTACCCGAGCAAGAAATTTACGACGATAGCGACATCGAGGCCGCCTACCAAGGCTACATTCCCGAATCCTCCTCCGACGTGGGTGATCATCGTTCGAGCATATTCGACTCCGAAGCCGATGCGCAGGTGGACTGGGACCCCGAGTCTGAATCACAATCACAATCACAGCCTTCAGAGTCCGATTCAGAGTCCTTGATGTCACTCGAGATTGACCCTCACGATCCGCTATTTAACGACTCGGACCCTTTCTCTCCCGATCTTGCCGACGAACTAGAGCTTGCGCTCCTCGCCGAAATGGATCAGTTGCCACAGCTTCGCGAACAAAGGATGCCACCCCCCGGTGGCCGAGATGAAGGCATGCGAGGCCAACGTGATGGCGGCGCGGCCCGTCACAATGGCTCAGGCGATGTTCTTGTGGACCTGGAGCTGTACTTCGAACAGGGGAGAAACGAGAGGAGACCTCAAAACAACCAAAACGGCCCTGCTGATGTCATCGACTTAACCAACGAACCCGACAGCCCTATCCAGAGACATGCGCCTCGACCTCCGACGAATCCCAGAAGACAACATTCTCAAGGCAGGAACCCGCCGTCTTTCTCGCGGAGTGACAGTAGCATTCTCGCCGGCAATGCGCCACCCGTCATCGATCTTACCGACGACTCGCCCGAAGTTCCGCGAAGGCGTACGCATGTACCGCCGCCTCCACACCCCCCTCGTCAGCGCGATCGCAGTCGACAGCCGGTCGGATTCATGTTGAACCCGAACGGAAGTGCATTCAGTGGGCTAGCAGCTGGATTAAGGCGCCATCTGTATCCTTTCAGGCTCTTCCCTGGTCCTGAGGACGAGGTACAGCTGCTCGGCATGTTGCACAATCGTATCAATCAAGGGGGAGACCTGAACAATCCCCTTGGGAATATCCAACTTCAATACGAGCACGGTGCTTTTGATCAACGCGCCGAATCACCTAAGCCAGTCCACCAAGCTCCACCTCCCCCTAGACCCGGATATACGAGAGACACCGCCTCTGATTTGGTCGTGATATGTCCCGCATGCAACGAAGAGCTGGCTTACGACCCTGACGTGCCTGTCAATGAGAAGCAACCTGCGCGGAAGGGCAGCAAGCGCCAGCGAAGCGAACATCACTTCTGGGCTTTGAAGGGTTGCGGACATGTAAGGATCAAGATCACACGCGTTCCACTCACTTTACTGATGCTGTACCAGGTTTACTGCGAAGACTGCTACGAGAATCGCAAACCGGTAGCTAAGCGCCCGAATACTGGATTTGGGCGCGACGATGAAAGCAAACTCACCTGTGCAGTCGATGGTTGCGAGACACAGGCTACGAACAAGACAGCCTGGGTTGGAATCTACCTTTGAGCTGCGGCATAGAATGACGCAAAGTAAGTCTTTTAAAGAGACGAATAAGAATTGGCGTCATCCGGTTACATGGATGGCATTAGCTCGGCGTTTGGGGGTGGGACGGCATCGCATGATCGGTCAGAGATTCCCATGGTCACGGTATAGGCTTGCTTTCTCCCTTCAATTGAGGGGCTTGATATTCGAGGAGTCCAGTGAGAGGGACAAGGTCTCTCAGCGGATGATTTTCCTTGTAGCGGCACGCGCTGTACATGATCAAGGACACGAGCACATAGTTTTAGCGGCAGGGAGCGCAAACAATCCCCTGTATAGAGTCTTCTCGTGAATAATATTATTCAGTTGCTCGAAGTAATCATCGTTCGTAACCTCTCTCTTGGGTTTGGTCGCTGCTACTAACGAAAAGAGGAAAATTCTTGTCTACTAATGAAGCAACCGACATGCTCATGCTCTTGCGTCTTTGTGGGTATAATGCCTTCCTATTGCTAATCGTTGACGCGCTGTGATGCTCCGGTCTGAACCTTGTGCCCGTTTATGTCATCCTTTCCGTGTATGCATGTATCAAATCAAAAATCATCCAAGTCATCATCCCAATCTATCGACCCCAGATCCATCTCGAAGAGTGGCGAGGCAGGGTTTGTTACCGGTCCCCCTGACGATAACTGTGTCATTGCTTTGGCTGGGGACTCTATATCCAGCACCTCCTGAGAGGACATCATCAGGTCCTGAGTGCAGATCAAGGGGAAAAAGTCGTCAAGAACAGGCAAAGCTTTTGCAACTGGAGGTTTTGGTGCAGGTTGGTGGTTGCTGCTGATTTCCTGAAGGGTGCCACGATTTGGAAACCGGTTGGGCGCAAGAAGTGGCGGAGCAACATGCCGCTTGACTAGAGGCGTACTGTGTGCTGCTGCAATCGCACCATGTGTGTTCGATTTTGGGCCAAAAACCGCTCGAGGCATCGTATGTTTCTGCCGCTGTGGTTTCTGTATCTGTTCCTTTGGAGCCAGCCCATGTAGGGTTTGGGGTTTGTTCGTAATAGAGGTTGGTGGTTGCGTTGCACAGACTTGTGTCCCTGGGCTGGCTAGCTGTTTATACCACGAACCCAAGTTGCTTCCATGGTCTTGTATGGCCGAGAATTTGCTCTTTTCTGGTGGCAAGTTTCTTTCATTCGCCAGGCTCCTTGTGTCCTTGGGTCGACTGAAAGGTCCGGCAGACCCCTGAGCAGGAGCATTGCTTGGTATTGGAGCACTCAGACGTGAAGGCAGTGCATTCTGAACTCCATCGAAATCCTCTTCAAGCTCTACAGCGAGTTGTGAGGCTGTTGGGAAGAAGTCATCAAAACAATCTTGCACGATTGCTTGTGTGCTTGGTGGAGGCATCTGCGATATTGACGGCCTTGGTGGCGGTAGCATTTGTTTCGATTGGACTCCTGGTGACGGTGCAATCGTCGGTATGGATATGTCCGTCGGCGCTTTGTCTCCTACAGCCTCTATTCTGGGCTTCTGTGATGGTACTGGAGGGGAAGGTATCGCCGTTGATGACTTTGGCAGTGCAGACTTCGGGTATGACAACTCTTTTGGCAGTGAGACCTCTGTTTTGAGCTGGACAGAAGGCTGGGGAGACGGCTTTTGCTTGAATATCTTGTGCCGAGGTGGCTGATGGGTTGGTAATGCCGCTTTCGGCATCATGAAAGGCCTTGATTTGGCCTTCACAGCAGGTCGTGGAGGAGGTCCCATGGAAGCCATTAATGCTGGTGCCTTTTCTGGCGCCGTGAATAGCGGCTTCAGGAGCTGTCGTGTGAGAGCATCTTTGTCTGTTGGTTTCGGCGCGACTCCTTCAGCCGAAGGTTGTCTTTCACTCGTAGTTGCGCCTTGAGCAGGTGACATGGCCGACTTTGTTATCTGTGTGGGACGAGGAGGTGGTGCCATGGAGGCAATTGAGGGTTTGGTCTCTTCTGATGACTCAATTTGAAGAGGAGGCTTGGAAGCCGCGGTTGACGCTAAGGTATCCGGCTCGATATCGGCCAAGGCGGCAGAGGCAGTCTCGGGTTTTGGTATCGGTTCTCCAGACGAATCTCTCTTCTTGTGCGTACCATTTCCTCGTACGAAACGCGCGATCGTGTCTTGACTTGGTCGACAGTCAAATAGAGGCTGCCCAGCCCTTCGCCTGTTCTCTCGGGCCTCCTCTTCCTTGGCCTTTTTTCGTTCTCTCGCTGCCTTGGCCTTGACTGCCGCGCGCTCCTTTTCTAGCTCCTTGCGAATCTCCTCTTGTTTCTCCTTCTCCCATTTCCGTTGTTCGGCCTTAGATCGTTTCGGTTCCTTGTTCGCCTGCTTGTATAGCTTCTGAGCCTGCTTCGATGTCATCGGCGGCCTGTTCGCGGGGCCACCGACGCGCCCGGGGGCGTCTGGAATGACAGCGAAGGTGTTCTGCTGCGGCGCCATTGAGCCGGTGATCCTCTAGGAAGCATCTTCGAGGGGAACGACGTTGGCGCAAATCGCCAGGTCGGAGTGCGAACGACAATTAAGCCTGAATTCGTCTGGTGTTCAAGGTCTCATTCGACCTGGCGGGGCAATCAACACCGACGGGACGGGGATGCGCCTGGAAGCTGTGGAATGGCGGGTGACGCGACGGACGTACGAGGTCACGTGCTTCTGATTTCGAGTGAAGCCACACTTAAACGGCCCCTGCAACTGATCCATTCTACGGTAGAACACCGCCACGCGGGGTACCGTTTCCGCCACAAATCGCGGGGCCTTAATTTTTTTTTCTGCAGCACTAGGATTTTGCAGGTCGCAGTCCGGCCTCGAGAAGAGCAGAATCCCGACCACCACTTCCCATTTATTTTCTGAAGACGGCCAAGAATCATGTCGAAACGCTCTGCTGATGTCGAAATGGGGGACGCCCCCCTCAAGGGTGGTGATCGCCCTGAGGGTATGGAGATTGACGAGAAGGCCCCCGACATGGGCGAGTTCGAGGACGAATTCGAGGATGAGTTCGAGGAGGACGAAATTATGGAGGCCGGTGTTGACGGACGCCCTGACGCAGAGAGGGAGGCTGAGGAGAAGGAAGGTATGATCGCAACGGTCCCGCGACTCAGAACTTAGCTGACCGGTTTAGCTGCCGTCGACCAGGGCACTTTCATCGTCGGACGAAACAAGCTTGAAGCGGGACAGACACTCGCGCCCGACGTGTCTACCTACGAGATGCTGCATAACCTGAGCACGCCATGGCCCTGTCTGTCTTTCGATATCCTCCGCGACAGCCTTGGTGACAACCGCAAGGTCTACCCCGCCACCATGTACACCGTGGCTGGTACACAAGCAGAGAACGCCAGGGCTGGCGAGAACCAGCTGATGGTTATGAAATTCAGCGGTCTGAGCCGTACGGAGAAGGACGACGAGGACTCTGATGACGACGACGAAGATGGCGATGAGGACGCCGAGCCCATTCTTGAGCACAAGGCGATCCCCCTGAACTCGACTACGAACCGAATCCGCGCCCACCAGATCCCCTCGCAAGATGCTTCCAGACCTCCTACCACTCTCACAGCCACCATGACCGAGTCATCCAACATCTTCATTCACGACATTACTCCTCACATCTACTCCTTCGATAACCCGGGCACCGTCATCTCCGCACAGCAAAACAAGCCAGTGTCGACCATTCGCGCCCACAAAGCAGAGGGTTATGCTCTTGACTGGTCCCCCCTTGTTCCCAGTGGAAAGCTCCTCACTGGTGACAACGATGGTCTCATTTACGTCACAACTCGCACCGACGGCGGTGGTTTCGTCACCGACACCCGGCCATTCCAGGGTCACACCAGCAGCGTTGAGGAAATTCAATGGAGTCCCTCGGAACAGTCTGTCTTCTCATCCGCCTCAAGCGACGGCACAATCCGCGTTTGGGACGTCCGTAGCAAGAGCAGAAAGCCCGCGCTTTCAATGCAGGTCAGCAACCACGATGTCAACGTCATGTCGTGGTCACCCCTCACGACGCATCTGCTTGCGTCTGGCGCCGATGACGGCGAATTCGCCGTCTGGGATCTGCGCCAGTGGAAGCAGAGCTCTACCTCTGCTGCCGACAAGCCCTCGCCGATTGCCAGCTTCAACTACCACAAGGAGCAGGTCACGAGTATCGAGTGGCACCCCACAGACGACAGTATCATTGCTGTTGCGGCGGGCGACAACACCGTCACCCTGTGGGACCTGGCTGTCGAGCTGGACGACGAAGAGAGCAAGGATACCGGCGGCGTCAAGGACGTGCCGCCTCAGCTGTTGTTCGTCCACTACTTGTCCAACGTCAAGGAGCTCCACTGGCATCCCCAGATCACTGGCAGCTTGATGGCTACCGGTGACGAGTTCAGTGTTTTCCGTACGATTAGCGTTTAGACGGATGGTTAGTCAAAAGTTAATGGGATACCAACTTTGTTTGTTCATGATAGATGACTTTTTGCGTGTTCATGTTGCTGCTACACTTGGAATTGAAGAAATCTGCATGGCTTGGGCGCTCACACGGATGAGGAGCCGATTGGTAGGAATCAAAAGTCGTATGCTTTGTTACACAAAGCCCTCAGTTCTCTCGTATAACGTAGCATGGTCGATGTTTGCTTCTCTAGGTATGACCCGTTTGTCACAAGGAAGTGTCTATTTCAGGTATTATATTGGATTCTGGGTACGAGATGGATTTTTTTTTTAGAGCCTCATTCGAGTATCCAAAAGCGGCTGAATATTCGGGTAATCCTTTGAGGTTATCGGGATTGTCGAATTTTGCTCAGTGTGACTAGAGACAAGGGGTCGAGACCGAGCGTCTTCGGCATAAATAAGGACGATTCCTCGCTATTTCAACCAAAATTCCCGAGAGAGATGAGTCGAAATTAATCCATACCACTAGATCATCTCGTTCTCTTCAACATGCGGTATCTTGCAAGTCTGGCTCTTCTCTGCCACTTGGCACTTTGTGCCCCTTCTACTCCGGCTAAACACTCCGCACGTACTGCAGCAGTCTTCGAAGTGGACAGGTTCTTCGCGGGAAGTCTTCCACCAAGTACAAGAAACTTGTAAGCCAGACTACGGGACGGCGAGGGACATGTCATTACAAAACTCATTGCTAACGCAAACCGAAACAGTGTGATATTTTCCGTCCAGCCCACCCCTGGGGCCGACTTTGCTAACTGCACCATCAACACGGACACTGGCCCTAAAGTGCCAACGGTCGACAAGGTGGTCTGCACTGACATCAACTCTATCACATGGAGTCTGGAACCGATGGGGACAGGGATGCATTTCAGTGTTTGGTGGGCTTTTACTAGTCATGCTTTGTTGCTGGGCGGAATACACCTCGACGAGTCGTACTTCAAGGACACAACACTCGCAGATGGAAGCAACTCACAGAGCTATGTGGGACCGCACAAGTTCACCTTGGAGACTACCATGGTGATGAAAAACCCCGGGGACAAGAGGGGGATGGAAGAGAGCATGGAGTAGTTGTGGTGTGGCTTGTTGAGGCACTACACGGGGGATAATGAATTTGAATGATCAAGCTTTCTACTTGATAGACATATCTTGGTAATACTAGAGGTCTGCGGTCGAACCTCCGTAGGAATGAATCTAATTCTGATTAGTTTCCTAGCACTATCTTGCAAGAGTCGAGGGTTTCACTCACAGTCTGGTCAGAACAACCAACGGGCGTCTGATACAAGTATGCCCCCGTGTTAATGAACACCTCCTGATTCTCGCAAACAAGCCATGCAGCCACATTGGGTCTGCTAATGTCGGGTGTGCTCCACGTTAGCGTATCGCCCTGGAAGGCAAAAGTTCCATATGTGCCTTTGCTTGCACTAAACCACGTCTCTAGCTTTCTCTGCGTCTTGTCTGTCGGGTTCTCGACATTGAGGTAAAGCGGCGATGATCCAGTCAGATGAACGAGTTGGCCGTCCTCTACTTTGAACTGACCCGCGCTGCTGGGTGAATCGAGGTAGGCTTTGCTGGGCGTGCCAGTGGGCTTGGCCTGGAGGTAGCTGTGGAAGTTAGGCGAGGCCACGGCGCGAATCCAGGACCATCCAGAGACGAGAGTTGTAGGAACAGAGCCGCCGCCACCTGCAGCCGTGGTGGTCACGGTCACAAGAGTGGTAGTTGCGCGAGAAGTCGTGCGGGTATTAGTGCCTGTTGAGATAGGGGTAGTGGAGCTTGAAACAGGTCTGCTGGATGAGGTTGTGGGAGTGCTGGATCCTGGAATACATTGGGAGTAGTAGGGGCTGTCTTAACAGTCAGTGGATGGTTTGGATTGTTGTGATGATAGACCAACTTAAGAACTGAGCAGGTATAGCCGCTAGTGCAGCTTGTAGCTCCAGTCCAGCCACTGCCGCCACCTGTGACCGCGTTAGATCTGACTCCAGCATAACCAGGTGAGTCTATCATGACTTACATTGTCCCCAAGCTGGTGCTGTAGTCTGCGCTACCACGGGACTAGCGAGCAAGACTGCTGATAGGCCGGTGGCCACGACAGGTATCAAGTTCATCTGGAAAGAGTAAAAACGAACGCGAACTAAGTCTTTGGTGGTTGCAACAAGATTTGTTGACAGCTTGGCGAACGACTGAAGTGGATGCCAAGTGTGTATGGTTATATACTCAAGGAGGATCAAAGAGGCTTTTACTCACGTTGCATTCAATTCCAAAAACCTGTCAGCTGAAGGGCAATGACGGAACTAGCTGCTCCTCTCCTTATGGTCCATCTTTGGCTCCTGCCCTGAGAGCTCCGGGAGTCATGCAATGTGTTCTGCAGGCGGCGGTGGTAAAGGCTATATTTGACCAAACTCATCGAGGGAACGGCGTCCCGAATAGATTAAATAGAGAATATGAGGTTGCAATGCGATTGATTTTCGAAACCGAGATGAGAATAGCGCCCAATGTACATCACGTTGTACGGTGTACTGGCCTGAAGGAGAGCATCGGCGGAGGGAAGTCTTCCGGGCCGGAAGTGGCTGCCGGAACGCTGGGACCAATGCTACGTCCATTTGGCAACAGTTGAGACTTCCATCATCACAACCAGCGTTTGACATGATTGAGAGCCAAAGTAGCTGAACAATACAAGATACCTCACTAGCTACTCACAATGTTCCAGGAACCAAACGACCAAGCGGGAGGTGAAATCAGCCAACTTGAGGGACAGTAAGAAAGCGTGAGTTCTTATGTGATCGACGGCGTACACTCGATCAAGCTGCTGCACGACCGATGAATCCGCTCAAGACATCAAGTAGAAAGGGATCAAGTCCAAGAACCCTAGCGCCATGACACAAAAGCTGCCAAAATTCCAACCGGTCATCACCGCCACTCTCTAACGAGCCGATACAGTTGCCGCCTCCAGTTGCACCAGCAACGAACGTCAGTGTCAACAGAACCCAGCCAATGGCATCTTCCATACAAGTACTGCCCGAAGGCTGTCGAAACTCAATAGTGCGGCTGCTGTCGTGCCCTAGCAAGCGGGCAAAGTTCCACTTGTAGACTTTGCCGTGAACGAAATCTCTCTTTCTCCCATGTGCTCTTCCATACGCACTGGATGCCGGAAAGAGGCACATCGCTTCAACGACGGCAGTAGTCCCTCGTTGAGCCGCAATATCGAGAGTGTCGAGACAGTCTTCGAGGGTCTGGCAACGAGATAGCACCGGGTTCCGGCGGTTGCTCTGGCACCAGTAGGCGGCAGCTCTGTCCTTCGGTACGAGGGCATCGAAGCAAGCTTCATATGTCATGATTGCCTTGCCCAAAGAGGCCAGTTGGAAAGACGAGAACTCCTGATCTGCCTGGCTGACGTGTACGTGAGTGCTGCACTGGGGAAGCATCTGAACGGACGAGTGCTTCTGGACAGCAGAAAAGATGTTGTCTGCATCGGACAACCACTGGGACTCGAGGCTAAAGACGGGAGAAACTAGCTCAAGTGCCCCTGAGTCGGCTCAGCATCAGAATTCAGCATTTGTTGCGTGGCTTGATATACTGACAGTTGTTCTTGGCAGGATTCTGAGGGATCGTGATCTCCTGGACAATGGACCATTTGCGGTAGTTCCCATCCACCTTTTCCTTGACATGATTGCTGACACCTTTCTTGGCCAAGCGACTGCTGGTGTCTTGGGCCATGGATAGCCAATTTTTGTGCTTCTTGCTGCTATTGAGAGATAGCTCAAGCTCGAAGCCAAAGTTGAGGGCCTGGTAAATGGCCATTTTGGAAGAGGTTGTATCTAAAGACTATATTGGAGCTTGGGGGTTGGTTCAAGAAAAAGGAAATGCTTGCTATCTACGAGTCCTCACTTGAGAAACACGGGAACATGTCTTATATTCTACTTCTCAAGTGAATACTAGATGAGATTCACCCGGCCTTCAGCGAGTTTGAACATGTCCATCGATCATTGAGCTTGCGAATGAGCTTGGTACGACTCATAGACGCCAACTTCATCGAGACCGCGGCCTATCCAACGGCCCTCTTGTCAACATCGCCACCTGGGCGACCCTTTCACTCGACGTGAAACATACCGCTCCCGAGACTTGAGATACAATACCTTGTAGTTGCTTCGAAGGTGAGCCAAGGGAAGCCAGCCACAGGCTAACACCAATCGATGCCAGTTCCTCGTCCGGCGAGACGCTCATGGCTAGCGCTCAGTGCTATGCAAGAATGGTTCCTGGCGATCCCAAAATATCACGACAAGGAGAGTTCATACCCCTGAGGCTCAACTCAACGTCGAACAGAGGAGGGTGGGGGCCATATCAGGCTAGAATGTACGCATCTTACTTGTTCCTGAATGAGGGTTGGCTGTCAGCCCAAGGCGCTTCGAGCTTTCTGGAGGCAGCCTGGTCTTCTAGGGCAAGATCAACTCGATAAGGTCAGAGAGTCGGCAGGGTCAGGACAAGACTAGACCCAAGATGGCCGACACCACATGAGATATCCCCGACATCCCTGGAGAGAAACATGGTACCTGTCCCCTGAGCCTTTCGCGCTGAACTAGGCGCCGGTCACGGCCGTGAAGGTGTGAAAGACCAACTTGGAGGGGCGGCGAGAGCCGTGGATCGAGTTGGGAGTAAGGGGGCGACGGGCGCTTTGAGGGCTGGGGGGATTGTGACTTTGCAAGACACCTGATGGGGTCATCTGACGCAACGTCAAAGGGTGAGTGAGGGGTTGTTGGTTAATGGGCTCGATGATCCTAGACACTTTGTCCAAAAGAGCCGCCGAGGGCAGACAAACATTCTATTCTGAGAGCCGAGGGTGTTGGTAGTCCTTTAGGGATCGTGTGTTGCCGTCACTCGACGATGGCCAGCCAGCGTTTCGCGAGATCGTGAGTTCCCCTCACATATACACGGAATGCCAAGACACGAGTTTCAACTTGACCCGACACTGTGAACGCTTGCTGGTGGAAGAGGTGTAAGACGGTAGAACTTGGTGCCCTTTACCCCGGAAGGGTCCGCACTAAGGCGAAGTAACCTCGCGCAAAAGAGCGTCAAAATGTCAGAACTCATGAAGTCTGAAGCTTTAATGACAGGGAGGTCGAAGGTAGCATATGGAGCATGGCGAGACCATAAGGTACGGTGGTGTTGAGTAAGAACGATGGGTTAGATAGCAACGAAGCGCAAGAAACAAGATGAAGAATGTTTTCAGCATTCTGATAACAGGAACTATACCCATAGAAATTGCTCACATGCATTAAAGCCCTTTGACTGTTGGAGTGGTCAGCAATGATAACGAAACGTCAGTTGGAGAAAACAGCAAGTCATGAGGATCCAGTGACTCGGGAACCATGCAGAAGACACCGATCCGGCGGCCTGCATTGCTAGACAGATGGGACAGCGATCTGGAGTACATGCAGCAGGCCGCCCTAGGAGAACCCAAAGGTCGATCCAATTGGCAACGTGCCAGGTGTAAAGTAGTGTGCGTAAGGCGTAAGAGATGTGATAGTGACAACTTCCATTGCTTGCAGCGACGGGTGTGGAGTTTTCGAGTGTTTTAGTTGAAGAGGACAGCGCGGGGCGCAGCCAATGACCAAGATTTAGTGTTCCCTCGACTGTGCTCCGGAGCACCTGGAAGGTTCCTCGGTCGCCGACCCCACACTTACCGCTGGAAAGAGAAGCTGACGAGATCACTGCCGTCGCTGACGAATGCCCTCACTCACACTCATTCACACTCACACTCACACTTACACTCACTCTTGTTCTCACCCGCGCCCTCACTCTGGCAAGTTCAAGTGAGCCTTTCTCATAAGCCAGGCTGCCGCATCCCCACTATATAATAACCGCGTGAGAACGAAGAGAAAACACCACGGATCTGCCGACGACTTCATCTCAATTACTCTACTATACACAGCGACATCCAACTATTATCTCATTCCGCAACACCAAAAACTCACATCTCTTAGCCGCCAAAATGGTCGTCCTCCACGCCACAACGCTCACAGAGTTCACAAACCTCCTCTCATCAAACACATACCTCGTTGCCGATTTCTACGCAGACTGGTGCGGCCCATGCCACGCCATCAAACCGATATACGAATCCCTCTCAAACACTCACGGCCAGCCAGGCTCCCTCGTGTTTGTAAAAGTAAACGTCGACTCCGCCCAAGATATCGCCCGACGCTATGGCGTGACGGCGATGCCGACCTTCATGTTCTTTGAAAACGGTCAGCCCTACAACGGCGGACGGAGCGTCATCCGCGGCGCCGATCCCAGGAGCCTGCAGACCACCGTCCAGGAGCTGGGTGGGCTGGCCAAGAAGAAAGCCGCCGAGGCGGCTGCACAGAAGGCCGAGGCCGAGAGGAAGAAGAAGGAAGCTGCCGCAGCCGCCGAGAAGAACGTCAAGCCTGATGATGGTTCCACTGTCTCTGGCGGCTACACCCTCGGCGGCAATACGGGCCCGAGGTCGGACTGGAAAATGTCCTTGAGGGGGTGATTGCCGCCGTCGCGTTTCTCATCATTTCAAGCAGAGTATCACACTGCGGCTGTCGCGCCGCTATGCACATGGGAGTCGGAGGACGGGTTGAATTTTTGGCCGTAGCGTGGCAGAAAAACATCAAAATTGTTTCATTGTATTAATTCTCCAAACTTTTCATGCCCCTGATTCCTCATTTGCGCCGCTTTGTTGCTTTATTTGACCACCCAGAAAATGCTGCCCAACCGATATCCTTTGACTCTTTGGTCTGTATGTATGAAAATAATAATACAAGAAATGGAGATATATGCCGTCGTCCTCGATCATTTCTTTGCAGCCGTTGTTGTGTGGGGTATCTGTTGTTCTTGATCATGATAGATGCGCCTCGTCGTATCGTACCTAAGCGGTCAAATCCATCGCTGTCGAAAAGAAAATGTAAAATTGAATTCAAACCCCAAGAAACTTCTGTCCTCAGACAGAACTCCGCGCATGTCTCTGCCTGTTCGTTCCTACCTGCCGTCATCGGCAAGCTTACCACACTTGACGCAGATCAGACGTTGTCTGCCACCAACTCTCTTCGGTTTGAAATCCTTGCTCGCACATTTTTGACAAGTCATTTGTTCGCCATCTTCGCTGGTATACTCGGAGCTTAGACGGCTGACAACCGAGTTCCGAAGACGATTCCCAACTCGCGAATTATCTGGCTGTAGTAAATGTTCATCTACCTCAGCTTTATCAGCAGCAGCCTCAATGCTCTTCGTTGTGCCTTTGTGCTCTTCTTGCACGGCCAAGTCGTATATGCCCGCACCTAAGCTCTTGCGGCGGGAGGCTTTGGTTCCATTACTAGCCGACGTTTGCATCGTGTCTGCTGTGCTCATGCTATTTCGCCCTTGGCCAACCTGCGATTGCGATGTATTCACGTTACTGAACGACACCGACGATCGCAAGGATGAGATCCCACGCCATCGATTGAGATTCCAGAAAGAATAGCTGGCGCCCGCAGGATCAAGTCGAAGCTCGTCGCTTTCGTCGTCATCGGCGGATAGGAAAGAGAAACTCGGGGTCGGAGGAATGGACGGAGCCCGATCGCGGGAAGCCCGGCTCGATGTGGGACTAGCTGGGAGTTGCGGACGTGCCGGTGGTGATGATCCACTGTATGGTTGTTTTCGCGCTTCTGATGCCAGGTTGGAGGCACTGTTGTTAATTGGCGTCCGTGACGTCTTGTTAGGCGATAGAGACCGGGGGCTTTGAGATGCTGTAATGATCATGGAGCTCGGGCGCCCACTTTCGATTCCATGCCGCCACGTATTGATATCGGAGCTCAGCTGAGCACCACCAGGGGCTGCCAGGCGGGAAACCGAGCCCCGGCGTGAGCGCGATTGGCTACCGACACTTGTGCGCGTTGCTACACTTCCGCTGCGTCCAACAATGCTTCCTCCCATGCGGCGGGAGAAAGTTGAACCCGTTTCCCAGTTCTCATGGCGGCGTTTGATGTATGCACAGTCCTGGCGGAAGACCTTGATGCCCCCAGATTGGTCCGTGGTGACAAGAATTTGCCCATCAAAGTGTTTCGACTTCTCGATGTAAGCGGGCGATTCTTCCGGCCTTTTGATCTTCTGCTGCTTGATCTGAGGCTTTTCGTCGTCCGAGTTACCTGCTTGGCTGGCAATGGACTCCTCGAGACTCATCAGAGTGACTGGGGGAGGGTTACAGAGGTCGTAAAGAGGATCTCCCGAGCCACCAAGGAGCTGGCGCGATTTGGTCGGAGCGAATATTGCTGTTGAAACTCGATCTGAGTGGGCATCAAAGTATTCGCAAGGCTTCTCCTTGTCTGATTCTGCGGAATGCACAGACCAGATATACGTTCTCTTGTCTTCGCTGCCAGACACTATCCACTGTCCGTTGTCGCTGAAGTCGGCGTGAATTTGACTGCAAGTATTTTCGTAGCCCTTGAACTTGGAATCCAGGCTCTTGTCGCGCAAATTATAGATGCGTACTCTTGAGTCGTTGGATGTGATCAAAACCTTAACTTCGTCGTCAATGACCATCGTCTTGATACCAGTAATCTTGCTGCCCTTGGCATTCTTGCCTCTCGATGATCGCACATGCAACTGAGAGTTCTGTTTGAGGCCCTCCGTGTCGTGGAACATGCACATGCCAGAGAGCCCTCCAGCTATTGCAGTCTTCCCGTCAGGCGAAAACGCCACAGCCGTGATGAGATCAGACAATTGGGTAGAGTAAGCTACAGCTTTGTCCGGAATACTCCAGAGACGCAGTGTCGAGTCGAGGGACCCCGCAAGGAAAAACCGGTCGTCAGTAGGATGGAACGCTATTGACGTGACAAAGTCCTTGTGTTTGAACGTGCAGAGACATTCTTTCCGGCTGATGTGCCATAGACGAACAGTCTTATCCATCGACGACGACAACAGAAAGTTGTTCTTGCTCCAACTGAGGTCTAGTACTTCGCCGGTATGCCCTCGGAACTCGTGAATCGGCTTGCTTCGAAAGACAGGTGCACTCAACCTTTCTCCACTGGCCCCGTTTGCGTTTTCCTCCTCTTCGTGACGACGCCGTTCCTCATGCGTCGTTATCACAGCCCATACTCTCACAACTTGGTCTTTTCCCGCAGCAGCAAAATACTTGCCATCGGTGCTGAATTCCGTTGCCCAAATAGCTCCGCTTGTATTCGATCGTCGAGTGTCGATTGATGCTGTTGCTGTCGTATTCGTGTCGTCTTTCGAGTCGGATTGTGGAACGAACAGCTCCTGAGCAAGAAACATGCGATTGAACTCGCGGATCTTCTTGCTGTGTGCCTTGACCCGGATATACCGTGGGGGTTCTTTGTGATGGGGTATGTATCCGGACCCAATGACTGAACCAAAGGCCTGGGCATTGGTCCCATCTATTCGGTGATCGCTGAAGACAGAGTCCTCGTCGTCTTCGCGTCTTCGTCCTCCTCGCATACTCAATCGACTTAGAAATGATGGCCCTTTTCTACACTAGGTTAGTACCACTAGCATGAATGAGGGGACTCAAGAGTGCGGACTTTTTGTCCTTGGTGGCATCGAATGCATGCGCAGGAAGCTTCGTTGGCTGCTCTGGAACCTGAGTAGGACTATCGGGGCGTTTGCGAAGCTGAGGAGGAACAGTATGGCCAGTGTTGGTTCGCATCAGAATGTGCTGTGGAAAATTAGCAACCAAAGGCTATCCTACAGCCATGCCAACGGCGGCGACGAACATGAGATAGCGGGTCAATTGCGGCAGGAGATTGGACGGCGACTGGCGAGGGCTTGTCGGCCTTGCCGTCCTTTGCATTCGGCGTTGTACTCCGGACGAGCTTCGTAGGTGTCTTCTTGGCAAAGGTCGGAAAACTGCTGCCTATACAACGATTAGCATCCACCGTATGCGCTACACAGGGTCAATGACGGTCCCCGGTCTCAATCTTGGAGAACTAAGGGCCCAGTGCGTGACAGATCCGCATATCTTTACGTACCTTGAGACTCTGAACCGCCAGGTGACTTCTGGGCAGTCGAGGAGCCTTCACGACTGAGGGGGGTCAAGAGACGAGGTTCAGAAACGGGTGCCGGGGGCGGCAGTGGTGGTGGTGCCTGGCCATCTTCGCGACGGCCAGCGTCCATGGATTTTATGGCAGAAGACGTAGGGGTCGACATTTCCCATTATGCGAACGCCGACGAGGAGGACAGCCGCGTACAGAGTTGCAGGCACTTGGGCCGTTTGTGGGCGCGAGAGGTAAGCGCGGGTAAGCTGAGTAGGTCGTGGGCCTGAATTCGAGGTGTGGTGGTCGTCGGTAGGTGGTTGAGTGATTCAAGATGTAGTAATACGAATGATCCGAGACACCCGAGCTTCACGAATGGGATTGGAGCAGTGTGACGACGGTGGGCGGATGATTTGACGGTCCAACGGGGAGGCCGGAATTCGCAGACGGCCGATATTGCCCGTCGCCGCGGGTGGCCGTGAATTGGACGGTCGGGCCTGTCTACTGGGTATATCGCTCTACTGGATTCCCGTCGTTCCCGATACGAAATTTCTGTGGAAACGAGAAGAAGCGGACTTTGCGCTGGGCGCGGCGCGAGGTTTTCTCCCAAAGGGAACCGGCGCCCGCTTGCTCGGCCGTCGTTGGTCAAACGCGGTCGGTGGTGGTGTTTTCTGGTGGTTGGGAGACTGGGTACGTATTACGCGGGTTCGGATTCGTCCAGTCCGCGTATTCCGTATGCTAAAGCAAGGCACCCACGCAGCCCGCGTTTCCACCCTTTCTTTGATGAACAGCTAGGTAAGGTATAGCTGGTGTTGCCCGGTAAGCAATTCCAGAACCTGCTAGTTGCCGTATGCGGGCGATTCGGATTGGCTTGGTAATTTGACCGTAAGGTTATGGTTATGTCTGCAACGTATCTGTACTCGGAAGAATACGCAGTACGCAGGAAAGTAATCAAGAAAGACAAAGTTGCATGTCTCCGTCGATTCTCGGCTGGATCCGCACAGCTTCCCTTGCAACTGTCCAGGATGCACCCGCTTCGAAGAGGGCAGAGTGTGGGGGAACAGGAACGCAGAAACGTCGCGTTTCTTTTTCTGGCGCAATGAGTCGGGACAGATGAGACTGGCCCAGATCTGACCGTATCGTGTGTACCCTGGCCAGATCTAAAAGCGAAAAATAGAGTCTGGAGTAATGGATACGGAGCCGAGGCACGAGGCAATTGGCGATTGGGTTTGCGCGCAGTTAATACTCGGAGCGGAGATGACGATGTCTAAGGTACGCTGACGATGGTTTGTTCCTCCCTGCAGAGTGCGCAATGAAGACTTGCAAGAGTATTTGTCTCGAAGATGGAAGCCGACGGAAAGGATGAGCAGGGAAATGATCGAAATGGAAGAGAAACGTGGAAAGAGGAAGGCATAGAGAGTGGGACCGCAAGGTACCTAAGCGAGGTAAGGTAGTGGAGGAAAGTGCGCCGAAAACAGCAGGTTGGCGTCAGATATAAGAAACGATTACGAGGGAAATCGAAGACATGGAAGCCTCAATCACTCATTCTGTCCCATGAGGTAGCACAAGGCAAGGCGAAACCCAAGACGACACACACACAAAATCACATTGGAGGCTTGGAGCACTGACACCAGGCTGGAACTTGGAACTGGATCGCCTGCTTGCTGATGGCGACACTGGACGATCGCCACCAGCCAGCTTTTTGATGCGTGCTCGTTCCTCGATAACCAGGGGCACAGTAGAACCACCCTCCAGAAGAGTCAAGGCTGTATTGTGAATGCAGAATGCCGCAGCCCTCTCAGCAGCCTTTGAATATGGCACTCTAGCAGCTGCAGCTGACCGTGGTTTAGTTGGGCTCTAAACGTACCTAGCCTTGAGGAGACACTCAACTCTGCTAAGGCCAACAACTAGCTAGCCAAGATCAAATCCATCCAGACTCCAAACATGGCGTTTTGTTGGAAAGTTTAGACTGTCTGGTTTGCAGTTCATAGTAAGAAATGAGTATTGGACACATTTGCGCACTCCTCATCGCTTCCCCATAAACCTCCCCGCCATTCAATTGTGCGCGCCGGCAAACTATGCTCCATGGATGCGCCGAGGAAATGAATATGCTAGGTATTACTACGTATGTTGAGTACGGATAAGGCAAGGGTACTTTGAGCAATGGCAGGGTATCAAAACGATGACGAGACCTATGACGTCGATCTACACTCACCCAATTGTGCCTGAACTCGACCTAACTCGCCTACTGCGTAGGTAAGCCGGGCGATGAGCACGCACCGCACGGGGGTTTTGGTTGATACCCTTGAGAGGGACCAAAGGGCTTACGTGCCTGTATTCATAAATGGCAACTAAGGTATGAGTGATTTTCAGGGCAATTTGCTGAAATAAATGACTTCAGATGACTCGTGTCTACTTCGGAAAGGATCTTGACCTCGGTCGTGATACGAAGCAAGCACCTGGTAGCGAGGCAAGTCAAGTAGCATCTCCGACCCTTCTGAGGCGTCGGGGATTCATCCAGTGTCCCAATTGCACAATGAGAGGGAACCTTGAACACCGGCCTGGAGCTGAGGGTCTCTCGACTTCTAGGATCATGGAGGGAAGACCCAAACCCAATTGTGCTCCCCCTTTCGGCCTTTCACGTGGGCATGGCTGAGGTAGATTTTCTTGAGCACTTGGAGAACCTTGATCATCTGAATCCCTGAGAGGCTCTGAGAACTGGAATGGGAGGACCTAAGACGAGAATCGTTATCGGACCTGTCTCCGATAGATAGCGATAACGATAAGAGAAAGAAACATGGAATCCAAGATACGTACCTACCTTACCTTAAGGTACCTCAACCCCGCCACCGGGCACCTCAGCCCAGCACTTCTGCCGTCACTTTCGGAGATACAGTGCAGTGACGGCCTAAAATGATGCGCAGTGCATTCCGTTCCCCAGCAGCTACCTAAGGTAGAGCCCAGAGGTAATTCAATCTGCCAATCTGCGTCCAGATATTTTCAAACATTCTCGATCTTCGTCATCGTCGCAACTTCATTTTCTTTCCAACACGAACCTAGCACTTTCTTGTCCCCTTCCTCGCGTGCTTCAATAGCACACCCTCCTAGAAAATGAAGCTTGTTCCGACCAAGCCGTCGCAAAATATTGCCGAGGATGCAGTAACCCTTTTGCCCGAAGATTCTGAGGATATGGCAAGTCCACGAACCCACTCTATCCCGTCGCCTGATGCGCCCAACGCTGCGACGTCTTGCGACGAGATGCTATTCACAACACACCAAACCAGTCCGACTAACAGCATAATAGTGGCATGCCTACAACCTCATCACACCCGGCGACCTCGTCATGGCGCATGCCGTGAGGAAAGTCGTCGCCGAAACCAAAACCGGCAGCACGATTTCTGAACGAGTCCACACCGTCCTTGCGATCCAAGTCAAGAGCACATTCTTCGACCCCATTGTCGGCCAGCTTCAGGTCAGCGGCGTCGTCAAGTCGGAAAATGCCTACGTCAGTCTGGGTCAATACCATACGCTTGACCTCGAGGTCTCTCGCCCCTTCACGTTAAGCAAGCCGCAGGGCTGGGACTCGGTCGCCAAAGACACATTATCAGAGAGCCTGTCGGACGACAAAGATGGCGCTATGGCTGCCGTCGTCATGCAGGAGGGCATCGCCAACATCTGCCTCATCAGCCAATTCCGCACCGTCGTCAAGCAACGAATCGAAAGCGTCATACCCAAAAAGCGAAGCGCCGCAACCGAAACCTCACAGGGCATGACCCGCTTCTATGAAAAGACGCTGACCGCTCTTCTCCGAACCGTCAACTTTGATACCCCGAGACCCCTGCTCCTCGCCAGTCCTGGGTTCACCGCGGCCGATTTCAAAAAGTACATTGCGGACGAGGGGAGGGACAAATCAGACAAGAAGCTGTCGGGGGTCGCTAGGGAGGCGGTCGTCATTCACACAAATTCGGGCCACGTGCACAGTCTCAACGAGGTTCTCAAGAGCCCTGAGATGGGCAACAAGCTCAAGGACTTCAAGTTCACCAAGGAGACAAAATTGATGGATCAGTTCTTCGAACGACTCCGGTTAGAGGACGGAAGGGCGTGGTACGGAACAACGTCCGTGGCAAAAGCGGTCAACGAAGGTGCCATTGGCCCTGGTGGCGGCGTCCTCATCATGAATAACTCGCTATTCCGCAGTTCGGATATTCCAACAAGGAAAAAGTACGTGGCCATGGTGGACAAGGTTAAGGCGGATGGCGGCGATGTCAGGATTCTCAGCAGTGACCACGAGAGCGGCAAGCGGCTGGACATGCTGGGCAGTGTTGCCGCCATTCTGTCCTACCCCATCCACGACCTGGACGACGATGAGGATGAAGATAGCGCTGCAGCTAGCGGTGAAGCTGGTGGCGAGTCAATCATCTGAGTCGAATGCGGATACATATATATATGAGTAAATGATACCAAACAAGTGCATTTTGAAAAGAGAGATGCATAGAAGTAGGAGATTCAAAACACAATATAAACTCATAAACTTGTGTAGGTGACTCGGCGCATCTTCAATTCCCTTCATGTTGGGGCATACGATAACGTGGAAAGCATAATACCCGATCTTAAAGTAAGGTAGCGATGGAGGGGCTTCAATGGCGGGGTAATCAGCGCTGCCCATTGCCCCTCCCCCTCTCCTTTCCGGTCCAGGCCCATGCCCTGGCATAGGCACCCGAGCATCCTGGGCCATCGCCTGTGCTCACTAAACCGCTGGGGTGAGAAACACAATTCGGGATCCAATGAACAGGAGTCTCTGACAGTGCGCAACAGCTCGGCACAGCAACACCGAACATGCAGCCGACGGGACAGAATGGATGGTGCAAATGGCGGGGGATCACTCCTCATCTTATCCTGGGCCGGAATGACTAATGGCCTCATTCGAGAAGACGGACAATGCCCAAATTGCGAATGCAAGTGCTCTTGGCCAGCTCATCTGTTTTCTTCACCTCATCTCATCTTCAACGGCGCAAATTCATTAAACCCATCGCTTTTTCCGCGCACCGTTCCCACAACATGGCGTCCGCACTCACACTTCAGTCCAAGCAGAAGCTGAACAACGGCCTCGAGATCCCCGTGCTCGGTTATGGCGTATGACCCCCCCCCCCCTTGCGCGATTATCATGATCTTGTTACTGACAAGGACATAGCTATGGAAGACGTAAGTACAACTGAAAACACATCATAGCAACCAACATTGCCAACACCGACTGCTAGTGCGCCCGAACAAGCTGAAGAGGTCACCACTGAAGCTCTCAAAGTTGGCTACCGCCATGTGGGTTCCACGGCATAAGCCTCGATTTACGTCACCTACTAACTATCATGACAGGTCGACTCGGCGGCTTCGTACAAGAACGAGGCCGGCGCCGGAGCTGCTATCCGTGGTGTCGAGGATATTCCCCGCTCCGATATCTTCTTCACTTCCAAGGTTCGCTACATCAACTACGACGATGCCAAGGACCAAGTAGAGGATACTCTAGAAAAGACCGGCCTCGACTACATTGACCTGATGCTGCTTCACTGCCCCTATGGCGGCTCAGAAGGCCGCAAGGGTGCCTGGAAAGCCCTCGTCGAGGCCCAAGAAGCTGGTCTGGTCAAGTCCATTGGCGTCAGCAACTACGGAGTGCACCACCTTGACGAGCTCGAGACGCACATCAAGGAGCTCGAGGAGGAGCGCGGCGGCAAAGGCAAGGGGGGTGCCATCAATGTCGCACAGTACGAAATCCATCCATGGTGCGCGCGCAACGACATCGTCCAGTGGCTTCAGAAGCGCGACGTCGCTATTGAGGCTTATAGCCCTCTGGTCAGAGGCGAGAGATGGGGCGACAAGACTCTCAAGGCCTTGGCCGAAAAGCACGGCAAGTCTGAGGCCCAGATCCTGCTGCGTTGGAGTTTGCAGAAGGGTTATATCCCTCTCCCCAAGAGTGTGACGCCCACTCGTATCTTGGATAACACCAAGATTTACGATTTCCAACTGACGGACGAGGACGTCAAGAACTTGGAGACAGACGAGTACTCCCCAGTTTGCTGGGACCCAACTGTGAGCCCCTTGGACGGGCCAAAGAGCGGTTGACAGCATCCAGGGTCACTAGCGATGCAGCATAGCTTGAGCTCTTCCTTTCTTAGCGACACATGTGTCCATTATTATAATCAGAACAATAGACGCAGCAAAGTACCATGCATATACAAAACAAAACGCGCGTTACCCACAGATGCATGCCATGAGGCCGCAGCACCCGGCCCTCAAAATGACGAAAGAACCTCTTGTGATCACGTTAATAATCGCTGAAAACCAGCGCTTGCCCGACGACCTCGCCTTTTCTTCGACCTCTACTTATTGAGCTGAGATCTAATCCGGCCGTGGGCGTAAGAATGGCCTGGCAACACCGAGTGACAGGCAGGGTTTGAAGACAATGAACAAATCCACATTCTGCTCCGCGCTAGGACTTCTTGTCATATCTCCTATCTGCCCCCAGCACTTGAACTTAGGATGACTACGTCGAGAAATAGAGTTGAGACTGGCAATGAGTTTGTTGTCAACATCGAGGCAAAGGTCTATCGCTCTCAAAGTTAGTGATGACTCCAAACCAGGGAACTCTAAACTCTTTCACAGTCTCGCAATACCCTATTTGAAGGCTACTGCGGTAGCGAGCGCTGTGTAAACTTGGGAGGTCGCGGTCGCCCTTGAGACAGGTTCTCGTCGGTCTGATGTCTTACCTTGTTATACATTAGATACTTAGTGAGAAGAAGCCCCATTAGTATACCTAGTCGATACTTAGAAGGCGACGCATACTACCCACAAACTTTTGGACCCGTAGGAATTTGTGTTGTATGATGTCAATTACTCCAACATGTTAGAAGTCTAAAGACTTGTGCGTTCTGAACATCGAAGTTTTGACCACAGCCTTCGTTCATCTCTGGTAATCTCACCAGGACAACCAATGACTAATGCGAATAGCCCGGCCGGTACTATCACTCCCGCGACATTTACTCCCATGTACTTTCGTTCTGTTTCAAAAGGCATAATGACCCGACATTGAAAGCTAGCTAGAGCCAAGTTACCATTCGATCTGTGCAAGTTTCAGACGACCATTCCGCAGCGTATCCGCTAGGCTCTCGTCTATTCTGGTTGCAAGCCCTGCCAACCCACTACCTCATTGTTCAGAACAAAGTTCTGACTTTTGAGGGACTTCCATTGAATAGAGTTTGCTTTCAACCTGGGCATTGACAGCTCAGACTACCCTAAAGCTAAGGTATTTGAACCTTAACTGAGCTCGTGCCAGAACCACAGCAACTACATGCTTGACTACAATGCTCGGGGTGGATTGTTGTTGAAACGAAAGGAGAGCCTAGAGAGAAACATATGCCTCGTCAAGACCTTTTCCAGATTAATTCGTAAGCGATAATTATGTTGTGAAGATTTCCCTCCCCTGACACTGTCGCCGGTGAATATTTATGTGTTGCTGACAAGGGTTGACAACTGAAGGAAGACGACGGTAGGGTAACTTATCTCGATAAGACAAATTAATCAACCATTCGGATGAATCAGGGAGCTCAAAACTTCAGGGCAGCTCGTTTAATCGGCCAATTTTCGTATTGAACTAGGTCTCCCACTTGAAACCGTTGCGGGGTTGCGTTGACTCTTCCGAGTCTAGCTCAAAATCTTCAGCTTGCGATGGATCCGGTGACTACGACGAACGGGCAAGTCACAACAATGCTCAAGCTTTGAGGCGTGCAAAACGTGTATTGTATTCTCGGATCTATGCCGTAGAATATAGTGCCCCGGGTCGGTATCCCGTAGTGATGTGATGACTTCCGCTCTGCCAGGTCTGACATGCGCTCTGAGCCTCTGTTGCTTGATGATTCTGGCGAGTCGCGCCAACAGAGCACAGGCGAAAATGAACTCTGAGTTGCGCAAGAGGAAACAGACGGACGATCTCATCTATATCATTCCGCCACTTACCGTTGCGCTGGATGCCGATCTACCCGTGTGGGCAAAACTAATTTCTCCGTAGGCTGAACCGACCCATGATAGGGGGCATGTCCACCTTTATTACCAAATGTTTCAACTAGGGGCAGTATCAACTAAATGAAGGCTTACAGACTTATAAGAACAAAAGCATGGGGCTTGGCAATCCTTCTCACGATAGTCAACCGCATCACGCTCTTCTTCGATTTTGTACATTTCCCAACTACAGAGACAGGATCTCTCGTCATTCGTTTCCCGTTATTCTTTTCACTCAACAGTCCTTACAAGATGCGCAACTCGATCATCGCCGCCGCCGCTTCCCTGGCTCTGGGAGCTAGAGCCGACATCTACCCCAACTATGAGTATGGCAACATGTTCTACCTTGGCCCTACCACCGGTGGCCAGTATATCACCAAGGCCACCTACAACATGGAGGTCCCCAACCCGCCCACAAACTGGGTGAAGACCGATGAGACTCAGCGCTGGCTCTCCCTCTGGATCGGTGTTCAGGACAACCCCAACAACGGCGACGTGCTCAACATGAACTTTGTCCAGCCCCTCCTCAACTGGGGACCCGATAACTCCGTCTGGGGCTGCAGTGCTCCCAACACGCAGTGGTGTGCTGCTGCCAGCACTTACCAACCCAGCGGTCAAATTGGCCAGGCCTACGTTCCGGTCAACAAGGAGGCCACTCTTGAGTTTGAGAGTATGTTTCCACGCCTGATTCGATTGCGAGATCGATCTGCTAACAGTGTCGTAGTTTCTCTCAACTCCTCCACCGACATGATCGACCAAAAGATCTGGCAGAACGGAGACCTCATCTCTTCCGAGTCTGACTGTAAGTGACGCCCATATCAACTTCCAAGACGAATGCTGACAACCCACTACAGCCAAGGGCATGAGACCTGCCGTCTTCTACTCTGGCAACGAGTGTTACGGTGATGGCTGCGGTACTCTGCCGGCTTACAAGTACACCAATATCACCCTTGTTTTCGACAAGGCTGTTACGAACTTGGCCGACATAGTCTCTTACACCAACGCTACCCACACGGAATGGCAGACGAAGGACAACGGTATCACCTGGACCGTCGACTCCATCACCATCGCGGAGGATAACTTGACCGAATAAGCCGACAATCTGACTCAAATCTTTGAGATTGTTTGTTCAAGGCTTTCGATTCCTGTAGATACATTATCACCAACGCCAGCCGTATCGGACTTGGCACATGTGTTGTAAAACCATTGTAGATATCAAATTGCACATACTCTAGGGCCAGGCGTTATTGCCTGCTAGTCATCTGTACAAAGCGCCATGTAAACACTGGGACCTTTCAGAGTAAGAAACTTTTCAAAGTATCAAGCTACGGACTGTCAGTAATATATCTTATCAGCGTCGCGTCTCCGTGCAAGAGAATTTGACGTCAAGGGTGTGGAGAATGCCAAGGCCATGGACAGTCGGTGGTCACGGCGTGGGACCCGGCTTGGCGCATAGAGAAAGATGGCACCCCGGCGGAGTTAAGACGGTGCAAATATGAGAGAAGATCGCCTAAAACGGATATCCTGTCGCCTAAATTGTAAAGGAATACGTCGATATCTGTGGCTGTCCAATGGTTCAAGTTTCTGGGGTAAGCGCCGCCTGATGGCCAAGCGTCGGAGCTGGGTGTTCCCAATACGGAAACTCAAGTTTCCGACTCCCGGCCACAACCGACGGACTTATGATAAGCTCACACGCCTAATGTGATGCGCCGTTGATGGATGAGAGCGTCCAGGGGAACCGAACGTGGTCTATTCTTTTTTGAGGCATTTCGCGCACTTAAATTGCTTAATGCCGGCAGTGCCAACAGATCTTAGAATACGATTAGAAGCTAGCGTAAAAGATGTAATGACGTTGTCTGCAATTGAAAGACTTCTTCCGTTTGAAAGCTCATACCCACGGCGAAACGTATTTACGCCTAGTGTGCCTGTAAATCCGAGTCTAGCGCACAGTCTCATTTGCCTCACGATGCTCTCATTGTCTTACACGATGATGATCCACAACGATAGGTCTTGGTTGCAGAGGTACCTTTTCCTCGTTTTAAGAATGCAATCATTTTCCAGACGCTGAAGAAATAGATATAAAATCCCCCATGCTATTCGTCTGATCGGAAAACATTCCCAGCTTGTAAAACTGGTAACATCATTAAGGCCAACACCCCTGAGTGATCACTATCATCAACTGCTCTACCTCTCAATTAAAAACCTACCGTGTCATTTCTCAGACATCATCTACGCAATGGCCCCCAAGACTCTTAGATTTGCCAAAGATCAGCCGGAAGGCTTTGTGAATCGCATCGAGAAAGTTGCCATCGTCGGTGTAAGTACCTCTCAAACTAAATCGCGACTCCCCAGCAAATCATAAGAAAAGAGACTGACAGCTCCAAGGCTGCTGGTACCATGGGAAAGTTTGTAGCTCGGGAGCTATTGAAAGGTGGAAAGCACTCGGTCACCGCAATTACCCGACATGACAGTGATTCCAAATTACCCGACGGTGTTATTGCTGCCAAGGTCAACTACGACGACGAGAGCTCGATTGTGGAGGCTCTAAAGGGACAGCAATACTTGATCATCACGATGAAGTCCACCGTCGGCCAGGAGACCCAAAATAAGCTTGTACGGGCTGCGGCCAAAGCTGGCGTACCTTACGTCATGCCGAACGCGTGGGGTCCTGATCCAAAGAATGAAGACATGATGAAAGATGCTCTTCTTGGTTCTTCGTTTCAAGGAGCTGTCAAAGAGATTGAGCACCTTGGGGTAAGCGAATGGATCATCATGTCTTGTGGATTTTGGTACGAATTTAGCGTGGCCGGCTCGCCTAATCGATATGGATTCGACGTCAGAAACAAGTCACTCACCCTGTTCGATGAGGGCGATCTCAAGATCAATACTTCTACCTGGTCTCAATGTGGCCGCGGACTGGCTGCTTTCTTGAGCCTCAAATGGTTGCCTGATGACAAGGATGATCAGTGCCCCAACATTCAGAACTGGGCCAATGATGTGTTCTACGTCTCGAGCTTCTTGGTATCTCAAAGAGACATGTTCGAAAGTATGAAGAGGGTCACGAATACAACAAACGAGGACTGGGTCATCAACCACGAAAGCTCGAAAAAGCGGTGGGAAGCTGGCTACGAGGCACTGAGATCAGGGGATAGAAATGGGTTCTCGCGAATGATGTACTCGCGCATTTTCTTCTCCGCGACTGACGGTGACGTCGAGCACAAGCACGGGTTGGCAAATATGGCCTTGAACCTCCCGGTTGAGGATCTAGACCAAGTCACTGCAGAAGCAGTAAAGATGTGCATCTCAGGAGAATTGGACTCCTACTAAAGTGGATTGCTGTGGAGATGAGCCTTACTCACAATTCCCATTCGGCTTCCTCTTGATGATATCTGATTGTGATTAATGTTGGAGATAGCACCGTACCTATGCCGCAGTGTAGCAATGCGAACGAAGGCAGGAACAAGAATGAAAGAACCACTGAATGGACACTTCCGGCCTGGTCCTTAAGTTTTGTGTGAAGCGCCAATTTCGGAAGTCGGCCAATGGACAGTCATAGTCACCCCATCCTTGAGTGTTGTTGTAATCTCTTGACAATCAGTAAAACACATCTCAGGTAATTTTTATCTTGACAGAAATTGAGCCCTTCTTAGTTTGTACGACGATGAGATCATGGTCGTAAGAGATATCTTCGACCGTGGTTTCAAATAAATTGGATCTCGGTATGACGCAGAGAGCCATCGTGGCAACCATATGATAGACTTCGCAATATGCCAAGCTGAGAGGCGTCGTTAGCATTGAGGATCGAGAGCCTTGGTCTCTGAACAAGCACTTACTTCTCACCAATACAGGAGCGACTACCTTTCCCGAACGCAAGGAGGAACTTCTCCAGCTTGTGGTTCGGCTGACCATCGATTAACCAGCGCTCAGGAATAAATTCCCCGGGCTTTGGGAAGAGTTC
The DNA here is from genome assembly GCF_030867785.1 of Colletotrichum acutatum. Taxonomy (NCBI): domain Eukaryota; kingdom Fungi; phylum Ascomycota; class Sordariomycetes; order Glomerellales; family Glomerellaceae; genus Colletotrichum; species Colletotrichum acutatum. The sequence goes on along the minus strand of NW_026849027.1, from coordinate 29,295 downwards.
CTCGTTCCAGTGGTTGATCATTGATGTCATGCCAACGGGGGTTCCTCTGGGGATAAGCCATTCCTTTTTATCGTCACGGGTCCTGTAAACCAAGTCCTCCTCGCGAGCAATCCTGGCAGATCTGTGCGACACACCAGGCATCATGCGAAGAGACTCGTGAATGACTGCCCACAGGTAAGGCTTTCGTTCGAGCTCTGTCCATTTCAGGTTTGATGGGTTGAGACCTTGTAACTGCTCCATAAGGCGAGCATAGGTCTGGGGCTGGGCGAGAAGGTAGTACGTCACGACAGTCAGAGTAGCCTGTGTCATAACAATTAGCAACGCGGCACGTAACGGGAAGTTACTCATTCTCACAGCAGTGGTCTCGGTACCGGCGAGTAAGAAGTTGAAGCCCTCCCCAGAAAGTCGATACAATGATTTCTCTTCGTCGGGAAGTGTCTTGGATTCCATGAGATCGGCAAAGACTCTTCCATTTTCCGGGTTGCTCAGAGCTGCCTTGATGTACCCGGGGATGACAACATTCATCTGTCTCATGACAGACTTGATGTCTTCACCTAAGTAATCAGCCATCATAGGCATGACTTGAGCCATTTTACGACCAAGAGCGTTGTGTCTCATCATATAAGCACTTTTGAAGAAGGACTTCACCCAAGTAGCAAAGTTGGGCTCCCATCCTTCCTGAGAGATGAAGCCCATGGGTTCTCCAAAAGCATACTGGGAAATGATATCCGCAGTAAAACAATTGAATGCCTCCTTCACGTCGAATGGCTCCTTCCCCGCTGAGCGGAGCATTTTATCTGCCGTGAGCTGGGCAAACTCCTGCACCTCGCCCTCAAGTTTGAGCATTTGCTGGCGCGAGAAAAACTTTGACAAAGCGCCCTTGCGCATTCGATGAACCTCATGATTGACGGTGGAGAAGCCGGTCACCGAGACAGGGCCTGCGCCACCGGTGTTGAGTTGATGTTGCCACTTGTCGCGGATACGGCCCGGACCGGCATATATTTCGTCAGTGAAGTAAGGATCAGAAACATGAAGTTCATCCGGGTTTATTCTGACAATGGGCCCTGTGATTCATGTTGGTCAGCAGCGAATTAAGTCTCAGACTAGGGTTCTCGTCGAATCTACCATAATGCTCATGCATCCGTGTAATGACCTTGCCATATCTGCCAAGCAACCACCAGTCAAAGTACGCTTCGTATAGGTAAGATGCAGCTGCGATCTTTGGACCAGGAAAGTGCGCTAGCGGATGGAATGGCGAGATATTATACAAGGCTACGACGATGTGATAAGCGACATAAAGAACAATAAAGTAGGCGACTGCATTGGGACTCAGGGCAGCCTTGAGACCATCTACGATGGCGATGGAGGCCATTTCGGACACAAATCGCTGGACCGAGTGTGCACAAGAGGTCATATCGTCGACGCAACCTCTGCTAAGCGCAAGATTATGTGACAGCTACCTTTCCAATGGATATATAAATACTGCATACATGTTTTGCCTGCACCACCCAGGCAGTGCAGCTCGAATCACCTTGGCCCACCAGCCACCGCAACATTGATAAAAGGCGTGCGCTTACTGGCCGGAAGAGCAGCTTCTGCGACCCGTCTGGAAATCAAGAAAAAAGCACGATCACAACGAGCCCCTGAGAAAAGGAGCGACCTTGACGAGGGGAGCCAACTAGCGTTTGCTAGTGCAGCGAGCCTGCGGGGGCGACCCACAATGCCGAGATGGGACATCTTGTGCCCATTGAAGAATCCTAAATGAGCCAACAGCACCGACCGTCGACGCATATACCGTGGCTAGGCCAGCCCCTCGAAGTGCAACAGGCGACACGCTCCGAACCGGGGTTCTTAGTGGCATCAGAGGAGATGAGCGATCGTGAGCAAGAAGATTCCCGTATACCTCACGTTACATGTAGTCTTGATGGAAAAAACATGATCTAGATCTTTCCCCCTCCAGTCGTGGGAGGAAGGAAACGTAATGGGGTTGCGCTACAGCTCTATCCTTGAAGATACGCTTGCCAGGACTCAAGCTTGTCAGGAGCCCAGGACATAATAACGGGACGCACAGAGATACCGCCTGAATGCAACGTGACCAGCACATGGCACTAAGACGAATCTTTCCAAGATCTTCAAGCGCCCAGGGAACCCGAATGGAACCGGGGGCAAATAATGGAGACACATCCCCTACCTCTCCACTTTAGGAACTTTGTGACACTTGGTTCACCATCCAGTCGGGGTCAGCATTTTTTCTCTCGCTGAATATAAACAGGCAATTGCAGTTGTATCCGTAACTACCAAGTAGTAAGCTTTTGTTCTTTACGACACGTCTCGATACCGATGAGAAGTCCAGACTGTAGGCCAAGATGACCTGGGGACACCCGCACATGAACCGTATCACCATGTGTCCAAAACTAACAGGATATTTCTACCTCTCAAAACAACGGGATGCACTCAAAGCCCCCGCGATGTAGAGACGCCTGCTCCAAATCGATGGCCAGCTCGGGTCTGATGGATGGATCTTGTCGATAATGAAGTCATGGTTCCCTCACGACGATCGGACCGTCAAGTAATGAAGTTTTCTGCTCTGAGTGACTGAATGGTTACCATCTGACTACTTCTGATCAACGAAACATGCCTATCAAGCATCACTGCTCCAGCATGTGTTAAAGTCTCAGACAGCCTCCTTTCGGAAAACTGATCGTGTGCAGGCCCCGACTGCCGAGATGTAGTTCTTCATCAGGAATGGTTTGTGAATTTTCATTCGAGGAGCGAAGGCTTTCACTTCAATTTGAGGAGAAGATCAACTGCTTGAAACCTTTTTCCGGACACGTAGTCATTTGTGAGCACCCGGTTAAGCGGCCGCGTGCTAGTCCCAGCCTGCTTCTCTTTGCCCAATCCGACTCTAACAAACTTGGTTATGAACATGAACTTGCGACGTTCTGGTGAGACTGAGCGGAGCGAGTCCATGGTCACCAGCGACAGATAAGTGCTAAACCAGAAGAGAGACGCTTCAGGATTGAGAATACCGGGGTCAGCGGATGCCAAGCACTCGTAATTTTTGTTAACCATGGTTGGGAAACGGCGAACTCCATGAGCTCAGAGAACCAACAGGTTAGAAGGAGTATCCATCTGTACGCACTCCGTATACATCCTGCAATTCATTAAAAAAGCAGGCGAAACATTACGACCCCGAAAGTTCAGAGGAGCAGTATCCCTAATTGAATCCCAAAGTATCGCTACTTCGTTCCAGCTAATCTATGCCGATATTCTAGACGCCAATTCTCACATGCAAGTAAGAGGAGCACAAGATGAAGAACTTGACACTTCGTCGAACCCTTGTGAGTTTAAGTTATTACATGAGTGTCTACTAAGTGCCGGCACAGAAAGGCACCCTCAATGTTCCGCTCAAGTTTTAGAGTTGCCGCTGGTCAAAACATTGACGACTTGCGGAGCACCGTGGTCAATGATAAATCAGAAACGGAAGCCACTGCTTCAACTTCAGTGCAGTCATATTTCAGAATCACCAATGGGTCTCCGCGAGTCACGGCTTGGCAGACCCTGGGAACGGTGGTCCACAGGAGGACGAGGCAAAGTCATGGCAACACCAGATGGTGCACCCGGAAGCAGGGCTTCAAAGCTCGGCAACCAAAAACATGTCTCCCGGCTTGAGCTAAGTCAATTCAGCCGGAGATTTTCATCCAGAGTTGCCTACTACAGAGCGCTGAAATTCGTGATCAAATTCAACCTAGCCAGGGCCGCAAAATATCGCCGAGTATGACTGGCTGGGCGTCATAACTTTAACTACTGGGGCGCCACGAACTAGAACTACCACTCTTCGTCAATATATCTCCCCTTAGTGTATCTGTTGTCCATGCCTCCCCTTTAAGAAGTACTCGGCGGAACCTGACTCACATCCATCACGCATTTCCCGTTCATCGACTTGTTGAAACCGAACCCCGATCGAACACTGCCCTCGATGGCTACACCAGCGACGCTGGCGTCGTGGCCATCCATGTATATCCCGATGACGACTGGCGCGAGAGACTCGCTCATAGCTATCTGCTTTCTATGGGCAATTTTTGCAGCGGTAGTATTTGCTCGACTCTGGGGCAGATATCGTGGAATTGGCGTTGGCGGAGATGATATCTTGGCTTTGGCTGCTTGTGTGAGTTACGACTGGTAGATGATTGCGTCTCGCACTTGGTCTAACAGATATCACAGTTTCTATCAGGCAGTACAATAGGCATGAATACAGCAGGTATTTTTGGCATGGCTTTCCAGTCTGGAGCCATAGGATAATGACTGAGACCACAGTTCTTACGTCTGGTGTCGGGTACAACTTCGACCCTGACTCTGAGGTGTATCCAAAATGTATGTGAGTGGTCTAAGGCGACTGGTGTGCTATTAAACAACAACCCCAAAGGCGTCATTGGACTTTCGATCGTTGCTTTGAATTTTCAGGCGCTGATCATGTTGTATAGTGCTCAATAACATGCAATTCATCTTGAAGGTAAGAATAGTATCTACTTCGGCAACGGAACATTCTCCCAAACTCTCGATTCTACGAATCATACCTAATAAAAAGTGAACTAGACGACTTTTGCTTTCACGCTTATCTACCTTTGGGCACTGGCGTCCTTGAAGCTCAGTCAGCTCTGGTTCTATTACAGAGCCTTTTCTGTTCAACTCAAGTGGTGGATCTTCCTTATTGGCAGCGTTGTCATTGCATGGGCTTTGGTCTTCACCTTCGTCTTCATCTTCCTCTGTAATCCGATTTCCCAACAATGGACAGTGCAGCGAATCGGGCACTGCATGGACCAGATCCTGGTGCTCAAGTGCATTATCATGACAAACCTTGTCACCGACCTGTTCATTGTAATTCTACCTATCTGGACTGTCTGGCAATTGCAAATGCGAAAAACCGAAAAGCTTGCTGTTATTGCTTGCTTTGCCCTCGGCTTAGCGTGAGTCAATCCACCTGAACCCCCTTGATACTGCTATCGATGGCTCGGTGAACTGATACAGCGAAGATGCTGTGTGATTGGCATTGTTCGATTCTGGCAGATCTACGTTATCGATCTCATTGGCAATTTGACTGGCACTTCCTTGACTACATTCATGTTATGCACGGTCGAGCTCATGCTTGCAGGTCTTTGCATCAATATCCCTATGCTTCGACCCTTCTACCTCAGATGGAGAGCCAAGTACAAGTCCTCCTCGATCGAAAATTCCAATAGCCAGAGTGCATTCAACAAGGGATCGCGGAGTGGGCAGATCAAGGTGCAACCCAAACCTGGTCAGTACACAGCATGGATAGAACTGGTTAGTTGTCAAATTTTCCAATGGCATTCAAGCCGCTTGTAAGGTCCTGGGAGAGATTTGCTGACTTCTCAAGAATGACAAGGAGCACGAGATGGGCAGCAATGACGATGGCGATTCTGAACGAAAACTCACCAGAGAGCAAACCAACACTGCGATACACGTACATACCAATTGGAAGGTTACGCGGGAATGAAGAAGAGACAACAAAAGGGCTGGAAGCCTGATTGAGTACTACCTTGGGTCAGATCTGGGTGCTGGATAGAAGGCGAGAATCATCGGGATATCTACGTTGGATGTGTGCAGATTAGAGATATTTTGCGCAAGACGGACTTCAAAGAGCAGGTCTCGTTGCTTACGCTGGAATCACTATAAAAAGAGTTCGAATTCTACCATATTCAGATTGCCGATAAGTAAGGGAGGGTGGAGAGTTGAGACACCACCGTGTCTCCGAGTTTTGGCTAATGTAATTGCGTGTGCATGTCTGCTCTCATGGGCCCTTCTTGACCCCTTGTACTAAGACCTGACTTGAATGACTGCTTAATCTTGCTACCCGCTCTTCTCTGCTTTCGCTGCTCGCGTCGAAATAGGCTAAGTATGCCATTAGACTAATGACATTACCAGTGGGATGACAAAACTTACGCTTTTCACCAAATACGGTCGTTCTGATACCCTTACGCGGTCCATCGTAAGTCCCCGGAATGACACGATGAATTGTACATCTAAGAAGGGTGAGCTGAGGACAAGAAAACGTTCACGAGGACCTAAATGCGTTATGTCCAACTCACCTATTATCCCACATGGCCACGCTGCCCACTTCCCACTTCCACCGAACAGCATGGTCATCGGCAGAGTGGATATGGTACGAGAAAAAGTCCAAAAGTTTGTCAGACTCGACCTTTTTGAGCTCAGCAAAGGCGGTTACAAAGCCTGGATTGACATTCAGCGCCTTGAGGCCGGAGACTGGATGGGTTCTAACAGCCGGATGGTGTGAATCGATGGGAGGTCGATTTGGGCCAGTACCCCATAGATCCAAGATTGTGTCATATTGCAGTCGTGAAGTGTGTACTGCGTGCAGTCCGTCAACGAACTTTTTCATGGCGTTGCTGAGAGCGTCATAGAGTCCGTATTGAGAAACCCAGGCAGTGTCACCGCCGACGTTAGGGTGCTCCTCCATACGCAACAAGGAGTAGGATGGCGGGTTGATCTCAAAGGACGTGTCGGCGTGGAAGTCTCCAGAGGGCCAAGGGGTGTACTTGAGTATTTCACGGTGATCCTCGCGGCTGCCCTTGATAACAACGTACTTCACATCCTTCTGCGCGGGATGACGGTCGAGAGTGCCGTAATGCTCGAAGAGCTTAACTTGACCCTCAGTTGTCAGGTCCTGGTTCCGAAAGAAGACAACCCCGCGCTCAGTAACAAGAAGTGCGAGTTCATCCAGTTGCTGTGTAGATAGTTGTGACAACTGCACACTTTCTAAGACTGTGCCGATTGACTCTGTCAAGTCAAATCTCTTCGCAGCTGAAAGGAGGGCTTTCTTCTCAGGATCGGCGAAGGATGCCCTGTCCTTCTCCGGAAATCTCTCCTCTCGAACTGGCTCCAGAGGTACATGATTTTGTATCTTGGGATGGAAGTGCGGATGCAAGGAGATCGGGAAGCCTGAGTCCGGGGAGACATGCTTTCTAGACTCCAAATTCGACATAGTGAGTCCATATATTGCTGAAAGAAGACGGAAACTGGAATGAGCTGGATTTCATGTCCGAGAGGTATATTTGTTGAAGCGTAAGACCTCGTTACTTTGACTACGAGAACAGCATTACAATTTCCCCTCAATTTGTGCCACCGAGCACGTCAACATCTATACATTGCGCGATCTGACCTTGAGATTAGACGCGCCGGGCTTTCTCCTGATTTGCGGGCAACAAAGAGGGTGTCATACGCTAAAGTGACATATAAGTTGGGCTTTTCCCGCGCCTTCTCAGTCGCCAACTAGACATTTCAACGACTGCGTGCTTCTGCAGTCCGAAAGAGCCTGGAAAAAGTGGTTAGTGCTCTCAATATCTATCAGCATATTTTTCCAGGTCCAAGGCTACGACCAAAAGAAAGGCGGCCAATTTATCTAAGGTGACTTCCTCGAGTTTGGAAATATGATTGGGAAATTGAGCTTATATGGAAAGATATCTAGCTATTTCAAGCTCTGAAGATAGCGACTTTCTAAGGTAAGGTACCTGTGTCGGAACAAGGCCGACGCTCTGGTGCAAAGTGGCAATGCGCATGCCGCGATGGTTGAAAAGTCGGCCGCTCCCGAGAAATTTGACCATCCGATTGGCACCAAAGACATTCGCAATCCCGAGAGGTGATTGCATCAGTATCTTACCTAAGCCTAGCTGCGTAGAGGGTGGATGTTCAAATGCGAGTTTGGAGCATCCTAAGGGGTCACCGTCGATGGCGTGAGCGCTCCAGATGATGGCATCAACGAGAGAGTGGGTCATCTTGTACGTCCAGACGGCAGACAGCCGAGTGTCGGCCCAGAAGACCTATGGCAGCTTGAACACGACCCGACAAATCGGCTCTGCGACGCGTGGTATTTGTTCAGTTCTCCACGGAAATGCTGCGTTCATGACATATTCCGTTCCGTCAGAGCAAGAAGTCCGAGTTTGACAGCTGGAACATATGTGGGACGCGGAACAGCAAGGCGAGACCTGGACAGGTAAGCCGGGATCAATGAGGGGCAAGGTACATTTTTTCTTTCGAGAATGCATTTTGGCAGAGCTTGCCGTGTATCAGTAATTGTTCGAGAACATACAAAGGTTCAAGTTGCCATGTTGAGTTCGTCCTTCGACGTATTGCTTTCGAGTCAACGCCTGCGTAACCAACACAACCAACCACATTTCCTCAGCTCTTCAAAATGGTAGCAATAGTAGACGGAAAGCAAATCAAGATGGTGGCCAAGAGCCCAGGAAGTCAGAGTGATGGCGAAAATCCCGATATCGACTGGAGCCCGGAGGAAGAGCGACAATTGGTGCGAAAGTAAGTTTGTCAAACGTTCTTTGGCTTCAGAGGACTAAAGCTAACTTGGGGGGGCTTAAAGAGTTGATTTGATTATCATGCCGCTGTTGATCCTCGCTTTCTTTGCCCTACAGCTCGACCGTGGCAACATGTACGAAGACTATCTGAGCATAATGGACCTGATCTGTAAAAATATCTGACCAAAAGCAGTGGCAATGCATTGACAGACTATTTCCTTAGAGATGTTGGTATCACACAGAACCAATTCAACGTTGGTCAACAATTGTTATCTGCAGGCATCGTGATTCTGGAAGTCAGTCGATTGAACTGGGACATCCTACCTTATCCTAAACATCCGGCTGACATGATCCATAGATACCGAGCAACCTAGTTCTTTACCGTATTGGACCAACGCTCTGGATTGGAGGACAGATAGTGGCCTGGTAATATTTTCTCAGTCTTTCTGGGAAGACTGCAATAGCCTTGCAGTGATACTGACAAGTGGATAGGGGATTGGTTGCGACCTTCCAAGCATTTCAAAAAGGGCAGGGTGCATACATGGTGACCCGAATCCTCCTTGGGTAAGCCTGGATAGCTTCATCAAGCAATTCCATCTGAAGAAAACTGACAAATCGGACATGTAGCCTTTGCGAGGCAGGCTTCATTCCTGCAGCTCTTTTCACGATGACGCGTTGGTATAAGAGAGATGAGACTAGTAAAAGGTTCTCGTGGTTCTTCATTGGCAACATGCTAGCTGCCGCATGCTCAGGCCTCATAGCGTACGGGATGTGAGTCGATCACAAACGATGAGTTACCGTCAATCTCGAGCAAGAGCTGACAAAGTGTGTGCCCTAAGCTTGCACATGAGAGGCATTGCTGGACTTGCTGGATGGCAGTGGCTTTTTATCGTAAGTTGGGTTGACCTAGCGGAGAAAGATAGTAGTCGGCAAACAAAGAGGGAATTTGGAGAAAACTAACGGCTGATTGCTAGCTCGAGGGAATTTTCACAATTTTAGTCGGCATCGCCTTTTTTGCTTGCTTCCCCAACCAAGTCAACAAACCAGTATCGATGCTCGGCTTTCGCTACTTCTCGGAACGGGAAGCCGAAATCTTGTATAAGAGAGTCATGATCGACGACCCGTCCAAGGCTCATTCGAAGCGCTCGGTCAGCTGGCCAGAGCTGAGATCAGCGGTACGTGTTGGACTCCCGTAACCTGGGCGTCATCGATTGTTGGCTCACGTGGATTTAGTTGACGAACTGGAGACTCATTCCCCATGTTATCTTCACTATTGCTGCCCTGGCACCATCTTCTACTCTATCATCTTATGCGCCCTCTCTCGTGAACTCAATGGGGTTCGAGAGATTGGAATCCAATGCCATGGTTTCAGTTGGCGCTTGGCTCTTGATTCCAATCAACCTCTTATGGGGGTTCACTGCGTAAGCACTTCTGTGCCAAGATGATCACCATCAAAACAAAACAGAATGACTGATTTTCGCAGCGATAAAACGGGAGTCCGTGGTCCATGGGTGTTCCTAGGCTTATTCATATTCTGGGGCTTCAATGTTAGTTGATGTTTTATCACGTGCTTCTTCTTGGCGAAGCTCCCAGCTAATAATACACAGCTTGGCAACTATCTGCTGATAGATGCCGGCCGCAACGCGAGATTTGCCATGTTGACTCTGTCAACGGCATTCTCGTTTCCTTGGCGTAGGTTCAAATTCCCGTCTTTAACTGGCGAATCATGTAACTGACGCACACCGCAGATCCTGTCAATGGCGCTTGGGTCTCTGCCAACGCCAAGTCCGCCGGTGAACGTTCCATCACAATGGCCATCCTCATCATGGCCGCCAACTGTTCAGGTATTGTTGGTAAGCAGCTATTCAGAGAAGAGGATGCACCGAAGTATCGCAACGGATGGACAGTTATAACAGGTCTCACTACTGCCGCCGCGGTTTGTGGTATTTGGGCCAATGTCCAGTACTACATTCTCAATAAGCGCAAGCTGAAACGGACAGGGCTTTCTTATCAGTATTAATGGGTATGCTGGCGAGAGAGTGGGGTGGCATGGTTTCGACTTCTGAGTAAGAAGGGGCTCAGGGGCGTGGTCGGCGAATGATGGATATTGAGTAGGTAATTCGTCAATGCCAATGGCAGGTCTGACTTTCCCACAGGCATTTGTGGATGAAGAGCGCCAGTTTGCTATTACACACGCTCGTTTTCCAATCAAGGGGCTCTGCCTTTGCAGCGATCAGCCGGCAGAAATCCGTTGGGTGGACCAAGGCTTGAGCGTGCCTGAATCGTGGCCACCTCAAGCGGGCGCTGTGCCATCGAAACAATCGACGTAAACGGCAGAGTCATGACTTGCAAACACGCGTAGTGGGACTAGTCCGGGCAAAGGTCTGACCTGGAACACTTTGGATCAGATTAGGCTCGGGCAGAACTCATGTTATCAAATCTATCAGTCTATTAGTCCTATCAAGTTTTCCCGGCTCGTCATCGGCTCCGGTCTCCACGTCGCGCCATGCGTTTGATGTTGAATTTCCTCATCCATCGCTCGCACAACTTTCCTGTAGTGGTCTGCGAGGGGCTGAGGATAGTCCGCGAGGTCTGGGATAGTCCATTGGTCGTAGCAAGCCCCGTGCGTGTTGGCCGCAAAATAGGCCCCATGATGTCGGATGAATAAGAAGCAGAGGTAGCAAAAGTACTTGGAGGCGCCTAGACATCTTGGCTTGTGCCAAGGGCTGTCAGATTTCTCCAAGTCATGATGTACAGACAGAATGACTTCTGCATGGACGTGGGTAGATTTTGCCCAAGGCTGGTAGGCGAGAGTTAGAGGCACTGCCTCGTAAGGAGGTAAGAAAACGAGCTTAGCGCTGTTGAAGATCATTGGGCGTGTGTGGGACAAACCAGTCAGAGTTTGACATATGCGATAGTAAGCTGCGATCTTTTCAAGCTGACGCAAGGTTTTGAGACAAGCCTGAATTTGTGCTGTTGCTCTGATAGCTTGTAAGCGTTCTAGGTAATTTGCGATCAGGGGTGACGCGCAAAGCTGGTAGCTAGACTGAGCGATTTCGACCAGCTTCTCGTGGTCGTCTGATTCCGTCTCAAAAGCTTTTAGCAGGGCGGCCATCTCCGAGAGTTCGCGTTCTAGCCCAGCCCGCGCGGTTGATTCTCTTTTGGAGTAGAGAAACTGGGCACGGTGGATGAGATTGGCGAAGTCGGCATACAGGGGTTTCTTGTGAGTACGGGAGAGATAAGTTGGCTTATTCCATTTGGCGGATCGTAGGCGGTTGAGAAGGCGAGCTTGATGATGCCGGATGACCAGGTCCAAGAGGCTATGTAAGGGCTTGGCAGGCGGCGGGGCAGAGAGTATTTGGAAAACAGAGCGTAGGAAAGCCTGGGAGGTAGGCTCGATCGCATCTGCGGAGGCGATGGTGACCTTGAGACTTGCAGCTGGGAGTGCTTGTTGATCATGATTAGGGCCTCCATCGAGGCCCCCAGCTGCAACGTCGACTTTTATCCGACTTTCCTGGACAGTGGCAGCAGCAACGGACTGCGCTCCCTCTCCAACGGCGACAAGGTAGGCAATATCATCTGCCAGGCGCTGCTCCGTGGCAACTGTCAACAGGCGGGGACGGGGATGTTTGAGTTGCTCTGCGGACTGTCGGTAGCGGTCATTCGTCACAGTGGTCTCTGGAGAGCCATCTGTAAGCACTTTAGCACGAGCTTCCGCAGACCCATCTGAAGAAGTTGTCAGTTGGGATGGTAGCGGGAAGGATTTGGCGTCGACAGGAACAGCATTGGTCAGCTTCTCCAACGTAACGACATGTTGGCGAAATACAGCCTCGGGGAGATCTCTCCAGATGGACGATGCAGACGAGGCAGTGACAGTTGGGCGGGGGTGGATAAGTCCGCTTGACTCGGGTACAAAGTCCGTCGGTAGCGCGTCGAGCAGAGGAGACAGGGAGAGCGACATGGGTAGGTATTGAGGGCGGAAATATGTATGTGAATGTGTGTGAGTGTGTATATCCGTATCCGTTTGTGTGACTGTGAGAGTTTTTGCCAAGGACAGGTCTGGTGTGTTGTGTTGTTGAAGTTGAAAGGGTGAGCGAGGATTTGGGCTTGGCCGACTGGGCTAGTCCAAGTCTGCAACCCGCTGAGCTGTGTTGTTCTGTGTGGACAACGTGAATGACCGATGAGGAGCCTTGAGGTGTTCCTCGATTATGATTGCCCTCCTGACCCTTTCCCAAGTGGAAGAAACCCGCCGCGCCAAGCCGAAATGTGGGAGGAGATTGAAAATTGGAATGATTTTGTTCTCTCCAGAATTCTAGATTTCAGAAGGTCCACCCGCCCGTTGTCCCCTGGGCTTGGGGCCTGGTCCGCCTGGAGTCCTGCACGGAAACCTTGAAGTCAAGGCCGATCAATGCAGCCAATTACGCGGCGGTCCTCATCTGTCGCAGTGCCGCAGTCCTGAATTTAGTGTGCCAAGACAAACACGTTATTGCACGCTAGGGATCTCGGCAAGCTGCACTGGGCAGGCTATTCTCTGGACTTGTGACTCTGGAACCCTGGGACTGTACGGAGCCTGTAGGTACTGCTGTAAATAGCGGGAGAGCTGCTGATGGATTGATGGGAAGAACGAGGATGAGACGAATCGAGTATTGCAATAATTAAGTGTATGCTGAAAGTAAGTCTGTGAAGCCATTGTCTAGTAAGGTATTCCTAGACCATGGGATGAAGCGTACCTACTTTACTTCGCTAAAGTATTTGCATATTGGTATTCGCAAGCCTTGGCTGATGACGGAATAGATGAAAGTTTCTTCCCATCCCAAGGATCGCTTGCTCTTCTTTCTTCTGATCTGAGAGATAAGCCGTGCGCATCAAGAGACAGCGAAATCTTGATTGATAGTTTGGGTTACTCTGCTTCACATAGTCTTTACCGCGTACGAATACACAGCCGCAAGCAGTGAGTTTCGTCTCTTGCTTGTGAAGGTATCCGCAAGTATCAGGGGAAGACGAGGATCCCACAAAGAACCAATGGGCCGATACGAGAATCCCAGGCGGTCCCCAGGCGCTATCCGAGAGTGAGACACAAGCCGCTGGCGCATGTCAGTGCTCAGATGTGCCTCCCGGTTCCTGTTCCAAGGTGTCGGGACGCCCGCTCCAACCCACGGAGAAACGGTGCCGCCATGCCCGATGAAGAATGTCGGTTATGTCCCCGGGTCTTGGGAGGTATTGGGTAAGTCTTGGACTTTTCTTGGGCCATCGAGAAAACGCCGCAGCTATATATTTGCCAAGACAAAAAGCATTCGTGGCTGTTAAGATGGACCAAGATGGGCTGCGATGACCTTGGCAACATTTACCATCATGGTCTTGCGCTCCAGGCTCGAGCACAGGACCGCAGGTTCTCCGTACGGATACCTACGCTGTACACATGGCGGGTCAAGCTAGTTTCAGTCCTCGCATACGTTTGCTGAACCAGGACACCGGTATGCTAAGGCCCAAAATGCTAAAGTCTAGGGCGTGGTGTAAGATCCATCCAACACTGCCGACACAGGATACAGGAGTAAGGTCGCAAGGTAACGTGGCTGTGTGCCAAAAATGCATTCTGGGCACGTCCACGAGCGAACCCCTCCCTCTTCAGTCTTGGAGACTCTTGGCTCGCCATAGACCGACCTGCGGGTTCATCTCTGGCGGCGTAGGCTCCAATCAAAAGAACCACAATGACCCAGGCGCATAGTTCTTCTGGGCCCTAAACTTTATCTTGACCAGCATCAACCAGGCAGAGCTCAGTTTACATGCGTCTACGCCGACCGCTTAGCCCTCACCTCAACTCACGATGGGCCTCTCTACATTTGCCGCACCGAGTAAGGCGCGCTCTCTGGGAACCCCGGAGCCCTGTCCCCAATTCTTGGCGTCAGCGTCGTCGCATCACCAACGGTCCTAACTAGTAACCCCACCACTGTCACGGGTTGGCACCTGCTCGTGCTCCTCACATCTTCCGAATTCCAGTCCCATCTTATCCGCCCTACTCCTTCTCTGCCATGTGCGGTGTTCGCAAGTCCGCTATAGCGAGTTCGGACGAGTTCATCACTAAGGAACACTTGCCTGAGCCTACCCCAGCGAGCGGCGGCTATTCTTGAACACGGCTGACTGAGGTTAATAAAGATGTGGCCACCAGCAAGGCGAGTCAGCTGCTCACGGACATGCGTCGGCGCCGAATGGGCTTCCTCGACATTCTGTGTCCGACGCCAAAGCTGAGTCTCTAGCATTGTTGAATTGGAGCCCATGGAGGGTCCTCTCATCACTCTTTTCCTTGGCCAAACTTCGCCATCTACCATTTGGCCAAGACTAACATATCTGCTCAATATCGCGGGATGTAGTGTTCACGCGGGATAACGCCGTACTGCCTCCACTGGCATTGCGACGCCCTGCGCCAAGCGGTCGCCAGTTTGACTTTTTGATGACGACCTGTTCCGGGCAATCTTTCGGCGTACTTCTCCAGTTGTCTTTGCGGCAGCGTTTGCAGTGCTTCCTTTGGACCTGACTTCATCTGGACGTGGAGAGGCCCCCCTTCCGTTCTCGTGATGTGTTTCCCATGTCCTGACTCTTATCCCTGCCAGTATCCCCCCTGGTTCCGTCCGCGATTGATCATTGCCAAGCACGTGTTCGCAAAGAGGTCCGCCCCTTCCATCCTCGAGCAGATAGCTGGCAGAAGCCTGCCAAATCCTCAAAGGGGCTTGGGTTTCTTGCGGCTTGACCAGGTAAACCTGCCAAGACGTTGCTTTCTACGCAGATTGGTGCCATCATGGCTCCATGGAATTAATATCGCATCTCATTGTCATAGCTTCCCGCTCCTTACGATTAACTACCACTCTGCAGTGCTGGTGTATATTTACCTTTAGATCTGCCGCTGTCTAATCTGATGTTTCATAGAGTCGCTCACATCTCATCTCATTTTCACCGAGAACCAGTCACTCTTTTATCATACTCTACCTTACGATCGCTCGTTCTATACAATCTCCATCTCCATCATGAAGTCTGCCACCCTACTCTCCCTCATTCCTGCGGTCGCTGCCTTCTGCCACCATGGAACCAGCCTTTTCAAAAAGGATCAGCTTTTCAAAAGAGCTGATGGTACTTTCGGATTCGATGGTCTGAATGGCCCTCTCAACTGGCACTCCATCAGCTCTAACAACTCTGCCTGTGCTCTTGGCAGAAGCCAGTCTCCCATCAACGTCCAAGAGTCAAACACCAAGCAGATTAAAGGCTCTACCATCACCTTCAGCCCGGACCAGCACCCTGAGGGAGGCGAACTCGAGAATCTCTCCGGATTCCTCGAGGTCCGCGCGAATGGCACCATGAAGAATGGTGGAAAGACCTACAACTTGCGTCAATTCCACTTCCACACCCCTAGTGAGCACCGTATTAACGGCGAGCACTTCCCCCTAGAGGTTCACTTTGTTTGGGAAGCCGAGATTGGGAACGGTATGTTCTCGCCAACTTTGACTCCTTACGGTCCTGTCGGACATGGCTGATCGTCAATCAGGATCCTCTCTTGCTGTCGTTGGCTTTCCCATCGAGGTCGCCGAGACTTCGAACCCTCTTCTGGCTGCCGTCTTCAAGAACGTTGACAAGGTCACTGAGTTCGGATCTCACGCTGCGACTGGACCTCTGGACTTTACCAGCCTGGCTGAGCATATCTCAAAGAACACCATCTACCAGTATGTTCCATCTACCAATCCTTGAAACCCCCCGGAACTTCAGTCTAACTTGTACCAAAGATACACAGGCTCTCTCACAACCCCTCCTTGCACCGAGTCCATTGCTTGGAACGTTGTTGGAAGCCCGATCCCCCTCGATATTGCGACCTACCTGAAGACGAAGAGCATCATGAAGTACAACGCCCGCTATACCCAGAACAGTCCCGGTGAAATGAACTTGTTGGAGAATGCATATGAGAGCCTCAAGAAGATTATCGAGAGTGGTCAAGGTACGAACTAGATTTACTAGATGATCTCCGCAATTGAACATATTTCCTTGCTATTCTCAGTGGGAGCTACTATCAAGTCTAAACTTGACCGACGAAGCTGTCAAGCTTTCGAGGTTTGGAAACGATGTTCTTATAACAAGCAATGCCAAGTGAGACATGAAAGTCGCTAAACTTGGGTTCAGTCGCAGATCCCGTGGACGAGAGTCCGTGCAAGAAGGGCAAAAAGGGTGGGCGCAGGAACTAGGCCAATTGAACAAAAATTAGCCCCCCGTCGACAAGTAGAGAACTTGGGTCAAAAGTCAACAATCCACATATCGACATAAGGAATGCTGCCTCGGACGCCAGGCATCCTTTAATTCAAGGCATTCAATGGACAATGGGCAGTGGGTACGATAGTTATTTATTGGAGGAGCACTCTCCAGTACCTTGCATCTCTGCTTTTTCAGTCCAGAACGCCTAATTGCCTAGAGCCCTTCATATTTTAATGTGTCCATAGGTGTTTAATAATCAAATCATGTACAGCTTTCCTCCCGGCTACTTGAAATGGACACAATAGCATCCATGCACCCGTTGAACATCTCCTCCAACATTCCGGCAAGAACCGGTTTAAAGCTTGGCTCCGTCCATTCAGAAGCGCCCGACCAACTGAATTGTGTTTTGTCCTCGCTCATGGCTGTCAATCGCAACGTTCCGCGGGGGTTTGTCGTGTTTGGGACGCCGTCAAGAATTAGGTAGGTGATGGTATGTGTCTCCGGATCGGCCTTCTCCAATCGCTCATGAACCACGTGGCCGTTGTTGAAAGTCAGTGTGCGAACTGATCCAATACCGAATCCCTCAAGACTGGAGTTGATACCATTGGGAAACCAAAGCCTTTCGGAACCAAAGGCTGCAATTATTGCCCAAATGTCGGCGATTGGTGCGTCGATCACTCTCACAACTTCCTTCGTCTTGTCCTGTACCATGGCGCCGGAACGGTCGGCAGTGGAAGCTTTGAGATGAGGTTGAGTTTAACTTGAGGGAACAATGCTTTGATTAGATCAAAGAGATCAATATTCCCCTGGAAACATATTGCGCATGTGCGCCGGTAGATTTTCTCTTTTGAAGCCCGTTGCAGCCGGTGGGATATGATTAATCAAGCCTGTGGGATGCCTCTTTAGCCCACGGCCGATGGCCGCGGGTTGCGAAGGAGCGATTGCGGACGTCGCTGACGGACTCGGCACAGATGAGATCCGAGCTTCAAACGCCAGGTTTCCTTATTTAAATGCTTGATCTAATATACTTATATAAATTGAGTTGTGGTGAGTAATACTGAATAATTTTCCTCGATTATCTCTTTAAGGCATAAGGGAATCAGAATAGCTCAACCACACTCTCTGGTACCTGAAGCATACTATTTGTGAATAGACTCTACTGGCAACTGCTGAAAGTCGATACTATGTCAGAAGTCACAAAGGAACATATCGACAACGAATTATAAGTCACAAACATAACGGGAGCTATGGGTATTTGTCAACACACACAATGCATCTTGTTATCAATTTATCTCGGTACTTGAGGGGTGATAACAATTTCCCCGGGTTCTCTCCTCTGATCGGCGGCATCCCAAGCCTCTTCCCAAGCTTCCAATGCAAACGCTCTGACTGGACCCATGCCAGCTCTATCCCCAAGTGGCAAGATGCCACTTTCTATAAGTTTGATGAGTCGCCTCGTTTGTTCTGGAGTACTCATCATCGTGCCTTTGATGGTAAGCGCGCGAAAGAGTATGTCAACGTAGCTGAAGTTTACATCAGGCGGGGCGCCGCCGCTGAGACTAACGCGCGCCCCGATCCTGAGTGCCTCAAGGCAGCTCTTAAAGTGAGTTGAGGAGGCAGCCGTGGCCGGTGACATGTCCCAGAACGCGTCAGCTGAACCTCCACACGCATTGCGTATAGTGTCGGCGTCCCTTGCAGTATCCCCGGTAATGGTCGCGAACGAGATGCGTGGGTTCATTGCGGCAAGCTTTGAGAGAATGCTGTGGTTGCGGCCAATAGCCACAACGCGTGCACCCAATGCTGAGGCGAGGTGTACCGCAGCGGATCCATGTCGACCAGTTGCTGGGGCGATGAGGATGGTATCTCCTGGCTTGATATCGATATCTGATAGTCCCCCAAATGGAACAAGCATGCTAAACAAATGTGTCAAGTCCAGTATAGTATAGCCCAATCCACCCTGGCTCTCATCCCCCAGTAAGCGGCTTTCGTCAAGAACATGACAGTTCTCGATCGGCAGCTTGGCGTAGTCTGCGTATGTTCCATCCCGCCAATCTCCGCGGGACAGTTTGAAGCTTTCAGGAGTAAGGCCTTCCATCATGGCCGAGACATAAAACCCACCCCCATCGCGTGCTCGAATGTAAGGATCAAAGAAAACAAGCTGGTCTTCTTGTAGAATGGTGACATCCGAAGAGATCTTAGACACCCTTCCAATAGCGGTATGTCCTGGGACGAGGGGGAAAGGCAGCGGATATCCGCTCTTCGGGTCCCGATAGATTCTCGGCGAATTGGCTCTAACAGTCGCAGCCAAAACGCGGATAACAACACTTCCGGGAGTCGCTTCAGGAATCGGGCGAATCTGCATTTCTGCCCTCAGGTTCTGCACGCCTTCCACATTCTGGAGAAAGACTACACGGTTTTGGTTCGACGGAGAGGAGGCCATGACGGAGAGGGTTGATATAGACTGTGGTGTCAAATCTGGATTGAACGCTAGATTCGCTAGATTCAAAGACTTGATAGATCAAGAGGTACCTGTAAGTAAAGCAGCAGGCTCGACAGATTGGGGCAAAATGTTTTCGTTTTAAGTTGAACCGAAGTACTCGTGGAGCGGAGTTGTCGATGCCGCGGAGAAGCATATCCTGGCTCTACTATCACTCCGTGTCCTATCACTCCGTGTCCTAAGTACATGTTTGATAGTCGTTCACCCAGACAACTCCACGTAAGCTCAACTGCCACCATGCGGTGGAATGTTTGTGTCATACTTTCAGAGGGACTCCTTGGAAAAAATAAGCTATTAGCACAATGAAGCGCTTGGCGGAGTTGTATGTAGCTTGGTACATGTATGAAGCTGGACAACGACCTGCGGAGTTGCTGGGCTCCAAAATCAGGCTGGTAAAATCAACTCCGCAGCCATTTTTGTCAAATTCCGCAGGGGAGACTCATGTGACAGCATGAGGTATTATGTTCTGTGTATAAGAAAGACGCACACTCCTGTCAACTGGCGAGGGATTTGTTCTGTCGTTTAATATTGTACAATAACAAAATACTGCTAGACGAACTAGAGGCATCATTATTCGGGTGTTGTCTACGTTACTCCCTCCATTCTGAATTTGAAGTGAAGATGCATGACAATAAGTTGAGCTAGGTTGGGGCGTTCCAGAGTTTTGATTATCCCGAAAGATTTTTCGGGCTGTCGTTCATAACATAAGACCTGCGTTCTATTCTCGAGCCGGGTGTGTCATACTAAAGTATACGCCAACCGATTATGAAGTTCGTCAATGACCATAAAGTAGGGAGACACCTGATTTTGCCAGCTCCGAAGTTGGGTGGGAATTTATTTTACGTAAGCAGTTGATAATTGCATCACCCCCTCATTACCTCAGGTAATTAGTTCAATGCGCGTTTCTCTTTTCCTTTCAGCATGCCCAATGCCTGTCAACTCGTTTCAATGGCCAACGCTGCTTGCGCAATCAATACCCTGTCCTCATTCCTATCACATGAGGAGATCGAAGATGTGGACGGTCTCAACCAGTTCTTCCGTTCTCTCACGGACCCTGCTGCCCCGAGCAGCCTAGAACAGCACCAAGCGACCGATGCTATCGTCTTTTGTGCCTCTTCAGTCCTGTCACTTGCGGATGTGGTTTTCTCGGCTGTGAATACGAATGGGTTAGAGTCAAAAGAACAAATTTCCAAGTATACAGATGCTGCGATCCTATGCGATTGAATATATCTTCTTGACCAAGTACTAATCCTCGTGTTTAGAGAGGGAAGAAACACAGTTCTGGTCTTGTGTGGTGGCATCGGTCACTCGACGCCTTTTCTATACGAAGCGATCAAGAGACATCCGGTCTACAATGTGCTTGCCGATGAAGTGCAAGGAAAGGCCGAATCGCGTGTACTGCAGCTCATAGCTGAGCGCTGGTACGGAATCCAGATCCATGACGTCGGAACTGTGGAAGCGACAATTCAGCCAGATGACACGAACAAACTCTTGGTTGTAGTCGAAGACCGTTCTACAAATTGTGGAGGGAATGCAGCCGAGTCAAAACGAGTCCTCGAGGCCTGTGGGGTCTGCTCACCGAGGTCCATTGTCATTGTGCAAGACCCAACGATGTCAAGGCGAACGGTAGCCACCTTCCAAAGGGCATATGAGGAACAATGTACTGCGTTGCCCCAAATAAAGAGTTGGCCCACATTCACCCCCCAAGTAAAATTCATTGACACATCGCAGGGCAACGTTGATGAGGACGTCATGGCTCAGCTTGTGTTTGATAACAAGGAGTGCGCCCAGAAGACAATCGGTGGCATGTGGAGCATAGGCCGATTTGTTGATTTACTCATGGGAGAGATTCCTCGCCTCAGGGATGACGAAGAGGGCTATGGGCCAAGGGGGAATGATTTTATAATTCATGTGGCTATTCCGGAGAGCGTCGATGTTGCCTGGGCAATGCTTTACAGCCTTGTCGGGAAACAGAGCAGGAGCTGATGGAACGGACATGCTTAACGGTAATAAAAGTCCTTAGACCTTGGTCGGCAATAATCATGCTGCATTTGCATGAGATACTGGACGCCGAAGTAGAGCCACTGGATCACGTACATACTCGGCTTTCGTGATAGGCAGAACACATTTCAAGACCAGAAAGTCCTACAAGTCTTACAAGCTGTCGACTAGACAACTTGAAGAACTCACGAGACCGTTTGAGAGCGGGTTAGCTCTGAATCCTGGCGGGTATTCCTGCGTCGCTAGGAGTTGTCTCCGTACAATCTCTACTCAACACTTCCCAGAGTAAAACAGTCCCAAAACAGGATAACTATTGTGTAATATCCCTTTGACAACTACCAAGCTCTGCACAAATGTCTCGCACGTGAGGTTTAACCAAGATTCGGGGGCTCTTCGAGAGACACTGAGGCCAATCCCCAATGCATGTTGTGGATTTGCTAAACCGATGAAATCAGACGAATATAACATAGCATAATTATTCCCTGCCATTGTTCAACCTTTACACCCACACGGTGACCCTAGTGTACTTGAAGCTTTTGGTATTTGGTTGGTATGTCGCATTAAGCACTATGTTTCGCGTACCCAGCACCCCGCGAACCCTCTCATTGTCTTCGTTGGTTCCTTCCATTTCGAATCCACGGCGTCCATGAGATACTGTGAGCAGTGCTCAGTGTGCCCAGGGCTGGTGACGATGGTGTCAATTGCAGCCCGCTCGTCGTAAAGAGCGTAGAATTGGCGTCGCCACATGATAGCGCAGTGGTTGATATGGTCCCGGATTGAAGTCCAGTAAAAGTCTCTTTCTGACATCTCATCAATTGTCAACTGCTGCGTCATGTTTTTATCCGCAAACGCACCCCAGCTAGCATCTTCTTGATATTCGTCGACCGAGTCCTTGTCAAAGCACTGAGCCGGGACCCAGTGATTCAATAGGACATCGTATCTGCAGCCTTTGGCCCTTGCCTCTTTTGTCGTGTTGCCGCAAGAGATTCTTTTTCTACCAGTGGTTATGTTGTGTCGCTGGCCAGCCCCATATGAAGCTGATGACTGGGAAAGTGCAGCGTCTTGGGACGCAGTCGTCGCAGCTGGTGTCGGAAAGAACAGAAAGAAGACAAGTATCCATACTAGCGATGTGCCTATGAGTACAAGGATATGAGAAAAAAGCGTGTTCCGACGGGTTGATGGCCGGCTTGGTGATGTTGGCTCTTCGGTCCTCGGGTCGTCCGAGTATTTGAGAAAAGGCTGATATTCGGGGGTTGAAGACATTCTGGGTGTGATATTGCATGCAGATAGCTGGTGGTCAGATGGAGCTTCAATTTTCAACGCCGGCCGTACATGCAAGGAAAACTCTCCATCTTTATTCAGCTAGGTATACCATCCGTGCACTAGTTTCCTGCTGATTTCTTCTGGAGAGGGCTGTGCGCAAACTCGCCTGTGACAAGTGTTGTTTTGGATTGCCACCAACTGCACCATTATTGATAGTTGACGCGCTTGGGGGGCTGTTTCATCCGAAAATTCACGATGTTGGCCTGGCCTCTTGTTTCAGCAAGGCTGGAAGTCCATTGGGTGCTCCTATGCCTTGCGTCGCTGCGCCCCGCGCGACTGGATTATCGGTCCAGACTCGAAGCATGTCCCAACAATAAGGACAGCTGCTCAAGCGCACTGCAAGATTAAGCTCATGGATGAGCTTTCTTTGCAGGTTCTGATCGACGCGGAAGAAAGGATATTTCGACCTATCCTAGAGAAGATCTTATAGTCAGAAAGATTCTTTTGACTACTTACTAGAGATTCCAATTGTGCTTCCCCTACGCCGCGCTGTCAGTGGCAATATTGTAACAACCTCTGTGAAACGCAAGAAGAGAAAATCTTTATTCCTTGCCCTGAGATAGTGTTATGCTGTCCTCATTGCAAGCTACTAGAGCAAGCACTTGCGTAAAACCCCCAGCATGACGCGCCGTCCCAGCAATGACGGACACCTCAGACATCACAATCAAGTGTTTCTTGAACGATGCAAAGTGTTGTCTTGAGGGCCAAGCACGATGCCACAATGCTAGTACTTACCGTGGGTACCTCCCTTACTATATTGACCCCTGTATCTTGAAGTTACAATTTTATTTACATGTTCAACGTACATATGTTCGAATAAGTTGTGGTTAAACAGAGAACCCTACAACAACGAGGGGAGTGGTGCATGACAAAAGACTACTATCCTACTGGAAGCACTCATAGCATAAGTACTAAGGTGCACCTCAGTAAGTCGAATTGACAAGAAGTTAGAAGTTAAATGAGTGTCCATTTACCCCCCTAAACAGATTCTTTACTATCCTGCAGCTCGAGAAATGCTTGACTTCATACGTTCTTTGACACCTTCTAGGTAAGGCATACAACACATGCATTATCACCGCTAGTCATCAGGCTTGTTACTTGTTTGTATTGCAGGTACGCTGCACCGCTTATTGGAGGAAAGCTCCTTAAAGCGGTGCGCCCATCCAGCTCGCTACTTCTGTAAGTACCTAGATCACTTGGTTCTACGTTCTACTTCCTCGAGCTTCACGATAGACCAGTCCATTTGTTTGTACACTAAGTGATGATGTATGGATATCGATTTTGGGCTATCGATTTCGGGCTCTCAGCCAAACGCGGCTCACTCTCAGCCTTGCACCACAAACCCATTCAAGCTGCCCTCGGCCCACTTTTCCACGACTTGTTCGAAAGCCACAGCCCCCATACTAAAGCCCACCGAGGGCTTCTTTGTCTCCTGCTCTTTCTTGGGATCCTTGTAATCCATAAAGTAAGTCGGGGTGCAAGATGCCACAGGAGCATACCACGGAGCGTAGGGCTTCAAGCTCTCCGTGTAACTTTGCTCCGCCTCCTTGCTGACCTCAACTTCAACCCTGTTGATATCGGAAGCATGATCGCAGGCAGTCTTGGCGATGTGAGCTACTAATCTGCCTCCCACCGTGTACGGGTAGGTCGTGTTTGCCGAGGAAGTGGCACCCTTTGCGGTAAAGAAGAGTAGATTGGGAAAGTCGTGTGTAGCCACGCCCATGAAGGTGGCAAATTCGTCACTTTGCCATTTCTGCGTCAGATCGCGACCGTTGCGGCCCCGGATTGGCATGTTCAGTACTTGGGATGGGTCTCCATCGACGGCAGTCGTCGTCGCGAAACCTGTCGCAAGTACGAGAACGTCGACCTCGTACTCCTTGGCCAAGTCGCCCTTACCGACCAAAATACCTTTCTCAGTATAGCCAGAGATACCTTGACCATCGGTATCAACGAGTGCGACATTGGGACGATTGAAAGACTTGAGGTAATCTTGGTGGAATGTCGGACGCTTGCACCAGCCGGGGTACCAGGCCTTCAACTTTTCAGCTAGTTCTGGATTGTCCACCTCGCGCTCGACGTGCTTGCGGAGCTCAGTTGAGATCCCCGCGTCGAGCTCCAACATCCGTTGCAGATGCTGAGGGACGTTCTCGGGAGTAATATCTTTCGCCCGGGGGCTTCCAATGAGTCCAGAGAACGTGCGTGCATTACTCCATCCGTCTTTAAGGAGGTCATCGACAGGAGTCACCTCTGGGTGGTCGTTAAGAAACTTGTTTAGGTTTCTCATCCGATCAGCCTGCCAGCCTGGCCGGCCAGCTATAATATTCCAGCTTTCCGGGGTTGTCTCAACTTGCTTTCTTGGTCCGCAGTATGAGGGCGTGCGTTGGAAGACATAGAGTTGCTCCGACCATTTCGCCAGCTCGGGGACAGCTTGTACAGCCGTCGCACCAGTACCAATGATTCCCACTCTCTTGTTTTTCAGATTGACCAGGTCAGTTTGGGTTTGAGAACCGCCGGTGTATTCGTAATTCCAACGAGCCGTGTGGAAAATCTCCCGGTTCTTCACGAATTCGCTGAGACCAGGAGCGTCAGGCGCGCTCGGCGAGTAGAAGAGGCCGCCAGCAGGCATGAGAAACTGTGTCCGGACGACAAAATCGCCATTGAGATGCTGATATTCAGACCCCATGTTCCGGCTCATCGTGACAATCCAACGCTTCTGGCCGTCGTCCCATTCGGCGCCCTTTGCCTTAGTACAAAACATACCCTTGATTCCATACTTTTCTGCGATCTGCTCAACGTTCTGACGGATCTCTTGGCCCTTCGAGTAGCGATGCTTGGGAACGAATCCTGTCTCCTCGAGAAGTGGCAAGTAGCAGTAGCCTTCGACATCGCAGGTCAGGCCTGGGTAGCGATTCCAGTACCAGGTGCCGCCAAAGCCGCCGGCCTCGTCTATAATGACAATATCGGCCGGATTAAATCCAGCCGCGACTAGCTGATAGGCAAAGAGTATGCCATTATGGCCGGCACCAAGGATCAGGAAACGAATCTCGGATCCGTCACTCAAAGGCGGAGTTTCCTTGGCGAGGGCGTCGTAGTTGGCCCAAGGGTCACGATTAAAGTCGTTCATCAAGGAACTAGTCCTGAAGTTGATACGGTCTCCTTGGTTGTCAGAGATGGCGATGAATCTCTTATCTCGCTCAGTTTTGTATTTGGTGGCAATCGAGTTGATAGCAGTCATCGTGAACAGGGCCGAAGAGATGTAGATAATTTTAGATTACGTTTGAATGAAGATGAAGTTTTCTGTTTCAAGACGAGGATGATGATTCAGACCATATTTCTTGCAATACCATCACTTCGTGCTTCTCTTATAAGCTTCCATGCGGACTTTAGTGGCCTCTTCCACGGAAACTCGGAGATGGTGACATTGCGGGTGAAACGTTGATGAGCCCCCCGAACTCCATTCACAGCTGTGCCTTAGCCATAAGACAAGTCATCAGTATCCACATAACCCAAGAAGATCTGGCTCCTCGCGCAGCCAAACAAGCATACCGCTCTGTGAAAAGCCGAGAGTCTGTGCAGCAAGTTGGCGCAGTCGGATTTTCGATTCAAGCAGGACCAATCATATGTAACGAAAAGCCGAGATGGAACCCACCTGCCGGCCTGCGCACGACGAAGGGACGTTTTCTCCTCTGTGATGTTCCGGAATCATTGCTCAGTGGATAGTAGCTCGGCCCGTATCTCAACATGTTTGGTAAATTGGGTCTGGATACATAATGTGTCCTTCCTGGGGCGGGCAGCAACTAGCAGCAGCGGTTATGCCAGAGCGAACAGGGGCGGCATTTGCGGATTAGCCCAGCTTATCTGGGTTAAATATTCCAACACCCCGCCTCAAATGAACGCGCTAGTTACGATTGATTTTGTTACAAGTCAATGGAGTGGGATAAGATAGCTTTTATTAGCCTCATGAAGAGAACCAAAGAAAGCGAAGGGTCCAGGGAGGGACCTTCGAAATCACGGGGTAGATCACGTGACGAGTATCTCCTAGATTGCCGATGCTATTCCTGTTTCGTGACAGACTGTCCGCTGGCCAGACTCGTCACCCTGAAGCCAAACGATTCGTGGCACCACTAGGCTCAGCGTAAGGATGCCCAACTTCCGTCGAAAGTCTTGTCAACAATGTCGGTCGTCAAAGTTAGCTTGTGACCGAAACCAGCCCCGCTGCTCCCGCTGTGAGCAACGAAATTGGCCATGCTGCTACTCTCCTATGTCGCAGGCAAGTGTTTACCTAGAAAAAGGTTATCGGCAGCTTCGGAGTCCGCAGTTGTGCACGTCGGGACAAATTTCTGAAGTATCGCTGCTAGATACTACAAGCATTGAGGCGGCGATTATGACTAGCACAAGGGATCACAATGAGCGCCAAACAGCTAGCGTTTTCGAGGTCACCGATACCATTGGTGATATTGGAGTTTTTGAATGGGCTGCCGTGCCCACAAACATTGCCAATGAAACGCCTTGGACCGATGACTTCACAAGCAACAGTCCAAGGTTAACATCCACGGGTCCAACAGCCGACATGAGTCCTGACATTGTTACCAATATAATTGCCGACATCAACACACAAATCTCATCACGAGCCAATTTTGAGCTCGGTATGCTGGTCGACGTTAACCACTTACTTCGGCCGCGTAGAAACAAAACTGCAGAAGCCTCGCTTACTTCGAAAATGATGCTGGGAAGCATACGAAAGTACCCTGCAATGCTGATCAACGATCTCAACCTCCCACCTTTCATCAGCTCGCCGTGCTTCGGCGACGAGATCCTGTGCCAGCAGTCTGGAATCCATCAATGTCTTCCACCACCATTAGCTGCATGTGCCAGTATAGTTCGCATGTTTCCGAGAGACAGCCTAAGAGACAGATCTTTTGCATGGAAGACCATCTACATGGAACAACAGAGACTTTTTCACGAGGTAGGTCGCATCTCGGTCATTGGAGAAGGGCCATGATGATACCAGAAACAGTTTTCAGACACTAATCGCAGTCATTTTAAAGCATGAGTCTTACGATAGGAAGACATTGATTGCTGCCGTACAAGCCGTCACGTTGTATACCATTCTCCACATTGAAGATGTCGCATCTATCCCTGAGCACTATCTCAGATCAACAACCGTTACCTTAGGCGTGAGTCTCTGTCGCGCAGCAGGATTCATGCACGTTTATGACTGACGTTATTTCTACGCTTGCTTGAATCTCTAGACTATGACTTATACAATGATGAAGGATCGAACTGGAGCCAATTACACGCAACATCATAGCATTTCCAATCGGCACGAATGGATCAGTAACGAAAGCGTAGGGAGGTCAGTCATATAATCGAATAATGTGTGCTCTTTATTGACAACTTATCACTTGTAGACTAATATGCTTTTGCTACGCATTGAATGAGCTTCTCAGCATAGCAATATGTCCTTCTTCCGGCAACGGTGGCGCGACGTGTAAAACTGTACACCTTCCGAGCACACGCAGCCTCTGGCTAGCCAAGGCAAATATAGAATGGCAGCGACAGTATCTTGAACAACTATCGCAACGGGACTTCAAAGATACCCTCAAAGTCTCTCATCTTCGGGAGTACGCCCGATACGCGGGGAACGCCTTACCAAGGGAGGGTTGGGTAGCGGATGTCGAAAATTGGTGTCTGGATCACGACGAGTTAGGACACTTCATCTGGATGGCAACAAAATTGGAACCTGTGTAGTATTCTCACTCATGTCTTCTACTGTCTTGAGTGTGGGTTTCCAAGCCACCACCCTGCGACAGCAACTTGGTCGGCCCGAACAGCCACGTAGCACGATGGGCTTGCGGCTCAATCCATAGAGTTCTTTCATCGTATTATTAGTGAAGTTCGACTTGAAAATGTGGAGAAAGGCACATTGTCTGATCACGCTCATGAATGTCGGCTCGGGAGACTGCCACATGGGATGGGAGACCGTACGAACGACGCCAGAAGTTCAGAACTTGCCCGCCATATCTGCTAGGGCGTGCAAAATTTCGTGCGTCTGTATGCGACCAACGGCAGGTGCCATGCTCAAGCGGTCCCTCGCCGGAAGTTGACTGAGGACAGACTTTCTATGGCTTCTTCAGCAGTCAATTGAGTATCAGTTCTTATAACCGCTTTCGGCTGTTTTGCTAAGAAGCTCCTGCCAAGTATATAACTAGGTTCCCAAGGGTCGCCATAAGGTACTTTATGACTTGCGTATTCAGCTTGCAGCTATCCCGCCGCGCCCTGAAACAATCATTGATCATTACATCCGATTATTACACCAACCAGAACTGCTCTAAGTTCCCGAAACCTCATTTCCTGTCAACACAACCTTACGACTAGCTGGCTGTGATACTCTTCATCATCGGTGATCCACTACTGGCCAGTAGCGTCCTTCTCGTAAGTAACTTCCTCTTCGCCAATCACCTCTTCTTTGTTAGTGACAACCTGTTCATCAGTGAACTCTTCCTCGTTCGTGACATCATCTCCCTCGGTGATCGACTCTTCGTCCGTTACCCCTTTTTGTCAATGGTTGCGATGACTTCTCTCAGCCTATCCCACAACGGCGGAAAGTCCTCGAACTCTGCGATGTCTCGGAGCTAGAAGCAGTCAACCACTCCTTCCACGCTTGCACCACGCTTTGTCCACATAGAGGCAAATTTCAACCATCTCTTGTTCCATTCATATGATAAATCGGTCCCAATTCGTGCTCACAGCGATGTGCAACGCCGTAGGGCCATGTTCTGCCGATGAAAAAGGTTAGTCGCCTCCAGCCACGTTGTCAAATGTGGCCGCTCTTGCATTGGCGTCCACATTTTCTCGCAGTATTAGTTTGGTGATTTCAGCACTACCAGGGATGGG